>NC_091176.1:34939456-34976956 GCF_040958095.1 Procambarus clarkii
GCTGCCACTCCCTCAACACACGCACTAAACTTTCTCCCCCAACAATACCATTTGTGGTGTTATTACACTATATACAGACGTTATATATAAGTATGTGTATATTTTGTTCACCACAACTGTACAGCTAAGCTGATATAGTTAGTTCAGACACTAAGAGTCGTCGCTGTACACAGATGGCGGCTGGCGGCTCCCTCACTCATTCAACGTCACACGCACTAAACTTTCTCCCCCAACAATACCAGTTGTGGTGTTATTACACTATATACAGACGTTATATATAAGTATGTATATATTTTGTTCACCACAACTGTACAGCTAAGCTGATATAGTTAGTTCAGGCACTAAGAGTCGTCGCTATACACAGATGGCGGCTGGCGGCTCCCTCACTCTCTCAAGGTCACACGCACTAAACTTTCTCCCCCAACAATACCTTCTGCAGTGTTATTACCCTATATACACATATTATATATAAATATCTACATGTTTTATGCACCGTAACTGTACACCTAAGCTTGTAGTGCGCCCAAAGAGCATAGTGGCCACCCTCTAAACAGCTAGACAAATCGTGCAGACGACGTCACCTCCGTCACCGATATGGCTCCTCCCAGCATAATCCTTTTGCTGTTATTACACTAATACACACATTATATATAAGTATCTACATTTGTGTTCACCATAGAGAACCACTGACCTGGTATAGTGAATGCAAACAATAACAGGTGGCCACACAGTCAGTAAACGATGCTGTCTCCCTCCGTCTCTCAGCATCACTCCTCTCACAGCGCTAATTATTACAACAATCCTGCTATTATCACAACCCTGGTTATTTATATCACAGTCATTGGTCATCTGTAATATTGTCATCGCTAAATAATAACAATTATATATTTATTTTGACATTTTTCGGCGATGCTGTGGTCACAAGCTGAACATCAATGCTGTTCGCTCATGCTGCGTGCGCCGGCCTTGGTTGCTCCAACAGTACTGTGCCTCTCACACCTGAGAATATTGCCCACGATTTTTTTAAAAAATGGCATCTGTTTACAAGAGCCCTGAGGAAGCTACTGTGAACCCCGTGTAGCCGCGGGCCATTTGAATCAGGCCTGGCACCCTATGGCGTATATATACGCCATGCGCACCATGGGACATGTTACTCAGGGCGTATATATACGCCATGCGCAGTTTAAGGGTTAAGGAACATATAATCTCTTCCCACAACCAAACCATCGCCAGAGAAATCCTAGTAAACAACACAGAAATCATCGATAGATACAGCGATAGCAGGCGGCTTGACGTTAGCGAGGCACTACACATTAAAAAGTCAACACCAGCAATCAACAGCCAATTATTGCACAACTATATTCTGCCCACCTCAAGACTCCGCTCCAATATAGAAGCATCAAGAAATATGGACAAATAGGCTTTCTACAATCACTTCTATTCAATACCCATTGTTTCGTGTTCTGTCTTGTGTTGATGAATTTAATACCCTATTAAATACCACCTCATCCCATCCACCTCACTCAAATGTAGATATAAACAAATTGGAGATGTGTAAGTTCTATTCAGTTGTGTATGTGTAAACTAAAGTCTTTGAAAATGTAATAAGTTTTAAGAACGCGCTCAAGTGTCGCGTCAGACTAGAAATAAAAATTAATTTTGGAGAATTGATTTTTGAATTACCACCAGCAGTGAAAAGAAATGTACGAAAGATTGAGAAAATTCGTGTTAGAATTATTAATCTTACTTTTTCGGTCATATTTAATAATATATGTCTACAGGAAAGACTGCTACCAAAATATACTAATATATATATATATATATATATATATATATATATATATATATATATATATATATATATATATATATATATATATATATATATATATATATACATATACATATACGTATATATATATATATATATATATATATATATATATATATATATATATATATATATATATATATATATATATATATATATATATATATATAAATATATATATATATATATATATATATATATATATATATATATATATATATATATATATAAATATATATATATATATATATATATATATATATATATATATATATATATATATATATATATATATATATATATATATTGTGACGATAATCTCCTTCAAGAGATTGAGCCTGCTCTTCCCTCCAAAATACTTCGCTACAAATCTATAAAACTAGTATGGAAGAAATATCCAACAACGACAACAACATCTCCAAGGTTTGCCAGAGAGCAAAACGTATGCAGCCAGGAACACCTGCTCCACCTCGAACCACCAAACTTCCTGTCTGGTCGCCGGCTCATCCCTGATTGGCTGCGGGTCCAGCTGCAACTGCACTCCACCCACCATACTACTTGATGTCTGGGGCCGCCACGACCTCAGTCCTCAGAATATCCCGTGCTTTCAACAAGTTAACACGTCTCGTTGGTAGACTAAGCCCCAGGCTTACGTGTACTAAGAGAAATGGCAGCTTGAAGCCAATATTCCTGCACCTATTTACTTTGTTTGCCATACACTTGTTATTTGCTCACTTGTCTTAACGTAACTTTTCATTTTGCCATTTGATTATTCTTATTATTTTTGATTGATTGATTTTATTATACGAATTTGTATGTCCATTTTATTCATGTTTTGCTTTCTTTAACGTAATTAAAATTTCATTGTTAAACTTTACTTGTGTTTTGTGTGTCTTCTCCTTACCTTACCACAGACGAAGTTCTAGAATTTCTATTTTTTTCTATATGTGACGAGGCCATACCCCCTAGCTTTTGAACAGCCGAACACCAACGCGTTACCATCACAATATATATATATATATATATATATATATATATATATATATATATATATATATATATATATATATATATATATATATATATATATATATATATATATATATATATATATATATATTAGTATGGGTACCACCTCTGGTGCAAGTGTAGGGACCCATAGCCTCGGAGAAGAAAATAAAGAGTACTCAGAGAAGACGTTGTGGATCCTCACTGAACACTTTGATATTTTCTTCTCCTACCACCCCTATTCTTTTGGTATGTGTGTATATTTATCTAACTTTATTTGAAAATGTCATTACACAAAAAAAGTTACAATATTGATTACACGCAGGGTGCAAGGCTGCTTGTCACAAGTTGTACAGCTCTTCCAGCTCCTCAGATGGCGGGCAGGAACCATGGATGCAAGAGCATTTCCTCTCTGGATTGCCACACTAAGGCGCTGAAAAAGAAAACTGGCAGCTCTAGGGTCTCTAGTTGTTTCGATTAGCTTAGACCCCAACTCCTTAAAAAAGTTAGCAGCACTTTTACCCCAGGCACCAAGTGTCTCTGAGGCATTGGGGACAAAATTGTAGTGGTGCTCAAGGTCTCTGTATTTACGTCACTTGGCCGCTTCCCAGTGATTGGCAGCTCCTCCTGCTTGTGTAGCACTGAAGTCAACATAGGTATTGGCTAAAGTTGAAACATAAGTGTAGTCCCACACCAACTGTCTACCATTCTTCCAGGGGTTCACTTGATTCCGTCTAAGCGACCGACAGGCTCATCAGAGTTGCGGGACATTAGGTAACGGGGCTCTCTCTCTGCTGGACAACCGGCTGTGGTAAGGCTTCTCTTAATAATGTCATTGACCTCGCCGTGTCTTGCATGCCATCCTCCTGTCCTTTGGCAGAGAAGGCCATGCCGTCTGTACCTGTCGGCCTCTGCCTCGCCGCAAATACACCTGTATTCGGTGTGGATTGAGGCAGCGAGGCGCAGAGCCACGGCAATTCGGAGGGCCTGCGGTGTGAGACGGGTGCCAGTTGCTGACATTGGGGTTGCTAATAGGAAATCACCTGCATGGGGAGCTGCTACAGCTCTAAGTCGGGCAGTGTCATGTGGTGTTGTCGCAGCTTCTAGCAAAGTCGCAGCTTCTTGGTCGGCAATGGGGCGATCCCAGCTGGATTGCTTATGGGCTTCAGAAGGCGGTGGTTGGGGTGCTGGTCCTGCGAGAGAGACCCATTTGGTTGTGCAGTCTGTGAAACTGGGATCATGTACCCCAGCCTGTTGAACTAGGTGCTCAGGTAGGATTTCCTTCACCAAGTTGTCACACCCCACTGAAGAGGACAGGAACGCTGGTACAGCAATTTGTGTTGCTGTGCGCACGCCAAGGCCCCCGAGTCTGACAGGAAGGGAGGCCTGTTCCCACTGTAAGTCGCTGAGGGAAAGATTGAGGGCTTTTTCTAGTGTTGATTTCAGCAAGCTGTCGTACTCTTCTAATTTAATATTGTTGAAAGATGGCGAACATCTTAGAAAGTAGGTCAGCCTGGGGAGGGACAAGCATCTGGTGATGAGGTAAAGTGCATCATGAGCATCGATGTCTTCAATCCTCTCGTTCATCCTCTTCAGGTCAGTGATCTTCTTACCAAGAACCCCGTCGATGGCATTCCTTCCGAGAGGAGCACCTAGGAGTGTGCTGTCCTCAGGGTTGGTTGTATGAATGCCAGGCAAAACAACCTTTATTTGCTCTATTATGTGCTGGTTGGTGGAGGTTATTTCGCACTTGGAAGGGTTCAGAGTGAGGCCTAGGCTTGCTCCTGAATTATTCTTATGTCGTCCAAGAGTGAGGCTGGGGAGCCGGCTAGAGTACCATCGTCCAAAAACCAAATGTTGAGCTCACTGGACAGGATATCGGTGACTTCCTTGATAACTAGGCAGAAAAGAAAAGGAGCAAGGGGGTCACCCTGTTGGACACCTTCTTGTGATTCAATTTCATGTTCCCCAAAAAGCAGAGTTAGATTCTTGCTATAGCATGAGTTTACAAACGGGTAGAGGGAAGGAAAAAGGCGATGAACTGCACTGAGTACTGCATCTCTTCTAACCAGATTGAAAGCATTTTTGAAGTCCAGCTTTATCAGGGCTTTTTCATCCGTAATGTTGGCAATGTAGGCTCTAGCTGCATGAGCCGCTGCCTCACACCCTTGGGGAATGCCAAACCCAAGCTGTTTTGGCTTCAGCATGTCGGCTGCTGCCTGACTAACTGCTCTAGCAGCAGCCTTAGCGACGAGACGCCGGAGTGAATTGCCCACAGCTATCGGTCTGATTCCTTCATCTTTTTCCTCAGGGCACAGAGGGTAGCGCCAAAAAAGAGAGGCCGTATGGTTTCTGGTATGTTGCCAGCTAGACATGTGTTGGCGAATCTAGTTAGTTCCACCAGGAGGCCCTCTGCAATGTCTCCCAGTGCAGGGTTGAGCATTTGTTTGATATGGTTGGGTCGTAGTCCTTTGAACCCACCTGCTGATCCTGGTGGGAAGGATAAAGCTGCTTTGTGCACCATGGATTCGAGCACACACAGGGGTTCTGCTCTGGTGACACCGACTAGGGGAACACTGTCATCACGAGGAGCTCTGGGTGTGTGCTTTTCCCTCAGGGCTTCTGCTGTATTGGCATCCCTGGTGGCAACTGTGTCTTCACTGGTGATGACTGATCGCCCCTATTGTGTTGCCTTCTTCTATTTTCTTGCTGACTGTTGCTCTGATTTTGAATGCCTCGGTTCTGCTGTTGATACCTTTCCTACCGTGGGTGTTTTTGGCAAGGGTGGGGAGGGGTGCCAATAACCACCCAGCGCCCGCCCAGCGCTGGGTGGGCGCTGGGCGAAGGCTGGGTGGGCGCTGGGCGAAGGCTGGGTGGGCGCTGGGCGAAGGCTGGTTGGGCGCTGGGCGGACGTAGCGTGAGGAGATGGACACAGGGAGGTAGCGGTCGCGGTTGGGGTGGGGCAGGGTGGGGGAGGTGACTCTTGGGTTGGGTGACGGTACACACTAGCGGGTATGGGGAGGGGGGTGGGGTCAGAGGGGTGACACTAACACGTTTGTATAATTTTGTGATATATCACTGCACAATATAATCTGGTTCACTGTGGACTCGATGCACTTAAAACACGATACCTTTATCCCGGGAGCCGAGGTATCTATTTTTCAGGGATATATTCATAAACACTTACACACTGGTCACCCCCCTCGACTGACTGCACAACAACACCCCATCCTCACCACCCCCCACCCCCCACCCCCACCACCATAACCGAGGGAGCCCCTCAGGGCGCCCTTGTTGGCCCTCACTGCAGTTCAAACGATTCCACACTGCCAATCCACTTGTTTGATTGTTTTTGGTTGCGATAGTTCATCCTGGACACTTCCCGCCACTCTCACACCTTCCCAGGATGTTCACACTGCACACTGTTGAGTCTGGGTCCGGTGAGGTCAGGATGTCACAAGATAATGGCACATGGCCGGCAGAACCCTCCTCCCAGCGTCCGTTCCCTGTGGCGCCCACAGGGTATATATGGAGGAGCTATTATATGTGGAAGGATGAAGTGGAGCTATATGTGGAGCTATTATATATATATATATATATATATATATATATATATATTGGTGTATACTGGCAGCAGGTTTTCTTTCAAACATGTTTCATTGAATATGACCGCATATTCTGTATTTATTATTTTCTGGTTTAGGGCTTCTATCCCTCTAACTATTTTCTTAGCATCAGGGCTTAATTGAAATAGGAGTTCTCCAAAACTCATTTTCGTACTTTTAAGGTGAAGAAAAGAAGTGATTTACTATAGAGTGTATTACACTTATTTGTATAATTTGCACGACGTTTCGAACCTCCATGGTTCATTCTCAAGTGAACAGATCTTACAATACTAGTTGATTTTATACCCGCATTAGGTCAGGTGATAATACAATGAAGGTGAAAACATGGGGGGATACATAAGGGATAAATGTGAGGTGAAACATAGAGGCTGCAGAAGGCTATTTGGCCCATACGAGGCATCTCCTATCTAAACACAAAGATTAATCCAGTGTAATTGGCCTGTTATGTTGGACATTGTCTTCTGTGTTGGCATCGATATGTTCTTGTCTTGACCTTACTCTCATGGTGGGTAGAGTAAATAGTTCCGTGATTTGGGTGTTCATGGTAGGTCGCTCTATTCTTATGTGAATTGCCTCAAGAATTTGTAATCTTCTTGAATCTTGGGTTTTGTCTATTATGCAAGTATTCTTGTTCAACATTTCTCTTGTTAGAGTAATGTCATGGGCTTGTCTCATGTGATTCCTAGGGGCACCAGATTGAAGATGGCATGTCAAACGCCTCGTCAGCTTGGTCGACGTCATACCTATGTACTTACTTTGAAGGTTACATCCTTCGTGGGGGCAAGTTTACATGTATACAACGCTTGACTGCTGTAGAGGGTTCTCCGTCGGCTTCGGGCTGTTTTTGATAAGGAGTTCGGAAGTCTTCTTGGTTTTGTAGAATATTATCAGGTTTATGTTTTGGTTAGGAGTAGTGCTTTTTACTCCTTTACGGATTATTTCTTTCATTATTCTTTCCTCTTTTATATGTTCACTGTGCATGGTTGATTTGTAATATAATTTTATTGGGGGTGTTGTGGTTTCTGTTCTAGGTTCTGAATTATACCAACGGTCCAAGTGTCTTCTTATAGCAGCGTTTATTTCCGCGTTGCTATATCCGTTGTTCACCAATACCTGAGTTACTCTTTCAAACTCTCTACTCACGTTGCTCCATTCAGAGCAGTGGGTAAGCGCTCGACGAATATAAGCATTGAGAACACTGGCTTTGTATCTTTGGGGGCACTCACTTCTACCGTTCAGGCATAATCCTATGTTGGTGGGCTTGGTATAAACGTTGGTGCTTAAAGAGGTTCCTGTTTTTGTTATTAGTACATCCAAGAATGGCAGACTGTTATTTTCACTATTTTCATGTGTAAATCGGAGTACTGACTCTCTCTCTAGGTGTCTTTTTAGGTCAATTAGTTCATCTGAGTCTTTTACTATTACGAATATGTCATCTACATAACGGCAGTACACAGTTGGTTTTTGTCTGCTACTGAAGACCCTATCTTCGATGGTTCCCATATAAAAATTAGCAAATAAAACTCCTAAGGGGGAGCCCATTGCTACTCCGTCTATTTGTAAATACATGTCTCCTTGTGGACTGATGAAAGGGGCTTCCTTTGTACATGCTTCGAGAAGACTTTTCAAGTGTGGCTCAGGTATGTCTAATTTGGGGGTGCTCTCGTCTCTGTATACTCTGTCCAGTATCATTCCTATGGTTGTGTCGACTGGGACGTTGGTAAATAGGGATTCAACGTCCAGGGAAGCGATGATTCCATCGGGCTGGGTAGATTTGATCAATTCTAGGAAATCTGCTGATGATTGTAGACTAAACTTACTTGGAGTGTATGGAGTTAGGAGTTCATTGAGTTTCTTTGCCAGGTGATAAGTTGGGGTTGGTATTTGGCTGATTATAGGGCGTAGTGGGTTACCAGGTTTATGCGTCTTAACATTGCCGTAGGCATATCCTAAGCCATAGTCGCCTTGAAGTTTATTGAAATGCAAACTACCTTTCTTTGAGTTGATTGCTGTAATTGTTTTGTTTACAAAGATGCATCAAAAACGCCTGGAAATCGAAATGCTTCTGGACGATATCCATAAGCTAGAAGACAACAAAAAAGTCATCACCACTGACACACTTCAAGCTGAACTACTTGCAGAAGCAGGGAAAAAACGAGGAACATATTCATCTACAATCTTAACCCCACGACTCAAAGAAGCAGCGAAACAACTAAAAAATCTGAAAGACGTAACAATAAGAAAAGCCGACAAAACAGCAGCATATGTATTGATTCCTACCCATGAATACATGAACAAAATTAGCGACATCCTAAGTGACGACTCCAAATTCCAACGAATCACGAGGAACCCCGTAGAAGACCTTAAGCGGAAAGTAAACAAAACAATTACAGCAATCAACGCAAAGAAAGGTAGTGTGCATTTCAATAAACTTCAAGGCGACTATGGCTTAGGATATGCCTACGGCAATGTTAAGACGCATAAACCTGGTAACCCACTACGCCCTATAATCAGCCAAATACCAACCCCAACTTATCACCTGGCAAAGAAACTCAATGAACTCCTAACTCCATACACTCCAAGTAAGTTTAGTCTACAATCATCAGCAGATTTCCTAGAATTGATCAAATCTACCCAGCCCGATGGAATCATCGCTTCCCTGGACGTTGAATCCCTATTTACCAACGTCCCAGTCGACACAACCATAGGAATGATACTGGACAGAGTATACAGAGACGAGAGCACCCCCAAATTAGACATACCTGAGCCACACTTGAAAAGTCTTCTCGAAGCATGTACAAAGGAAGCCCCTGTCATCAGTCCACAAGGAGACATGTATTTACAAATAGACGGAGTAGCAATGGGCTCCCCCTTAGGAGTTTTATTTGCTAATTTTTATATGGGAACCATCGAAGATAGGGTCTTCAGTAGCAGACAAAAACGAACTGTGTACTGCCGTTATGTAGATGACATATTCGTAATAGTAAAAGACTCAGATGAACTAATTGACCTAAAAAGACACCTAGAGAGAGAGTCAGTACTCCGATTTACACATGAAAATAGTGAAAATAACAGTCTGCCATTCTTGGATGTACTAATAACAAAAACAGGAACCTCTTTAAGCACCAACGTTTATACCAAGCCCACCAACATAGGATTATGCCTGAACAGTAGAAGTGAGTGCCCCCAAAGATACAAAGCCAGTGTTCTCAATGCTTATATTCGTCGAGCGCTTACCCACTGCTCTGAATGGAGCAACGTGAGTAGAGAGTTTGAAAGAGTAACTCAGGTATTGGTGAACAACGGATATAGCAACGCGGAAATAAACGCTGCTATAAGAAGACACTTGGACCGTTGGTATAATTCAGAACCTAGAACAGAAACCACAACACCCCCAATAAAATTATATTACAAATCAACCATGCACAGGGAACATATAAAAGAGGAAAGAATAATGAAAGAAATAATCCGTAAAGGAGTAAAAAACACTACTCCTAACCAAAACATAAACCTGATAATATTCTACAAAACCAAGAAGACTTCCGAACTCCTTATCAAAAACAGCCCGAAGCCGACGGAGAACCCTCTACAGCAGTCAAGCGTTGTATACATGTACACTTGCCCCCACGAAGGATGTAACCTTCAAAGTAAGTACATAGGTATGACGTCGACCAAGCTGACGAGGCGTTTGACATGCCATCTTCAATCTGGTGCCCCTAGGAATCACATGAGACAAGCCCATGACATTACTCTAACAGAAGAAATGTTGAACAAGAATACTTGCATAATAGACAAAACCCAAGATTCAAGAAGATTACAAATTCTTGAGGCAATTCACATAAGAATAGAGCGACCTACCATGAACACCCAAATCACGGAACTATTTACTCTACCCACCATGAGGGTAAGGTCAAGACAAGAACATATCGATACCAACACAGAAGACAATGTCCAACATAACAGGCCAATTACACTGGATTAATCTTTGTGTTTAGATAGGAGATGCCTCGTATGGGCCAATAAGCCTTCTGCAGCCTCTATGTTTCACCTCACATTTATCCCTTATGTATCCCCCCATGTTTTCACCTTCATTGTATTATCACCTGACCTAATGCGGGTATAAAATTAACTAGTATTGTAAGATCTGTTCACTTGAGAATGAACCATGGAGGTTCGAAACGTCGTGCAAATTATACAAATAAGTGTAATACACTCTATAGTAAATCACTTCTTTTCTTCACCTTAAAAGTACGAAAATGAGTTTTGGAGAACTCCTATTTCAATTAAGCCCTGATGCTAAGAAAATAGTTAGAGGGATAGAAGCCCTAAACCAGAAAATAATGAATACAGAATATGCGGTCATATTCAATGAAACATATATATATATATATATATATATATATATATATATATATATATATATATATATATATATATATATATATATATATATATATATATATATATATATACATATATATATATATATATATATATATATATATATATATATATATATATATATATATATATATATATATATATATATATATATATATATATGTATAGAGCAGGCTCAATCTCTCTTGAAAGAGGTTACCGTCACAATACATATATATATATATATATATATATATATATATATATATATATATATATATATATATATATATGTATACATATATATATATATATGTATACATATATATATATATATATATATATATATATATATATATATATATATATATATATATATATATGTCGTACCTAGTAGCCAGAACTCACTTCTCAGCCTACTATGCAAGGCCCGATTTGCCTAATAAGTCAAGTTTTCATGCATTAATGTTTTTTCGACTACCTAACCTACCTAACCTAACCTAACCTAATTTTTTTTGCTACCTAACCTAACCTAACCTATAAAGATAGGGTAGGTTAGGTTAGGTAGGGTTGGTTAGGTTCGGACATATATCTATGTTAATTTTAAGTTTAATGAAATAAAATTAACCTCATACATAATGAAATGGGTATCTTTATCATTTCATAAGAAAAAAATTAGAGAAAATATATTAATTCATGAAAACTTTGCTTATTAGGCATATCGGGCCTTGCATAGTAGGCTGAGAAGTGCGTTCTGGCTACTAGGTACGACATATATATATATATATATATATATATATATATATGTCGTACCTAATAGCCAGAACGCACTTCTCAGCCTACTATTCAAGGCCCGATTTGCCTAATAAGCCAAGTTTTCATGAATTAATGTTTTTTTGTCTACCTAACCTACCAAACCTAACCTAACCTAGCTTTTTTTGGCTACCTAACCTAACCTTACATATAAATATAGATTAGGTTAGGTTAGGTAGGGTTGGTTAGGTTCGGTCATATATGTACGTTAATTTTAACTCCAATAAAAAAAAATTGACCTCATACATAGAGAAAAGGGTTGCTTTATCATTTCATAAGAAAAAAATTATAGTAAATATATTAATTCAGGAAAACTTGGCTTATTAGGCAAATCGGGCCTTGAATAGTAGGCTGAGAAGTGAGTTCTGGCTACTAGGTACGACATATATATATATATATATATATATATATATATATATATGTCGTACCTAGTAGCCAGAACGCACTTCTCAGCCTACTATGCAAGACCCGATTTGCCTAATAAGCCAAGTTTTCCTGAATTAATATATTTTCTCTAATTTTTTTCTTATGAAATGATAAAGCTACCCATTTCATTATGTATGAGGTAAATTTTTTTCATTAGAGTTAAAATTAACGTAGATATATGACCGAACCTAACCAACCCTACCTAACCTAACCTAACCTATCTTTATAGGTTAGGTTAGGTTAGGTAGCCGAAAAAGTTAGGTTAGGTTAGGTTAGGTAGGTTAGGTAGTCGAAAAACAATTAATTCATGAAAACCTGGCTTATTAGGCAAATTGCGCCTTGCATAGTAGGCCGAGAAGTGCGTTCTGGCTACTAGGTACGACATATATATATATATATATATATATATATATATATATATATATATATATATATATATATATATATATATATATATATATTTAAATATATATATATATATATATATATATATATATATATATATAAATATATATATATATATATATATATGTCGTACCTAGTAGCCAGAACTCACTTCTCAGCCTACTATTCAAGGCCCGATTTGCCTAATAAGCCAAGTTTTCCTGAATTAATATATTTACTATAATTTTTTTCTTATGAAATGATAAAGCAACCCTTTTCTCTATGTATGAGGTCAATTTTTTTTTATTGGAGTTAAAATTAACGTAGATATATGACCGAACCTAACCAACCCTACCTAACCTAACCTAACCTATATTTATAGGTAAGGTCAGGTTAGGTAGCCAAAAAAAGCTAGGTTAGGTTAGGTTAGGTAGGTTAGGTAGACGAAAAAACATTAATTCATGAAAACTTGGCTTATTAGGCAAATCGGGCCTTGAATAGTAGGCTGAGAAGTGCGTTCTGGCTATTAGGTACGACATATATATATATATATATATATATATATATATATATATATATATGTATACATATATATATATATATATATGTATACATATATATATATATATATATATATATATATATATATATATATATATATATATATATATATATATATATATATATATATATATATATATATATATATATATATATATATATATATATATATGTATTGTGACGGTAACCTCTTTCAAGAGAGATTGAGCCTGCTCTTCTTTCCAAAGTACATCCCACAAATAAATAATATAGAAGAAATATCCAACAAGTTTTGCCCAGAGAGCAAAACGTATCCAGCACCTGCGCACCTGCTCGCCTCCGCCACCGTTAAAACGGCAAACTGCTTGTCCATCGCCTGCCTGTTGCTGATTGGCTGGTGCCCGTCACACCTGCCCCACCACCCACCACCACGAGCTGATATCTGAGCTACAGCGACCTAGGGAAGGCTGAATATATCAGTGCTCCACACAGTTGACACGTCTCATTGGTAGACTAAGCCTTGGCTTACGTGTACTAAGGGAGGTGGCAGCTTGAAGTCAATATTCCTGCACTCATATTTTACTTTGTTATTATTCACTTGTCTTAACGTAACTTTTCATTTGCCAGTGATTATTCTTATTATTTTGTTTGTTGATTTATGTTACATTTTTATGCCCAATTTTATTCATGTTTTGCTTTTCTAACGTAATTAAAAATTCATTGTTAAATTTACTTGTGTTTTGTGTGTCTTTCCATTACCTTACCACAGACGAAAGTTCCAGCTTTTCTCTTTTTTTTTTCTTTATGTGACAAGGCCATACCCCTAGCTTTTGAAACAGCCGAACACCAACGCGTTACCCTCACATAAAGTGGGGGCCTGTCCGGGAGCTTCACTCAGGTACTGGTGCCAAGTAGTAATTTATGGTAAGCGTATTTGGCTTTGGTAACGTAGCTTTTACTATTTTTCATATTCAATTTCATTTTTATATGGTGCTGTGTGTATTGTGCATTCCGAGAGTAGGATGTGGTGAAGGTGAGACAACTTTGGATTACGTGGTTACTGTAGGCCTCAGTCATACTCTTAATTGGTCATCTCTCCCTCCGTGTTATTACTTGTGTTTACCATCTTTTGTCCCTTGGATATTTCTCATATTTTCGACAGATCATCATATTGGTACCCTGGTACTGTGGTCTGCCCCTGGGTCAAGTGCACCTAATCTTCTGCAATCTGACAGTAGGAGGATAAAGAGGGCCATAGTTACTCTAGCACGAACTTTAGTTGCTGAATTGGGACCTCAGCAGCAGTTCTCGTCACCAGTTGACACCTCGCACACCTACACGTCAGTCAGAGATGATGATACATACAATGGTAGGGAATTAGCTTTCTTTTTCAGAGCACGAAAGTTCGCTAATTCTGTAAGTATCATATTAATTTCAGTGGGAATAACTTGCTTATGTCCTATAGAGACTCGGCAAGGTATGCCTACATCCTTGGACTACCAATTTTACTTTTGAGGCAATTAACTGTTTCATTTGTTTTCGAAACTCAGTTTCACTTGTTTAGTAGGATTTTCTTGCCCTTATCCTCTTACATGAGTACCGGGTACAAGATTTCCTGCGACCTTGATTTAAATTAATCATTTAACATCTTGTATTGTTAAAGATTCCACAGGATAGGTACCAGTTGCCACGTTGTCCTGTTTCTGACATTCACTATATCAACGGTACATTCGTTGTACATTTATTTGCTAATTTCATCATGTTTCGTCTCCAAGCTTTCCATGCAGATCCAACAGGTGAAATAGGGACTTTAAGTCGTGCCAAGAGGACTGAATTACAAACTCTTGCACATGAGTATCAACTAGAAGTTCCATACCAAGCCAACAAAAATGACATACACAACCTGTTACTGGATCATTTCTTAGAGCAAGGTAAGATAGACTCTGAAACTCATGAAACTTACTATATTGCAGATAAAACTGATTTGGCAACGATGAAACTCAAAATAGAGCTGGCCAAGATTGAACGTGAGCAGCAAAGGGAAGCAGCTGCCATACGAAGGGAAGAACAAGAACGTGAGGCTGCCTTGAGGAAGGAAGAACAAGAACGTGAGATTGCCTTACTCCGTGAGCGGGAACGAGTACAGCTTGAAACAAAACGACGCGAGTTGGAAATGCAACACGAACATGACAAGCAACAAGCGACTCTGGCTATAGAGTGTCGTCAACGAGAATTCGCGTTGGAAACTTCACACCTCGCTCAACGCCAGCAAGCTACTGCCAATCTTCCCATCAGTTTTAATATATCACATGCAAGTAAGTTAATGCCATCATTTGTAGAAGCAGAAGTTGACGTGTTTTTTACCACCTTTGAAACCCTTGCTAATCAACTCAGTTGGCCTGCCGACCAATGGGCCACACTTCTCAGAGTAAATCTTACAGGTAGAGCTGCAGTCACACTCAGTACTTTGGCGTCTGAGAATGACTACCAGACTCTGAAACAAGCAGTGTTGGACGCCTACCTTCTCTCCACCGAAAGTTATCGAAGGAAATTCCGTGACCACCTGAAGGCAAGTACCATTACCTTTCTCGAGTTTGCTAACACAAAACGGAGATATTTTATGAAATGGCTGGAAGCAGCACATGTCTCTACTTTTACAGAACTCGTCAACCTGATGCTAGTTGAAGAATTCTTGAGGCGTGTGCCGCCTCCTTTCCGTCTATATTTAGCAGATGAAGAAGAAACCGACTACCTGAAGTGTGCTAAGTCGGCTGACAATTACAGCCTCATTCACCGGCTGACACCAGAACCATCCTCCAGTAAGAAGTCGTGGTACAGTTGCGAGAAAGTGAGTAACGATCAAGCTGGCTCGCAATTGTTCTGCAAGTATTGTAGACTCTATGGACATACCATAGATAAATGTGGTAAGTCTCAATACAAAGGAACCACCGACACGCAGAAACCCAAACCAACTCCTCCTAAGTCCGGTAAGCCTGTGATGAATGTTGGTGTTCATGTTAATGATCTTTCTCTTTTCAGTAACCACCTGTATACTGGAACTGTCTCTGCCAACGGTTCAAATCCGGAGGGACGTTTCAAATTGAAGATCTTGAGGGACACAGCGGCTCTTCAATCGATCATCTTGAAGTCGGCTGTGCCCAACATCGCGTACACCAGAGAAACTGTCTTCATCACTGACCTCACTGCTACCACTCCTTATCCTCTTGCCAGAGTCCACCTGGATTGTCCCTTCGTGAACGGAGAAGTCCAAGTCGCCGTCAGGGAAAAGCCTTTTCCCATGCCTGGAGTGCAACTTCTCCTAGGCAACGACTTGGCAAAAGACCTACAACCGACCAACCTGATCGTCATGGACAAACCCCAGGTGTGTACCTCTGTGCCAGATAACCCTATATTTAAGTATGTTCCAGCAAAGGTTCAAGAGAGTAATGAAGTTTCTCCTCCGGTTCTAGTGACCACCCGTGCACAAGCCGCACGACCACAGCCAGCTGACTCTACTGCTACCGCTGTCCCTCAAGACCCTCAGAAACTACCCCCGAATCTGACCAAGTTGGAGTTCCGTAAGTTACAGAGGGAAGATCTTACCTTAACACCATTATTTTTCCAGGCTGAGACTCAACCCGACAGTATTCCTGGGTTCTTCCTAGAGAACGACTTGCTCTACCGCAGATATAGACCCAGTAAACTGAAGGAGGAGGACGATTGGGCCAACATCGAACAACTTGTGATTCCTGCCAGCCTGCGGCCCACTATTCTACACCTGGCCCACGGAGCACTCTCCCACTACGGATTCAACAAGACTTACCATGGAATTCGTCAAGACAACTACTGGCCAGGTATGGTAAATAGCGTCAAACAGTACGTAAAACAGTGTCACACATGTCAGATGGCAGGTAAACCGAACATCTCTATTCCCAGAGCGCCACTGATTCCCATACAGGTGCCTGCGGAACCTTTCCACAGACTTATTATAGACTGTGTTGGTCCTTTACCTCGGACCAGTTCAGGTAACGCCTATATCTTAACCATCCTGTGTCCTACCACCAGATTTCCCATAGCAGTTCCAGTGAAGAACATCACGGCTGCTACGGTTGTGAAGCACTTATTGAAGATCTTCACGCAGTATGGATTTCCCAGGGAGGTTCAGAGCGACTGTGGTACCAACTTCACCAGTGATCTCTTCAAAAGGACACTGGAGGAGTTCAACATCAAACAGGTATTGTCCAGCCCCTATCATCCTGCTTCACAGGGTTCTCTTGAGCGTAGTCATCAGACTATCAAAGCACTCCTGAAAAAGTTTTGTAGTGAAACCTCTAAGGATTGGGATAAGAAAATAGACCTGATAATGCATATTTATAGAAGTCTTCCCAATGAGTCCCTAGGAGTATCTCCTTATGAGATGCTCTACGGCCGTAAGTGCTGTACTCCCCTCAAGGCTTTCAAAGACTCTCTTCGTGATGCCTCCTTCAGTGAGCATCAGAATGTGCCCCAGTTTCTTCAAAACCTTCAACACATTCTAGAGAGGGTCCACAGTTTTGCCCATGATAATCTATTGAAAGCACAGGAGAGGATGAAGACTCATTACGACCAGACCAGCAAAGTAAGAAAATTTAAGCCGGGAGACTTCGTCCTTGCCTACTTCCCTATCCCAGGTTCTCCTTTACAAAACAGGTTTTCAGGACCCTACCGCATCAAGGAGTGCAGAAACAACCATAACTACGTTCTAGAGACTCCAGATAGGCGGCGGAAGACCCAGCTGTGCCACGTCAATCTCCTGAAGCTATATAATGGTACTCCTCCCACTGTCATGTTAAACTACTCTGCTTTTACAGAACCATACATCCACAGTGAGACCTTCCCTGCTTCTCCTCCCGAAAGCACTGACAAGGAGTCAGCGCTTTATAATTCAGAAATCCTTAATGATCTTCCCAACAACTTTCAGGATACTCATAGTGTACCTCTTGTCAAGATCTTCAGAGAACATCAGGAGTTGTTCCGAGATGACCCCCAAGAGTGTAATGTTACCCAGCACGACATCCAACTGCTCCCCGACACCCGGCCGATTCGTCAACCCTTCTACCGAATCAGCCCTAGCAAGAAGGAAGTCATGCGTGCTGAGGTGCAGTACCTCTTGGATCATGGACTGGCTACACCTTGTGAGTCCCCCTGGGCCTCACCCTGTATCTTGGTGCCAAAACCCCAAGGTAAGGTGAGGCTATGTACTGACTATCGTAAGTTGAATAACGTGACTGTCAAGGATGCTTACCCCTTGCCAACGATAGATGTCATTCTTGACGCCATTGGTAATGCTCAGTACTTGTCCCAAGTGGACTTGCTTAAGGGGTATTATCAAGTGTGTTTAACGGAGCGAGCTAAAGAAATATCTGCCTTTATCACTCCTTTTGGACTTTTTAGATATGAACGCCTTCCTTTCGGACTATGTAATGCCCCAGCCACCTTTCAGAGAGCTGTCAACCGTGTCATCCAGGGCTTGGATAACACGTACGCCTATTTGGATGATATCGTCGTAGCATCCAACACCTGGAGTGAACATCTGCTCCAGCTGCGACGACTGTTTGCCAAGCTCCTGACAGCCGGCCTCACCATCAACCTGGGCAAGTCCACCTTCGCGAAAGGTAAAGTGCGTTATCTGGGTCATGTTATTGGGAGTGGCAGCCTAGCTCCGTTAGACTCACACACTCAAGCCATCCAACATTATCCACAGCCTACCACCAGGAAGAAGCTCCTGCGCTTCCTTGGTCTTGCCTCCTACTACCGTAGGTTTGTGAGAAATTTCAGTATAGTCGCCACACCTTTAATCCTATTAACCAGTCCCAAGCAACGGTATAAGTGGACCATGCAGCAAACCGTTGCTTTCGAACAACTCAAATTCCTCCTCTGTTCTAATCCCATTCTCGCCTCGCCAGATATCACCAAGCCTTTCGTCCTTCATGTCGACGCCAGTGGTACCGGCGTTGGTGGTGTCCTGATGCAGCAACGAGGCGAGGAGGTTCTACCTGTCAGCTACTACAGCTACAAATTGAAACCACACCAGAGGAACTACAGCACTATTGAAAAGGAGCTACTATCCATCGTCCTGAATCTCCAACACTTCGCTCCGTACCTACAAGGTGCCAGGTCTACCACCATCTTCTCAGACCACAACCCTCTCCGCTTCTTACATCAAGCCCAATTCACTAAACAGCGTTTTCTATGATGGGCTTTATATTTACAAGATTTCAACCTGGAGATCCGCTATATCAAGGGTTCTGACAACATTATAGCCGATTCCCTCTCCAGAGTTTATGAAGTAAAAGCACTCCACCTATTACTCCACCACATAACGACGTACTTCTTCCAGAACCGCAGGCTTCGGGGGAGAGTTGTGACGGTAATCTCTTTCAAGAGAGATTGAGCCTGCTCTTCCCTCCAAAGTACGTCCCACAAATAAATAATATAGAAGAAATATCCTACAAGTACAACAACAAGTTTTGCCCAGAGAGCAAAACGTATCCAGCACCGGCGCACCTGCTCGCCTCCGCCCCGGTTAAACCGGCAAACTGCTTGTCCATCGCCTGCCCGTCGCTGATTGGCTGGTGCCCGTCACACCTGCCCCACCACCCGCCACAATGAGCTGATGTCTGAGCTACAGCGACCTAGGGAAGGCAGAATATATCAGTGCTCCACACAGTTGACACGTCTCATTGGTAGACTAAGCCTTGGCTTACGTGTACTAAGGGAGGTGGCAGCTTGAAGCCAATATTCCTGCACTCATATTTTACTTTGTTATTATTCGCTTGTCTTAACGTAACTTTTCATTTGCCAGTGATTATTCTTATTATTTTGTTTGTTGATTTATGTTACATTTTTATGCCCAATTTTATTCATGTTTTGCTTCTCTCACATAATTAAAATCTCATTGTTAAATTTACTTGTGTTTTGTGTGTCTTCCCATTACCTTACCACAGATGAAAGTTCCAGCTTTTCTCTTTTTTTTTCTTTATGTGACGAGGCCATACCCCTAGCTTTTGAAACAGCCGAACACCAACGCGTTACCATCACAATATATATATATATATATATATATATATATATATTGTGGGTTGGGTGTTGTCGTCATTGATTCTTCTTTTTGGACAACAAAACCCAAAACTCGGTAGAGTGTTTATACTTTACCAGGAGATCACACAGGGCGCTTCTGGCTCTTGGAGAGGGGCTCAACATCACACATTTAGGGGATGCAGCTCCAACACTTAGCCTCGTTGTCACGTGCACACACCCACTCGAGCCGCTGTGACTCCCCAATCTCTCCTTATGTGATATGATCTCAATCCTCTTTGACTTATTAGTTTTCCATCCTACCCTGTCCACAGCGGTGGTTCTTGGTTCTTTCTCTCTCTCTCTAGTTCTTTACTACATCCTGGGAAGCCTCACTAGGACAAGGGCAAACACCAGAAAATTTGAATACATTTACTGGACCAAGCACATACACAATACATGCTCATATATAATAATAATAATAATGAATCCTTCACTCTATACTATTTCAGTCAGGTTGCACTCCAACACCATGAGAACTCTATCATCTGCTTATCAAGTGGCATCCTATCTCCGGATTCACCACCTAATACTACCAACCTCCTCAAGTAGGTCAAGTCTCATAACACAATGTTGCACTATCAGCAAGAGAATATATATCTTTAAACATGTACAAGGAAAATCAGCGTATAAATGCAATAACATAAATATTAGTATAAATATTCCTTGATATACAACAATGATCAATCGATCACCCTATCAGTCCTAGAACACATATGTATGTCTCTGTAGGTAATCCAGCCTACAACTGTAACTCTATACTTCAGTATAAGTACTAATGGCACAAAAATGGCAAACAATCACTCACCTTTCACTGCGTCTTGCACACTAATGACAACCAAACACTCTACCAACTCCCTGCAAGTAATCAACCAGAACTTCCCTTCCACATCTGGAAGTTCACTACCCTGATCTCTTCAGGTTCTTCTGGGTTTATCTACCAGGATCCTCCGCAGCTCCTCCAGGCTGCTACACCATAAAGTTTTCCTTGAGCAACTATGGTGCTTCACCACTTCTACTAGGGTCCTCCACAGCTCTCCTGGCTGCTACACCATGAAGTTTCCTCGAACAGAACTGGAGTTTCGCCACTGGTGTTACAGAAGCACGTGACACTCCTCTTCACTGCTTCTCCTCACAGCTCGAGGTCCTACTCTTCCACTACCATGGAGTCTCATCAACTACTCCCTCTGTGCTGGCTTCGAAGTTCTCCGCAAATTCTTC
Organism: Procambarus clarkii; assembly: GCF_040958095.1. NCBI lineage: Eukaryota > Metazoa > Arthropoda > Malacostraca > Decapoda > Cambaridae > Procambarus > Procambarus clarkii. Next base: position 34,960,802 of record NC_091176.1, read on the forward strand.
CCCAAAGACAAACCTGCAACTCATTGGCACGCCAATAAAAATGGTTCCTTATAAACACATAGACGAAATAATCCACACAACATGTTTGCATCCAACATCTATCTGCTCTCTATGTACTGTGAGAGCGGACTCCTCCGTTTGGGCTGGTCCATGCTCCACCCGGCCAGGCGGTCCTCCTCACTCTGGGAGGGTCCTGTGCCGCCAGTCAGTTGGCTTCAGGCGGTCGACGGGAGAGGACGTGCTGCTCGTCCCTCCAGCTGTCTCTCTCTTCTCTGTCCTCTCATTTAGGCTTCCTGCCTTACCAAAACATGTCTAACTTATCAATAAACATTCGTTACTGTCGCTGGGCACACGACCAACTACAAGTAATCACTATAAACTGGCTTAAATCATGCTTACCACAGATTGTCTAGTCGAGGGCGCTCTCCCCTTTGACAGAGTCTGATCAGGGCGCTCCCACGGGCCCACGATAATGTCTATGGGCGGCTTAATAAACTCTCCTCGCCGTCCAGGAGTTGAGACCAAACGTTCCCAGCTCGATTCCACAGCTGGAACGTCTGCACACTTCCTTCCTCTTGAAGGTATATCACACGGGTTCCTTTCTAACGGAAGCTCAAATGGAGTACAGCTTCCCCTTGAGATGTCTGGTACTCAAGTGGCATCAAACCCTCCAGAAGCGAGCCTCACGCCTCCAGCAAATTATCCACATCTCATAACCAGTCACTTATCTAATTTCTTATTCACTGCTGATAATATCAAATTGTTTATCAAATCCAACTAACTATTTTACATCTGTGTCTTCATCTCTATATTTCCTAGACCATCTAGTCAGGTCAGGCTTGACAGAATAATTCTCAAAGGGGAGACTCGTTTTTCAGCTGCCTGGGATCATAACAGTCCCTCCCCCTTGATTTTGAGAATTATTCTAGTGGCTAGGCTCGAGATAACGCATCAGCCACTACGTTGTCTCGCCCTCTTTTGTGCGTTATCACCAGGTCATACTCTTGGAGCAATAAAAACCATCTGGTTAACCTCTGGTTCGCATGCTTCATTTTCCTCAGGAAAACTAGGGGATTATGATCTGTATACACCGTCACTGGGTGTCCTCCCCCACTCACATACACTTCAAAATGTTTCAATGCCATCACCAGGGCTAAAGTCTCTACCTCGACCGTACTGTACTACCTCTGGTGCTTAACCAACTTCTTCGAGAAGAAGGACACGGGGCGGTGAATTCTATCATTCTGCTGCGTCAGTACAGCTCCAGCCCCTATATCACTGGCATCTACAAATAACGTAAACGGTGCTCCAAAATCTGGCGACACTAGTACAGGCGCCTCGGTCAACAGTCTTTTGGTCTTTTCAAACGCTTCTTGTGCTGTTCCATTCCACTCCCACTTCTTGCTCTTTGATAGCAAACTCATCATAGGAGCGGCTATGGTGGAGAAATTTCCGCAGAACTTCCGGTAATATCCAATCATACCGAGATATCTCAACAATTCTTTCTTACTCCTGGGCACTTTGAAATTGTCAATGGCCTCCACCTTTGTTCTTACCGGAGCAACCTCGCCATGCCCTACTATATATCCAAGGTACTCCAGGCGGTCTCTCCTGAACTCGCTTTTTGCTAAGTTGATCGTCATGTTGGCCTTCTCCAATCGATCGAACAAATCTAAAAGCTGATCCACGTGATCCTTCCAGGAATCAGCGAACACTACAATATCATCGATGTACACTGCGCATCCAGTCGCGCCCTGTAATTTGCAATATCTGGCTCACAACTCACCAGAATCATGATCTTCTCACAAACGATCTCTCTTCTCTGGCACCTCTTGGCTAGGCTGTCCTCCTTGGACGCCTGCACTCCATCGGTCCACTCTACTAATTGTTTCCACCCTCCGTTTCCTCGTCTTCTTCTTTTCATGTCCAGAGTCAGACATCTACTGTCTGTACCTCCTCTGTCGTCTTCACACTTCCATCTACTGACATTATACTTCCGTCTCCTGCCACCATACTTCACTCCCTCGTCTTCACCGACGATCCTCCCTTTCGTCTCCTCATTTATCCGAGACCTCATCCTGTTTGACTTCCATCGAGTTTCTATTCCTCCATGCTTGGATCATCATCCTCTTCCCATACTTCTCACCTCTGTACAACTCCATTTCTTCTCCTTCAACTCTTCTTCGTTCCCTAAAAGTTTCTTCGAGCACTGTACCACACCCAACAGCACTCGACTGTACATGTCGCTTTGCCTCTCCTAGAGTGCTCGTAAGCATCTCTCCACACATACTGTCTCTTATCCTTTCATTTTCTCGGCTATTACTTTTCTTCACTATCTCTCCTCCACGTTTTCTGTGAAACATGTCAACTCCTGACACCTCAAACAACTTAACTCCACTATCCACATGCCTCTGTGCTCGTGGACAACTTGACGCTCTACTCCCGTCCTCAGTATGTCCACATCCTTCCTCATTTCTACTCAGCACAGTTGTATTCACCTTCCGACTTTTAATTTCAGCGAGCTGGGCTCTACTCAGGTCCATTCTCTTCACATGAGTCTTCTTCGGCTGGGCTATCTTCACTTTTGACCTCACCGAGACTCCATCTTCCTGAGTCGGACCTTCCTCAAATAACCACGCTATATCTACGTCGATATCCTCTACCGGTTGAATCGACACTGTCTCATCTTCTCCAGCGTCTTCCTCGTCGGCCACCTCTGCCTTCATCACTACCGAGACAGGATACTCAATGGTTTGGTGGTCTCCTGACGCGTCTAATTTGATGTCAGTCAAGTTCACACTCTCAGGTGTCCCACCCATGACGTGGCCTTCTGGGCACTCCTCTGGCACAGTCTCCGCCATGACTCTTGGCAACACCTTTGTCCCACACAAGTCATTCCCCAAGATCACTTGGACTCCTGGAATAGGTATGTCAGGGCATACTCCCAACATCACCTCTGCCGACACATATTCCGACCTTAGCTGGACAACACGTACGGGCATGTCACTCTCAGAAAATAACCCGTATACTTTCATCTTACTTCTGCCAGCTAACCGTCTATCACTCCCAATCAGGTTTCTCGTAATCAAGCTCTAATTAGCTCCGGTATCTCTTAAAATGCCAACTTTTACTTCAGGTTGGCCTTCTATACTGATCAAACCTTTACTGATGAACGGCCTATACCTCTCGTTCACTAAGTTCACCTTCTGTGGTTTGTCTTGGAACACATTAGTATATTTACTTCGAGGGTCACACATGGCCAGGGTCACAACTCTCTTGCCCTGCCTACAATCTCGCATCACATGACCCAATCCGTTACAATTGTAACACCTCACCTGGGAAAAGTCTCTTCTATATGTACCATAGCGGCTCTGACTTTGTCCACTCGCATGAGAGTTCCTCGAACCAGGCACACTACCTGCACTCTGTGGGGCTTTACTGGACTCTTGATTTCCTGGATAACGATTAGTTTCTCGTTTAGCTCCTCCATCCTCACTTTCAGACGAAGTGCGCGACCTACTCTTCTGAGTTTTATGGTACTTACGTTTATCTGCCCATTTATCAAAATCCTTCTCACCCCAGACTCCTCTGGGTCTTTCATAATTTCTTCCTCCCCCAGACTCCACTGGGTCTGCCATTGCTGTGTCTCGCCTCGCTTCTCACTCTGTTCTCCCTCAAGCTCCTATATGCTTCCATAATCATATCCGCCCTATCTGCGGCATCTTTCACATCCTTTACCCCCGCTTGTTGGATCTTGAACTTGGTTTTGGGATGCATTATTTCTAAGAACTTTTCCATGACCATCAATTGCTTCAGGTCAGCGTAAGATCTAACTCTGGCAACCTCAATCCATTTCTGGAATCGCCTTTCCAGATCCCTTGCTATCTCAGCAAAAGTACATGCTCCAACCTTCACCATCTCTCTGAAGCGCTTCCTATAAGCTTCTAGGGTTAGCTGAAACGAGCGCAGTATGCTGCTCTTTACTGTGGCATAATCCTGGCAATCTTCCAGTGGCAATTGGGTGTACGCCTCCCTGGCTGCACCGGTCAATCTTAACTAGACCAGCTGGGCCCATTCCTCCTGTGGCCACTCCTTGATACTGGCTACTTTTTCAAACTGCTCGAAGAAGCTCTCTGCCTCTTCGGGAACAAACAAGGGAATGTCCTTCTCCCTAACCCTAACATCTGGTGAGTGTGATACCTGGGTGGTGCTCTCTGGCAACCCATGTTCAATCCTTTGTTCAGCCAAGGTTCTATTCGCTTCCATCTGCATTGATTTTGTTCTCTCTTTTTCTTTTTCGACCTGGGCATTTTCTTTCTCCACCTCTAGTCTTGCTTTCTCTTTTTCTTTCCCCATCTCTAGTCTTGCTTTCTCTTTTTCTTTCTCCATCTCTAGTCTTGCTTTCTCTTTTTCTACCTCCAGCCTGGTTTTCTCTTTTTCCTTCTCGGCTTCATTTTTCATCTGGAGTTCTAATTTCATCTTTTCCAGCTGGAACTGTCTATCCTCACGCTGCGTCTGGAGCTCTAACTGGAACCTTTCCAGACTCCTGTTCCTGCTACTCCGGCTACTCTTATTGCTCCTACTCGATCCCTGGGATTTCACTTCATCCTGCCCATCATCCTCCTTTCCACTTTCAGCTTCTTTCTGGGCTCCTTGTTCTGTCGCTTCACTCTTGGCTCGCAACTGCCTTAGAATCTCATCCTTCATCCCGGCTACTTTAGATACTTTCAACCTAATGCCACATTTTTCTGCTATTTGTTTTAATTGATCCCTCGTGCAACCTTCCAGGTCCTCAGGCTTGCCTGACTCCACAAACGCTTGCACCTTATCCATCTTGTCTTGTGAGTCTTCCCAAGAGAGAGAATATTCACCTGCGGTCCCACAGTGTATCTATTTCAACCAGGGGTGTACAAATCCCTCTTGGACAGGGTGTGGGTGTCAGTTCACTATCCCGGACAGGCCCCCCAATTTATTATATTGTGAATTGGGTGTTGTCATCGTTGATCCTTCTTTACGGACAACCCAACCCAAAACTCGGTAGAGTGTTTATTGTTTACCAGGAGATCACACAGGGCGCTTCTAGCTCTTGGAGAGGGGCTCAACATCACACGTTTAGGGGATGCGGCTCCTATACTTAGCCTCGTTGTCACGTGCACACACCCACTCGAGCCGCTGTGACTCTCCACTCTCTCCTTATGTGATATGATCTCCTCAATCCCCTTTGACTTATTAGTTTTCCGTCCTACCCTGTCCACAGCGGTGGTTCTTGGTTCTTTCTCTCTCTCTCTCCTTCTTTACTACTTCCTGGGAAGCCTCACTAGGACAAGGGCAAACACCAGCAAATTTGAATACATTTACTGGACCAAGCACATACACAATACATACACACATATAATAATAATAATAATGAATCCTACACTCTATACTATTTCAGTCAGGTTGCAATCGAACACCATCAGAACTCTATCATCTGCTTATCAAAGAGTATCCTATCTCCAGATTCACCACCTAATACTACCAACCTCCTCAAGTAGGTCAAGTCTTATACCACAATGTTGCACTATCGGCAAGGGAATATATATCTGTAAACATGTACAAGAAAAATCAGCGTATGAATGCAATAACATAAATATTAGTATAAATGTTCCTTGATAAACAACAATAATCAATCGATCACCCTATCAGTCCTAGAACACATATGTATGTCTCTGTAGGTAATCCAGCCTACGACTGTAACTCTATACTTCAGTATAAGTACTCCTTGGCACAAAAATGGCAAACAATCACTCACCTTTCACTGCGTCTTGCACACTAATGACAACCAAACACTCTACCAACTCCCTGCAAGTAATCAACCAGAACTTCCCTTCCACATCTGGAAGTTCACTACCCTGACATCTTCAGGTTCTTCCAGGTTTATCTACCAGGATCCAGGATGATAAAGCTACCCATTTCATTATGCATGAGGTATTTTTTTTTATTGGAGTTAAAATTAACGTAGATATACGACCATACCTAACCAACCCTACGTAACCTAACCTAACCTATCTTTATAGGTTAGGTTAGGTTAGGTAGCCGAAAAAGTTAGGTTAGGTTAGGTTAGGTAGTCAAAAAACAATTAATTCATGAAAACTTGGCTTATTAGGCAAATCGGGCCTTGCATATTAGGCTGGGAAGTGCGTTCTGGCTACTAGGTACGACATATCTTGAGGTTATCTTGAGATGATTTCGGGGCTTTTTAGTGTCCCCGCGGCCCAGTCCTCGACCAGGCCTCCACCCCCAGGAAGCAGCCCGTGACAGCTGACTAACACCCAGGTACCTATTTTACTGCTAGGTAACAGGGGCATAGGGTGAAAGAAACTCTGCCCATTGTCTCTCGCCGGCGCCTGGGATCGAACCCAGGACCACAAGATCAAAAGTCCAGCGTGCTGTCCGCTCGGCCGACCGGCTCCCATATGTATATATATATATATATATATATATATATATATATATATATATATATATATATATATATATATATATATATATATATATATATATATATATATATATATATATATATATATATATGTCGTACCTAGTAGCCAGAACTCACTTCTCAGCCTACTATGCAAGGCCCGATTTGCCTAATAAGCCAAGTTTTCATGAAATAATGTTTTTTCGTCTACCTAACCTACCTAACCTAACCTAACCTAGCTTTTTTTGGCTACCTAACCTAACCTTACCTATATATATAGGTTAGGTTAGGTTAGGTAGGGTTGGTTAGGTTCGGTCATATATCTACGTTAATTTTAACTCCAATAAAAAAAAATTGACCTCATACATAGTGAAAAGGGTAGCTTTATCATTTCATAAGAAAAAAATTTTAGTAAATATATTAATTCAGGAAAACTTGGCTTATTAGGCAAATCGGGCCTTGAATAGTAGGCTGAGAAGTGTGTTCTGGCTACTAGGTACGACATATATATATATATATATATATATATATATATATATATATATATATATATGTCGTACCTAGTAGCCAGAATGCACTTCTCAGCCTACTATGCAAGGCCAAATTTGCCTAATAAGCCAAGTTTTCATGAATTAATTGATTTTCGACTACCTAACCTACCTAACCTAACCTAACCTAACTTTTTTGGCTACCAAACCTAACCTAACCTATAGAGATAGGTTAGGTTAGGTTAGGTAGGGTTGGTTAGGTTCGGTCATATATCTACGTTAATTTTAACTCCAATAAAAAAAAATTGACCTCATACATAATGAAATGGGTAGCTTCATCATTTCATAAGAAAAAAATTAGAGAAAATATATTAATTCAGTAAAACTTGGCTTATTAGGCAAATCGGGCCTTGCATAGTAGGCCGAGGAGTGCATTCTGGCTACTAGGTACGACATATATATATATATATATATATATATATGTCGTACCTAGTAGCCAGAACGCACTTCTCAGTCTACTATGCAAGGCCCGATTTGCCTAATAAGCCAAGTTTTCATGAACTAATGCTTTTTCGACTATCTAACCTACCTAACCTAACCTAACCTCACATTTTCGGCTACCTAACCTAACCTAACCTATAAAGAAAGGTTAGGTTAGGTTAGGTAGGGTTGGCTAGGTTCGGTCATATATCAATGTTAATTTTAACTCCAATAAAAAAAAATTGACCTCATACATAATGAAATGGGTAGCTTTATCATTTCATAAGAAAAAATTTAGAGAAAATATATTAATTTAGGAAAACTTGGCTTATTAGGCAAATCGGGCCTTGCATAGTAGGCTGAAAAGTGCGTTCTGGCTACTAGGTACGACATATATATATATATATATATATATATATATATATATATATATATATATATATATATATATATATATATATGTCGTACCTAGTAGCCAGAACGCACTTCTCAGCCTACTATGCAAGGCCCGATTTGCCTAATAAGCCAAGTTTTTATGAATTAATTGTTTTTCGACTACCTAACCTAACCTAACCTAACTTTTTCGGCTACCTAACCAAACCTAACCTATAAAGATAGGTTAGGTAGGGTTGGTTAGGTTTGGTCATATATCTACGTTAATTTTGACTCGAATAAAAAAAAATTAACCTCATATATAATGAAATGGGTAGCTTTATCATTTCATAAGAAAAAAATTAGAAAAAAATATATTAATTCAGGAAAACATGGCTTATTAGGCAAATCGGGCCTTGCATAGTTGGCTGAGAAGTACGTTCTGGCTACTAGGTACGATATATATATATATATATATATATATATATATATATATATATGTCGTACCTAGTAGCCAGAACGCCCTTCTGAGCCTACTATGCAAGGCCCGATTTGCCTAATAAGCCAAGTTTTCCTGAATTAATATATTTTCTCTAATTTTTTTCTTATGAAGTGATGAAGCTACCCATTTCATAATGTATGAGGTCAATTTTTTTTATTATAGTTATAATTAACGTAGATATATGACCGAACCTAACCAACCCTACCTAACCTAACCTAACCTGTCTTTATAGGTTAGGTTGGGTTAGGTAGCAGAAAAAGTTAGGTTAGGTTAGGTTAGGTAGGTTAGGTGGTCGAAAAACAATTAATTCATGAAAACTTGGCTTATTAGGCAAATCGGGCCTTGCATAGTAGGCTGAGAAGTGCGTTCTGGCTACTAGGTACGACATATATATATATATATATATATATATATATATATATATATATATATATATATATGTCGTACCTAGTAGCCAGAACTCACTTCTCAGCCTACTATTCAAGGCCCGATTTGCCTAATAAGCCAAGTTTTCCTGAATTAATATATTTACTATAATTTTTTTCTTATGAAATGATAAAGCAACCCTTTTCTCTATGTATGAGGTCAATTTTTTTTTATTGGAGTTAAAATTAACGTAGATATATGACCGAACCTAACCAACCCTACCTAACCTAACCTAACCTATATTTATAGGTAAGGTTAGGTTAGGTAGCCAAAAAAAGCTAGGTTAGGTTAGGTTAGGTAGGTTAGGTAGACGAAAAAACATTAATTCATGAAAACTTGGCTTATTAGGCAAATCGGGCCTTGAATAGTAGGCTGAGAAGTACGTTCTGGCTATTAGGTACGACATATATATATATATATATATATATATATATATATATATATATGTCGTACCTAGTAGCCAGAACGCACTTCTCAGCCTACTATGCAAGGCCCAATTTGCCTAATAAGCCAAGTTTTCCTGAATTAATATATTTTCTCTAATTTTTTTCTTATGAAATGATAAAGCTACCCATTTCATTATGTATGAGGTCAATTTTTTTTTATTATAGTTAAAATTAACGTAGATATATGACCGAACCTAACCAACCCTACCTAACCTAACCTAACCTATCTTTATAGGTTAGGTTAGGTTAGGTAGCGGTAAAAGTTAGGTTAGGTTAGGTTAGGTAGGTTAGGTTGCCGAAAAACAATTAATTCATGAAAACTTGGCTTATTAGGCAAATCGGGCCTTGAATAGTAGGCTGAGAAGTGCGTTCTGGCTACTAGGTACGACATATATATATATATATATATATATATATATATATATATATATATATATATATATATATATATATATATATATATATATATATATATATATATGTCGTACCTAGTAGCCAGAATGCACTTCTCGGCTTACTATGCAAGGCCTGATTTGCCTAATAAGCCAAGTTTTCATGAATTAATTGTTTTTCGACTACCTAACCTACCTAACCTAACCTAACCTAACTTTTTCGGCTACCATACCTAACCTAACCTATAAAGATAGGTTAGGTTAGGTTAGGTAGGGTTGGTTAGGTTCGGTCATATATCTACGTAAATTTTAACCCCAATAAAAAAAAATTGACCTCATACATAATGAAATGGGTAGCTTTATCATTTCGTAAGAAAAAAATTAGAGAAAATGTATTAATTCAGGAAAACTTGGCTTATTAGGCAAATCGGGCCTTGCATAGTTGGCCTAAAAGAGCGTTCTGGCTACTAGGTACGACATATATATATATATATATATATATATATATATATATATATATATATATATATATATATATATATATATATATATATATATATATATATATATATTAATCTAGTGTTCAAAAATGATAATACAGTTAAGTCCATGTTAATTAAGAACTCGCCCTCGTCTGTAGCAGGTTGTGTGTATTCCATCCCTTGTAATGAGTGTGCATGTGTTTACATCGGCCAGACTGGTAAATCTCTTTCCTCGCGTTTAAAACAGCATTCATATGCTATTCGTACAGCCCAGCAATCCAGTGCATTGTATTTACATTCCAGTTTATGTAATCATTCTATCGACTTCACAGGGGCAAAATGTATTGTTAAAAGTAAGGATTTTGTTGAACGAAACGTGATCGAGTCTGCTCTGATCAAACATTGTAACAACAGCCTTAATGTGAGCCCCGGTATGTACAAGTTGGATCCCTATTTAAGCCTCAATATAGCACGTCAAAACAATATAGCAATCATTTAAACACGTATGGCACTTGGAGATATTAAATGGAGCTGCCTTGTATGGGCCAATAGGCCTTCTGCAGTTACCTTCTTTCTTATAATTCCTTTCCTCCACTTATTTTTGGTGGTCAGGTGATCTGCCCAGGCGGATATAAAGGTCTGATCAGCAAACTTATCTTCATTCTACTTTGCTCTGATGAAGGCGAATTAGCCGAAAACGCGTTAAGCATTTTCTATTTTTCATATGTGGTTATTCTGCATACTTGGATCAGTGTTTTTGTGATCATTGTTGCATACATGGATACCACGCGCCAATTTCTTCACTTCTCCTCTCTCTACCCTGCTCTTAAACCTTTTGTTTCTAATTTTCGTTCTGCTTTAGTGAAATCCTATACGTTAAAAATCCGTCTTCATTTTCTTAGAAAATGTCTCAGTGAACAAGTGCTTCCCCGTTCCCTATCCTCCAACAGTGTGCTGAAATTAGCTGACCGACCGTTTGATGAAATTTCCCGCTTAGTGCTTGGTAAAAATATTGATTTGCTTAAATTAGAAGTACGGGAATGTTTTAAGGTGTTGAACAGCCGTAAGTATTCATTTTCTCAAGCTGTACCCTTGGAATGGAATCGCCCGATGATGGATTATTGTTACACCGCTATGAGATCTGCCTGCACGAATGTAAGTACGAAGCTTGATTCAAAATTAAATAGGCTCATTCAACAAAGTGATTGGAATAAACATGCCAACACTGACTTTGTTATTAATCTCTCTAGTAAATAACTTGATAATGATACGATGACTGCTCTTGGTTACGGTCTGAGTTTCTCCATATCAAATAGAGATGTGAATTATACAAATATTGCCAAAAGTTTTTGCAATTTGGAGAAATCTAGTGAGATTTCATCTGACGACATCAATATTTGCAAGGGAATGGTGTACGGTTCTTTACTTAAGGGTACTGTGCCTAATTGTCCAGAGAGGTTTATGCGAGCGTTCAAAACCCTCAAAAAAGATAACTCTCTACATATCACTAAAGCTGATAAATCCAATGCTGTTGTCATCATGGACAAAGAAGACTATGTCCAAAAAATGAACCAGTTATTGGAGGACAGAGACACTTACTTACCTGTTAATAGTGACCCTATTGAAAGAGTTATTGCTCATTTCAACAAAACTCTTAAAACCGTGCTCAAGAAAGATAAGGAGTTGATTCCTAAGTTTTTAAGTCGTTCCCCTTCTCTCCCATATCTATATGGGCTTATTAAAACACACAAACCGAATAATCCTGCAAGACCTATTATTAGTTCTGTTGGATCTGTGGCATATAGACTTTCCAAATGGCTTGTCCAAGTCTTGTCTCCAGTAGTAGGTTCCATTTCCAACTCACACATAACAAACAACTTAGACTTGGTTAACAAGTTGTCTAGTTTGAAATTAAATTATGATTTTAAACTTGTGAGTTTTGATGTGACGGCTCTGTTCACTAGGGTTCCTGTTGATGATCTGTTGTCATTCTTACGGGATCTACTCCCAAGGTATAATTTAACTTTGCCTACTAACACCATTATTGAACTTATAAAATTGTGCATTAAAGATAATTATTTCAGCTTTAATGATTCATTTTATAAACAAACATTTGGCATGGCGATGGGTAATCCCCTCTCCCCTGTTTTGAGCAATCTGTACGTGGAATGTTTCGAAATAAATATCCTTCCCAGGATTTTACCCTCAAATTTGCTTTGGTACAGGTACGTTGACGATATTTTGTGCCTGTGGCCGGTTAATCGTGACGAAACTGATTTTCTCAATCAAATCAATTCGCTGGTTCCGTCAATTAAATTCACAATTGAGAAAGAAGTGAATGGTGTTCTGCCTTTTTTAGACATCATGATTCATAGAATTGGTAGAAGTTTCAAATTCAATGTGTATAGGAAACCTACCAATGTGTGCTCGTATGTACATTTCTATTCAAATCATCATGTTCAGGTCAAGCGGGCAGTTTTTTCTGGTATGTTTCTCAGAGCACTGAGAGTTTGTAGTCCGGAATTTTTCGATGAAGAAATAGCAAATATATTTGAAATTGGGAAGAAGTTAAAATACCCAAAATCGATCTTGGATCTTGCGTTTGGTCAAGCAAAAAGGACTTTCTACAAACAGACTACTAAGTCGAAACCAGAACTGAAAAATTCGTTGGTATTACCATATTCTGAGGGTCTAGTAAATCTTGCCCCAGCCCTGAAGAACCTTAATATTAATCTAGTGTTCAAAAATGATAATACAGTTAAGTCCATGTTAATTAAGAACTCGCCCTCGTCTGTAGCAGGTTGTGTGTATTCCATCCCTTGTAATGAGTGTGCATGTGTTTACATCGGCCAGACTGGTAAATCTCTTTCCTCGCGTTTAAAACAGCATTCATATGCTATTCGTACAGCCCAGCAATCCAGTGCATTGTATTTACATTCCAGTTTATGTAATCATTCTATCGACTTCACAGGGGCAAAATGTATTGTTAAAAGTAAGGATTTTGTTGAACGAAACGTGATCGAGTCTGCTCTGATCAAACATTGTAACAACAGCCTTAATGTGAGCCCCGGTATGTACAAGTTGGATCCCTATTTAAGCCTCAATATAGCACGTCAAAACAATATAGCAATCATTTAAACACGTATGGCACTTGGAGATATTAAATGGAGCTGCCTTGTATGGGCCAATAGGCCTTCTGCAGTTACCTTCTTTCTTATAATTCCTTTCCTCCACTTATTTTTGGTGGTCAGGTGATCTGCCCAGGCGGATATAAAGGTCTGATCAGCAAACTTATCTTCATTCTACTTTGCTCTGATGAAGGCGAATTAGCCGAAAACGCGTTAAGCATTTTCTATTTTTCATATGTGGTTATTCTGCATATATATATATATATATATATATATATATATATATATATATATATATATATATATATATATATATATATATATATATATATATATATATGTCGTACCTAATAGCCAGAACGCACTTCTCAGCCTACTATGCATAAGAACATAAGAACATAAGAACAAAGGTAACTGCAGAAGGCCTATTGGCCCATACGAGGCAGCTCCTATTCTATAACCACCCAATCCCACTCATACTTGTCCAACCCGTGCTTGAAACAATCGAGGGACCCCACCTCCACAATGTTACGCGGCAATTGGTTCCACAAATCAACAACCCTGTTACTGAACCAGTATTTACCCAAGTCATTCCTAAATCTAAACTTATCCAATTTATACCCATTGTTTCGTGTTCTGTCCTGTGTTGATACTTTTAATACCCTATTATTAATATAAGAACATAAGAACAAAGGTAACTGCAGAAGGCCTATTGGCCCATACGAGGCAGCTCCTATTCTATAACCACCCAATCCCACTCATATACTTGTCCAACCCGTGCTTGAAACAATCGAGGGACCCCACCTCCACAATGTTACGCGGCAATTGGTTCCACAAATCAACAACCCTGTTACTGAACCAGTATTTACCCAAGTCTTTCCTAAATCTAAACTTATCCAATTTATATCCATTGTTTCGTGTTCTGTCCTGTGTTGATACTTTTAATACCCTATTAATATCCCCCCGGTTATGTCCATTCATCCACTTGTAAACCTCTATCATGTCACCCCTAACTCTTCGCCTTTCCAGTGAATGCAACTTAAGCTTTGTTAATCTTTCTTCATATGAAAGATTTCTAATTTGGGGAATTAACTTAGTCATCCTACGCTGGACACGTTCAAGTGAATTTATTTCCATTCTATAATATGGCGACCAAAACTGAACTGCATAATCTAAATGGGGCCTAACTAGAGCAAGATATAGCTTGAGAACCACACCAGGTGTCTTGTTACTAACGCTGCGATTAATAAATCCAAGTGTCCGATTTGCCTTATTACGAACATTTATGCATTGATCCTTTTGTTTTAAATTCTTACTAATCATAACTCCCAGATCCCTTTCGCAATCCGACTTCGCAATCACAACACCATCTAGCTCGTATCTTGTAACTCTATCATCATTACCTAACCTCAGAACTTTACATTTATCAGCATTAAACTGCATCTGCCAATCCTTTGACCATTTCAAAACCCTATCTAGATCAACTTGAAGTGATAGTGAGTCCTCCTCCGAATTAATTTCCCTACCGATTTTCGTATCATCGGCAAATTTGCAAATGTTGCTACTCAAACCTGAATCTAAATCATTTATATATATTATAAACAACAGAGGTCCCAGGACAGAGCCTTGAGGCACTCCACTTACAACATTTTCCCATAAGAACAACACTGTAGGCCCGATTTGCCTAGTAAGCCAAGTTTTCATGAATTAATATTTTTTCGACTACCTAACCTAACCTAACCTACCTTTTTTCGGCTACCTAACCAAACCTAACCTATAAAGATAGGTTAGGTAGGGTTGGTTAGGTGTAATGACCCTAACTTTAATAACTCGCCTTGTATCTATCTCGACCGCGCACTCCGCTACTACCACTGAGCTAACCGTGCAATCTCCGCTCTTTCTATGGTAATAACAGATGCTATACCGATCATATAAGATGTTAACACTCGGGCCGTCATACGAAGACGTAAACCACTACACAGAGGAAGGAGAGAGAGAGAGAGGAAGAGGGAGGCAGAGCGAGAGGAGAGAGAGAGGAGAGCGAGAACGAGAGCAAGGGAGGGAGAACGAGAGCGAGTGAGGGAGAGTGAGACAGAAAGATAGAGATAATCGTAGTCACAACCTATCGTATGAGTTACCGAGTGACGCTGCCACCACCCTGAGTTACCGGACAGGGGACCGGAGTGAGAGTCGTAGGTCTTGCCGATGGAATAACCTACCAGGACAGGTGTAGGGGACAATTGAACGGTACAAGGATCCTGGCCTGACACTCGAATAATCCTGACCACTTGGGAACTATAGTGTACACAAGAATAAGGCGGGACACACCAATACTAACACCTCAACACGGAAGACGAACGGGGGGAGGAGTACTGAATAATTAAGAGCACTAGGTCACTAGGGCAAAGGGGACGGTAGGCCCAATATCACTAAAGCAAGGAACCATTAATACACATTGAATAACACTTAATATCTGACTTTATTAGAAATAATTAAATAAGACACTCCCTAACTATATTCCCTACTAGAGGCCAAGGGTACTGAATGAGGTGCTTTAGTACAAGAGAGCCGTACTTACTCGTATGTTGTTCCACAGTTTTCCTGGAGATGATGTTCCTTCCCAGAGTCCACACACACCTCCCTACTGGGCTGTGCCCACTCAACTGACTCCCCTGATCTGCTGCTCCTCAGCTGAACATGAGGGTTTTGCATTTGTTGTTTAGGGGTTAATCCCTGAAGATTACCATGACGGCATCAATTCTGACCTCTTTGTGATTCGATGACCGTTGACCTGACTCTATGGCTAACTTGTACAGAGGTGTAACTTTTACATTGTCTGCCGCCGCCTGTCTGGCGCCTGTGGGTTGTTCATCCTCCACGTGGCCTGTTCATGCTGTTATGATGTTCATGTACTATGTACTGCTCTCTTGTTACATAGGTTTGGTCATATATCTACGTTAATTTTGACTCGAATAAAAA
>NC_091176.1:34979456-35031237 GCF_040958095.1 Procambarus clarkii
TTAACCCCAATAAAAAAAATTGACCTCATACCTAATGAAATGGGTAGCTTTATCATTTCATAAGAAAAAAATTAGAGAAAATGTATTAATTCAGGAAAACTTGGCTTATTAGGCAAATCGGGCCTTGCATAGTTGGCCTAAAAGAGCGTTCTGGCTACTAGGTACGACATATCTATATATATATATATATATATATATATATATATATATATATATATATATATATATATATATATATATATATATATATATGTTGTACCTAGTAGCCAGAACGTCGTTCTCGGCCTACTATGCAAGGCCCGATTTGCCTAATAAGCCAAGTTTTCATGAATTAATGTTTTTTCAACTACCTAACCTACCTAACCTAACCTAACCTAACTTTTTCGGCTACCTAACCTAACCTAAACTAAAAAGATAGGTTAGGTTAGGTTAGGTAGGGTTGGTTAGGTTCGGTCATATATCTACGTTATTTTTAACTCCAATAAAAAAATATTGACCTCATACATAACGAAATGGGTATCTTTATCATTTCATAAGAAAAAAAATAAAGAATATATATTAATTCATGAAAACTTGGCTTATTAGGCAAATCGGGCCTTGCATAGTAGGCATAGAAGTGAGTTCTGGCTACTAGGTACGACATATATATATATATATATATATATATATATATATATATATATATATATATATATATATATATATATATATATATATATATATATATATATATATATGTCGTACCTAGTAGCCAGAACTCACTTCTTGGCCTATTATGCAGGGCTCTCGTCTTACTTAACTAAGTTAGCAAGGACTCTGTTGTTTCTGGCTAAGTGTAAACATTTTGGCCTATTATGCAAAAAATCATACTGTTTTTTTGGCCAAGAATGCAAACTGGCGATTGTTTATTTGTTTATCACATGGTCACTGTAAAGTAAGATGTTGTCCATTGAATGTAGGAAGATATTTAGATAAAAATGTCAAATGGGGACGATGTACAGATTAATAATGGCCTTAGGAATTGTTTGTACTAGAAATCAGTAGCACGTGGAGCGATATGGTGCTTGAACACTTAGCCGGCATACACTATTATTTAAAACAATTTTGTGTTTATAGAGAGAAAGAGAGAGATAGATTAATAGTTCTCAACTCCTTAAAACATACATAACTGAAACATGCTCATGTCTGAACATTTTGTCCTGCCTCAAAATCACATTGAACAAATAATGTCTTATCCCAGGCCAGCATCCTCTCCGATAAGGATCCTTGGTGGCTCGACCACCAGAAGTTACATCCTGTATACCACTACATTCTCATTTGAACCTAATAGTACTTACCTAACCTAACTTTTTATATAGTCTGTATACGGTAGCTTATTACGAAGCGATAAGCACCCTCCCCTAGGATAGGTTAGGTTAGGTTCCCTAGGTTCAACGCAACCCCCTGTCCCATCATGCCTGGAGGAGACAGCTGGTTGCCCGGAGTAGATGGTAGCAGTGTCAGCTGAATTATATAAATATCAAGTAGTCGCAGGCTACTCTCACATTTTACATCCACTGACGGCCAACCAACACACGCTTCGCTACTCTTCCATCAAATAGAAATTTAGTAGCCACATTCTTACTAATATTTGGAATATTCAGGTGTACAAAGCTTTTAAAACCATGGTATCATTATTTCCCTTTAAATCTTTTACATCTTCGATTATATCAAGTTCCCAAATAAACAAATATGTAGACAAATATTGTTCAGTTGATATAAATATTACATTAGAACCATCTATAATTAAATTAATACCAATTATACACAAAATTGTAAATGTTTATGCTATTAAAATATGGATGGGATCTACTCAAGAAGGATATCCTGCGGCATCCCAATTACAATTTATACTGCGAGTCGTAGTTAGGGAGGATGAAAATCATTGTTCTTATATGTTTGTAGAATTCTTCTCTAACATTGACCAAAGAAGCATCATGTTCTGTGAACATAATTTCAAGTACCCCCATGATCCGGATTACTTAATAGTGCCTATCAAGGGATATAGGTCCTACGCCAAAGATCCTTCCATATTTCTGATGATGATACAAGCTTCCAATCAGGAACGAGAAGCTCTGAGAGAGATAATGATAGCAGACGGAATATCGATTCCATCGCTATGTAGCAAAGTTGATCAGGGTGCGCTGAAAAAGCTTATGTCCCTCAAACAATATTTGAATCGACATTATTATTTTAGGTACATGATGTTTAAAAATATACGTTGGGAATTAACCCGAGATGTGAGAGCTTACGAAGCATGGTTTAAAAATGAAAAATGGCTAAACTACGTTTTTCACAGGATGGAACAACATAAACCCTATTGTTTATATATAAAACAAAGTCATAGCTACCCTCGTCAAGATATAATTTATAGGGACCCCAACCATAAACTTGAATCTAATTCATTATTTTTGGGGGGTACCCGAATATCGTAAAAATGGTCTGAAAATTATATAATTCGGGTTTTCAGTGATGGTGATGAAAAGTGTGATGATATATGTGATATTACGCTAGGAAACCTTGACCGAATTTATCATTTAAATTTGGCGAAGGGGGAATTAATTGCTCGAATAGTGGTGAAAGAATACGGATCATTTTATGTAGAAAAGGTAAAATGCGTACTTTTCATAACCCGAAATCCCCATCTCTTTATGGACCTCATTCAAATGGGAGAAAAGGAAGAAATCTGTCGTTTTATTATAGAAGACGAAGGTTTATCATCATCATCATCACCACCACCTCCATATAAAAACACCTACAACCCAAATAGTTTGCAGGCAATGTGCGTCAATCAATTTGTGAATTCCTTTTTGGATACTACTAGAATGGGATATTGGACCGTGGCCTACTTACGTAGAGCAATCAACACCAACCCTAACATTCCTGATTTTTTAAAACCCCAATTAATCAACGAAGTTCAACGGAATCTAATGATTAGATCGTGGGAAAGAGCAGTGGCAGATGAAACAACTACTGAACTTTTATTTAAATAAGAACAAATTCAATGAAATTGTTTTTTACTGAATTGAAAATATTTGTTTACTATTCTTCTAATAAATAAATCTAAAGTTGGGATTAAATGCTAAAAAAAACATTGATGAATCTTAATAATGTAATAATGTCCAACCAATTAATTCACATATCAATCTTTACATTAGAAAGGGAACTTGAGTGACTGACTGGACTGTGGCCGATGGTAAATTTAACCAGTTCAGTTATCATTTTCTGCACTTCAGAGTTACGTACTTCTTCCGTTAGTCGCAAGGCAACATTTTGTAAATGATCCACACTATCTTGAAGCCTCGACAATTTAGTTAGCACCTCAATAACAGTTATATGGGTGGTTAATTCATATTGGGGATATTTACTCAAATCTATTGAAGGTTTCGGTAATCTACCTTTGGTTTCCAGGTAATCAAGGCCTTTAAAAATAGAAGTAACGTATTCATCTTTCGTTTTGTATTTATCCTTGTAATCCATCATATCTGGATAAATAAATTCTTCTAATCCATGTGGCCACTCATCACCATTATTACATGATGCCAATATTTTTTGGGTAGCAAGGAGTTCATCATTTGAATAAAAGGTTACTAAAATCTTTCTAAGTTTTGCAGCATCATACTCTTTTCTAAAGAATAAAATATAGTTGATAATTTCATTTACTGACGACGTCATTATGTATTCGTTTTTGGTAAATGAATGGAATAGTTAAGTGAAATTCTAAATTTTTATTACTTATATACTTCTTACCAAAATTTTATTTCTAATTAGCGACAATAGTCTCTGCAAACTTGTACTTTTAATAATGATTAGTTCCCCTTTTTATACCATTCTACTTAATACTAAATAGCCGCAATTTTGGTTATCTCAATATTTTATTGAGGATACTCTTGGTCTTCAATAGTTTCATCTTTAACACAATATAAAAAAAAAATACAACTGTCTTCATCACAAGTATGGCCTTTTTTTGTTGCTGAGTGACTTCACAAATGTTCAGCCTGGTTGATTCTCTGACTGAATTCTTCACCACACATATTTGGGATATAGGTTTCATGGCTACTGAATATATTTTATTATATTATTTCCACAAATCAATTTATTGTATTATCTTACCCCAACCAAAATTTGCCCAGACTTTATTTATTAAAAAAAAAAACTCAAATAGACAAACCGATAAAATAAAATTGACCTCTCCACCTCAATACAAAACAAAAAAGGATGGTAGATAATGATTTTTTTTTAACAAATCTGGGCAATTAATTAACAATTTTGTGCATTTTTTATTATTTCTTTTACAAAATACAGTGATGATTAACACAGGATAAAAGTTGACAATGGCATAGTAATGGTTTCAGATATCTATTATTCCAACTAAATAATTGAGTCTTATTAATTTTATGGGTAATAATTCTTGCAATGGATTTATCAAAGTCATTTCTAGACAAATTTTGGTCAATTGTTCCAAATTTGGTGGCTACATGAATATAACTCTCTTCAATGTGTTCTAGTTTTTGGTAAATGAATTGTTTGATAGTGAAATTCTAAATTTTTATTACTTTTATACTTCTTGCTAATTTATTTTTCCTAATTTGTGACAATAGTTGCTGAAAACTTGATTCTTGTTGAATCTGTAATTAAATTTTTTTGCTTTAATATACTCACAAAGAGTTGATCAGCTAACATTTTTACTTCATTTTTTTTTCTTCTAAAGTTATATATATAGAAATAGAAATTTAGTAGCCACACTCCTACTAACATTCTGAATATTCAGCTGCACAAAGCTTTTAAAAAACCATTTTATCAATGTTTCCCTTTAAATCTTTTATATCTTCGATTACATCAAGTTCCCAAATAGAAGAATATTTAGACAGAGATAAGTCTTATCTTATAAATATTACTTTAGAACCATGTATAATTAAATTATGGCTATACCCAATTATAATTGTAAATGTTTATGCTATAAAAATATGGATGGGATCTACTCAAGAAGGATATCCTGCGGCCTCCCAATTACAATTTATACTGCGAGTCGTAGTTAGGGATCATGTAAAATATTGTTCTTATATGTTTGTGGAACTCTTCTTTAACATTGACCAAAGAAGCATCATGTTCTGTGAACATAATTTCGAGTTCCCCAAGTATCATTACTTAAAATTGCCTATGACGGGATATAGGTCTTACGCCAAAGATCCTTCCATATTTCTGATGATGATACAAGCATCCAATCAGGAACGAGAAGCTCTGAGAGAGATAATGATAGCAGACGGAATATCGATTCCATCGCCATGTAGCAAAGTTGATCAGGGTGCGCTGAAAAAGCTTATGTCCCTCAAACAATATTTGAATCGGCATTATTATTTTAGGTACATGATGTTTAAAAATATACGTTGGGAATTAACCCGAGATTTGAGAGCTTACGAAGCATGGTTTAAAAATGAAAAATGGCTAAACTACGTTTTTCACAGGATGGAACAACATAAACCCTATTGTTTACATATAGAACGTTATCGTAGCGACCCTCGTCAAGATATAATTTATAGGGACCCCAACCATAAACTTGAATCTAATTCTTATTTTTGGGGGGTACCCGAATATTGTAATAAATGGTCTGAAAATTATATATTTCGGGTTTTCAGTGATGGTGATGAAAAGTGTGATGATATATGTTGTATTAACATAGGAAACCTTGACCGAATTTATCATTTAAATTTGGCGAAGAGCGAATTAATTGCTCGAATAGTGGTGAAAGAATACGGATCATTTTATGTAGAAAAGGTAAAATGCGTACTTTTCATAACCCGAAATCCCCATCTCTTTATGGACCTCATTCAAACTGGGAGAAAAGGAAGAAATCTGTCGTTTTATTATAGAAGACGAAGGTTTATCATCATCATCATCACCACCACCTCCATATAAAAACACCTACAACCCAAATAGTTTGCAGGCAATGTGCGTCAATCAATTTGTGAATTCCTTTTTGGATACTACTAGAATGGGATATTGGACCGTGGCCTACTTACGTAGAGCAATCAACACCAACCCTAACATTCCTGATTTTTTAAAACCCCAATTAATCAACGAAGTTCAACGAATCTAATGATTAGATCGTGGGAAAGAGCAGTGGCAGATGAAACAACTACTGAACTTTTATTTAAATAAGAACAAATTCAATGAAATTGTTTTTTACTGAATTGAAAATATTTGTTTACTATTCTTCTAATAAATAAATCTAAAGTTGGGAGCAAATAATGAAAAAACATTGATGAATCTTAATAATGTAATAATGCCCAACCAATTAATTCACATATCAATCTTTACATTAGAAAGGGAACTTGAGTGACTGACTGGACTGTGGCCGATGGTAAATTTAACCAGTTCAGTTATCATTTTCTGCACTTCAGAGTTACGTACTTCTTCCGTTAGTCGCAAGGCAACATTTTGTAAATGATCCACAATATCTTGAAGCCTCGACAATTTAGTTAGCACCTCAATAACAGTTATATGGGTGGTTAATTCATATTGGGGATATTTACTCAAATCTATTGAAGGTTTCGGTAATCTACCTTCGGTTTCCAGGTAATCAAGAGCATTTAAAAATAGAAGTAACGTATTCATCTTTCGTTTTGTATTTATCATCACGATCCATACTATTTGGATAAATAAATTCTTCTAATCCATGTGGCCAATTGTACCTGTCACCATTATTACATGATGCTAATATTTTTTTGGTAGCTAGGAGTTCATCATTTGAATAAAAGGTTACTAAAATCTTTCTAAGTTTTGCAGCATCATACTCTTTTCTAAAGAATAAAATATAGTTCATAATTTCATTTACTGACGACGTCATTATGTATTCGTTTTTGGTAAATGAATGGAATAGTTAAGTGAAATTCTAAATTTTTATTACTTATATACTTCTTACCAAAATTTTATTTCTAATTAGCGACAATAGTTGCTGAGATGATGATACAAGTTTACAAGCTCTAAGAAATATATCATAAAACAGGCATTATTATTTACATAGCGAAGGAAGGTGGGGAGGTGGTCGAACCGATTAATAATGTATATATTTCATTAATCAAAACTGTTGAATGATGACAGTGGTGGTTGTGATAATTCCTCTAAATTAAATAATTAGGGTAAAAAAAAGGAAACAATGAGATACTGAATATATTTTATTACATTATTTCCACAAATCAATTTATTGTTAAACTTACTTACCCCAACCAAAATTTTGCCCAGACTTGATTTATTAAAAAAAAAAAATATTTTGGTAGATAGTATTTCTTAGTGCATTTTTTATTATTACTTTTACAAAATATAGTGATGATTAACACAGAATAAAAGCTAATTAGAAATAAAATTTTGGTAAGAAGTATATAAGTAATAAAAATTTAGAATTTCACTTAACTATTCCATTCATTTACCAAAAACGAATACATAATGACGTCGTCAGTAAATGAAATTATCAACTATATTTTATTCTTTAGAAAAGAGTATGATGCTGCAAAACTTAAACATATTTTAGTAACCTTTTATTCAAATGATGAACTCCTAGCTACCAAAAAAATATTGGCATCATGTAATAATGGTGATGAGTGGCCATTTGGAGTACAAGGTTTTAATTATCCAGATATGATGGATTATTAAATAAAAGTCCAATAGTTGGTTCTTCTGCCACTGCTCTTTCCCACGATCTAATCATTAGATTCCGTTGAACTTCGTTGATTAATTGGCGTTTTAAAAAAGAAGGAATATTACGGTTGGTGTTGATTACTCTACGTAAGTAGGCCACGGTCCAATATCCCATTCTAGTAGTATCCAAAAAGGAATTCACAAATTGATTGACGCACATTGCCTGCAAACTATTTGGCTTGTAGGTGTTTTTACAAGGAGGTGGTGGTGATGATGATGATGATAAACCTTCGTCTTCTATAATAAAACGACAGATTTCTTCCTTTTCTCCCGTTTGAATGATGTCCATAAAGAGATGGGGATTTCGGGTTATGAAAAGTACGTGTTTTACCTTTTCTACATAAAATGATCCGTATTCTTTCCCCACTATTCGAGCAATTAATTCGCTCTTCGCCGAATTTAAATGATAAATTCGGTCAAGGTTTCGTAGCGTAATACAACATATATCATCACACTTTTCATCACCATCACTGAAAACCCGAAATGTATAATTTTTAGGCCATTTACAATATTCGGGTACCTTAAAAGAAGGAGAATTACATTCAAGTTCATAATTGGGGTCCCTATAAATTATATCTTGACGAGGGTTGTTATTTCTATGTAAACAATAGGGTCTATGTTGTTTCTTCCTGCCATAAAGGCAGGTAAGCCATTTTGTATTTTTCGACCATGCTTCGTAAGCTCTCAAATCTCGGGTTAATTCCCAACGTATATTTTTAAACATCATGTACCTAAAATAATAATGCCGATTCAAATATTGTTTGAGGGACATAACCCTTTTCAGCTCACCCTGATCAACTTTGCTACATGGCGATGGAATCGATATTCCGTCTGCTATCATTATCTCTCTCAGAGCTTCTCGTTCCTGATTGGAAGCTTGTATCATCATCAGAAATATGGAAGGATCTTTGGCGTAGGACCTATATCCCGTTATAGGCAATTTTAAGTAAAGATGGGGATACTCAAAATTATGTTCACATAACTTTATGCTTCTTTGGTCAATGTTAGAGAAGAGTTCCACAAATATATAAGAACAATATCTTTCATGCTCCTTAACTACGACTCGCAGTATAAATTGTAATTGGGATGCCGCAGGATATCTTTTTCGAGTAGATCCCATCCATATTTTTATAGCATAAACATTTACAATTACAATATCGTGTCTAAGAAATGGCTCTAATTTAATTATACATGGTTCTAAAGTAATATTTAAAAGATAATAATTATCTTTGTCTAAATATTTTTCTATTTGGGAACTTGATGTAATCGAAGATATAAAAGATTTAAAGGGAAACATTGATAAAATGTTTTTTTAAAAGCTTTGTGCAGCTGAATATTCAGAATGTTAGTAGGAGTGTGGCTACTAAATTTCTATTTCTATATATATAACTTTAGAACTGTTAAATAAAATTAATATACAAATATCCCCAATATAAATTAACTACCCATATAACTGTTATTAAGGTGCTAACTAAAGATAGTGTGGATCATTTACAAAATGTTACCTTGCGATTAATGGAAGAAGTAGGTAACTCTGAAGTGCAGAAAATGATAACTGAACTGGTTAAATCTACCATTGGCCAGAGTCCAGTCAGTCACTTAAGTTCCCTTTCTAATGGAAAGAAATATGTGAATTAATTGGTTGAGCATTATTACATTACTAAGATTCATCAATGGTTTTTATTTATACTTTTAGCATTTGCTCCCAACTTCAAGATTTATTTATTATAAGAATAATAAACAAGTATTTTATAACATAATCAATTCAGTAAAATAGTTTAAAATACTACACAGTGCTTTGTGTCTCTTACACAATCCCAATAAATATGTCACCACTGTTTTAGACACGTGAACGAGTTTCATTAAATAGCAGTGGTCGTCAGCGTCACTAAACCATACAAAATGTATGAATTGAGTTGCCCAATGCTCCTCAATGTGTGTATGTTACAAAAACCTGGTAACGTTGGTTGAGTGATTTTTTTCTACATAGGCTGGGAGGGATGAGAGTAGAAGGCAAGGAGGGAGATACTGCACATTACCTCACCCCTAACACCTCCCCACCTACCCACCTCCTTCCTTCTCTCCTGCTTGATACCTGCCTTCCTCAAGCATAATCAACCAGGCGGCGACGCGACCGTGTTTCCTCAAGACACGAACACTCGAGCAAAACACGTTGGCTTCTCCCGGTAAAAGGGCTTGCAAGCTTTTCAATCTCTTTCCAGTTTACTCCTGGAAAGGCTTAACTGATACTATCTGCGGGCAAAGCGTGTCTATCGCACACGCACACACGCACACGGGGAATTGATAAGGTAGAAAAGGATGAATTATTTAACATGGGTGGTACACACACAAGGGAACACAGGTGGGTATTGAGTACCCACATGAGCCACAGGGACGTTAGAAAGAACTTTTTCAATGTCAGTAGTTAGGATGGAATGCACTAGGTAGTGGTGTGGTGGAGGCTGACTCCATACACAGTTTCAAATGTAGATATGATAGAGCCCAATAGGCTCAGGAATCTGTACACCAGTTGATTGACAGTTGAGAGGCGGGACTAAAGAGTCAGAGCTCAACACCCGCAAGGTAAGCAAAATTAGGCGAGTACACAGGGCCTGGCGGCTGAGTGGACAGCGCTCTAGGGTGGTAGTCCTAAGGGCCCGGGTTTGATCCCCAGAAAAAAAAGCAGAAACAAATGGTCATTTTCTTTCACCCTGGTGCTCCTGTTCACTCGGTAGTAAATAGGGAACCACCACGGACAGGAGTACACCCATACACATATTTCACCTCCCTACTGAGAGAGCGGGAAGATGCCCCCCCCCCCTTCCCCTCCTTCCCTACTGTGAGAGCGGGAAGATGGCCCCCCCTCCCCTCCTTCCCTACTGTGAGAGCGGGAAGATGCCCCAGCGCCCTCATTTATTGTTCTTTAATGGTTCCCCATATTATGGCCAAAGAAGCATAATCCAAGTTTATAATAGGATCTTTTACTAAAGAAGCATAAAATAATGTATATATATCCAACTCATCAAGACATCCCTGCTGGCTCAAGTACTCCAGCGTGACCGCTATTTTTTCATCTATCAATTTATCCAGTTTTTGTGATTTAGCCATAAATGCAGCCTTGCTCCGTTCAGCTATATTATCATCTAATGTCAAATCTTCCACGGCTCTCTTCCAGGAACTAACCATTAGACTCCATTTAAGTTCATCATCGATAAATTGATATTTAAAGGAATCCGGGATCTGGAGGGTGGAAACCATTTCTTCGCACAGAGTGGCCGCTGTCCAACCCCATTCTGTTGTTCTAACATCCAAAAAATAACTTATAACTGCCCGAGTACATATAGCTCGTAAACGATTGTCATATTTGTGCGGAGATGTTGATAAACCCTCGTCTCGAACGATAAAACTATAAATTTCATCCTTGTTCCCCGTTTGAATAATATCCACAAAGAGTTTGAGATCTCGGGTTAGAAAAAGAATACATTCAGATAGTACGTCGAATGGGGTACTATAAGTTACTATGATCATTTCGAAATAAATTTTTCCATAATTTTTCACATGCATGCGTGCAATTAGTTCACCATATGAATTCACACATGGTTCCATGTTTCTTCCATCACCATCATCATGCCACCAGTTACCAAATTGATTCACATGATACACTCTGTCGACGTGATTTAATAAATGATCAGTACCACAAAAAATTTCAGAGTATTCTTCCTCACAATCGCTAAATACCCGATATGTGGTAGTAGTGTCCTTATTCCAAAGTATGGTGTAACCAATTTTCCCACAGTCATACATATGCACGAACCTTCTAAAAAAAAACTTAAAACTGGGTTTCATGTGCAACTTTGTTAGTTGAAACTCTCTGTCGTTGAACAAGCAATATTTTTCGTGTTGAATTCTCTTTTCATGAGCGTATTCAGACCATTCTTGGCCATATAACCAGGCTTCGAAAGCAATAGCATCTCTGGTTAATTCCCACTGTATATTGTCGAACATCATATACCTAAAGTAATAATGTCGATTGAAATATCGTTTCAATCTCAAAAGCTTCTCTTTTGCAGTTTGACAAACTTTATTATATGAATAAGATGATGATGATGATGATGATAAAGGGATTCTTATTCCATCGGCTCTCATCATCTCTTTCAGAGCTTCTCTTTCTTCGTTAGACGCTTGTATCATCGTCAGAAATACAAGCGGATCTTTAGCATAGGATCGATATCCATTTACATGAGTTTGGCATTTGAGTCTTTCATTTTGGCCATACAAAGAAGATTTATTTAAATTGAATTTACAGAACATTGTACGCCGTTCGTCGCGGTTAGCGATAAGTTCGACAAACAAATAATAATATTTTCCCGTTTTCCTGTCAGTTACCATAACTCGCATTATAAATTGCAATTGTGATGCCACGGGATACCCTTTTTTATTCGTTCCCATCCAAAATTTTATCGAATAAAGAGTTACTGGCGTTATTGATACACTGTATGTTTTATTCACACGATGTACCATTGGTGGTGGTACATTGCAATGTAATTCCAGAGTAATATCAAGTCTATCGGCATAATATAGATATATCATTCTTGTTAGTTCATCGTCGTATTTAATCGAAGATATAAAAGTTCTCCATGGTCTTCTTAATCTGGCTAGTTGTGCCATGGTTATGTCATCGTAGACTGACATTATTTCTTATAAATATATATTATTATTTAATTTTTATATCAATGTTTATGCTCGAGATGTTTTTATTATTTTTGTATAGCTTCAAAGACACAGTAATAAGTTCTTAACCACATTTAACATAAGGTAGGTCAATATTGTAGTACACATTGTAATAATGTAATTGTCGTTCAATGTAAAAATTTAAATCAC
The DNA here is from genome assembly GCF_040958095.1 of Procambarus clarkii. Lineage (NCBI taxonomy): Eukaryota > Metazoa > Arthropoda > Malacostraca > Decapoda > Cambaridae > Procambarus > Procambarus clarkii. Next base: position 34,992,072 of record NC_091176.1, read on the forward strand.
AAACTCATTGCGTTCTTTGTCTTGTATACTACTATTACCTTGCTCTTGTCATTTTTTTTTGACATGCTGATGATGAAGATAAATGTTTTGTTGTGTAAAATTAAACAGTGACTTTAGTTTCCCTTTCCTTCGTTTGAATGAGAGAGGTATATGAAGAATATGTTTCAGAAAAATGAATATTCTTTCACCACCATTTAAACATTTAATTAATTTGTACGGCAAACATAAAATAAATTACACTTTGGAATACTCCCTCTCCTTTCAAAAAAGGGAATGAACTATTCATTATTCATTAATTATAATATTTTCATCTTCTTAAGGGGGCTTATCATCACAAAAATTCGGAAAAATCAAATCTTTTTGAAAAATTTATAAAAATACTACAACGTTCTGGTAACACTTTGGCGCAAACCCGAGAATGTTATGATATAAATTAAAGTATTTATGGTACATTTCCATGCGTAATTTTGCAGAATCCGGTGCCCCGCGGCTGTGGTGCGACAAAGAGTATTGCGTCGTACGTTCTAAACGTCAATTTTTCCGTAATAACGTCGGAAATAACTCTGTATATATGACAACAAATATACACTCAATGGCAACCGTCTCCTAGCGGGGGTGGGAGAGGCAGCCAGCTACCAGTCACATGTTGTGTCCTGTTGAGAGTGGAGGGTGTTGATGCGCGCTCCATTTTTGCTCCTGGAATCTCGCTTTTGTAGCGTCTAGCGCACAATGACTATAAACGGAAGGGTCTGAATGCAAGAGTAGCCAATTTGACACGCGGTCGCCGTCGTTGGCTGGAAAGGAGAGACGCTGTAGCACAAGGGAGGTTATTATCAAGTGAAGATACAGGCGGCCTCCCCGCCTCAGCTGTGAGAGGCATGACACAGCAGCCACACCCCGCTTCGACCCTCCTCACACATCCTCAACCCCTCGATGTGTATGGAACGGCCACGACAGTGCCATCTACATCTGGTGTGGCAGTGCCATCTACATCTACTGCTGTGGCTGGTGTGACAGTGCCGTCTACAAGTCGAAGTCTGGTAATATGTATGTGCAGGATATTGCATACCTTGCTCAATGGATGCCTATCTACAAGGGTGCCAATTATGAACGAAATCGGTCGATGACACACTCGACTACAGGTGGCCGAACTTTGATCTTATTTTACTCAGGTAAGTAATTTACAACTTCAAGGTGTTTCTCAGCTTTCATTTATTAATCAATTTACATGCAAATTACACCTTATAGAGTTTGTGCTTCTACAAACCTATTGAGACATTTTAGTCCAAAGTCCATTTGTTGATTAAACATCAAATATTGTATATTTTTGGAAGGGTAACTTTGAATAATTATATTATTGCACTAAACACTTCTTTTGATAAAACTGATCAATAGAATCCTTTATTATGTGCTAAATTTAATATCTGATTGTTATAGAAATATTTTTGTTGACACATGTGTTCCCTGAAATTATTTGAAAATGTTGAAAATTCGTTGCATAATACGTTGTGTATTTTTTTTTCTCCTTTTCTGTTTAGGGTGTGATGCTGAAACTTGGACCAGTTGCAGCTCTTTCTATAACCATTTCATAAATAAATTTATAAACAAATTGAACAACTTTTACTTTACCCCTTAATACTACTACTCATTTTTCAGTAAACATTATCTCTCTCTTTTTTTTACAATAATATGGAGGACTTTAGAGCTTTTGTAGTGGTGGTATGTAAAAAAAAAAATATTTCAATGTAAAATGTAAATCATATAGTTTATGTTAAATCAATGATTGGGGTACAAATTGTTTGTTTAATAACGAAAATCCCACTGATGATGTGGTAAATCGGGCCTTGCATACTAGCTAGAACACAGTACTCTGCCTACTATGCGAGACCTGATTTGTCTAATAAACAAAGCTTAATTAAGTTCGACAAACAAATAATAAATATTTTCCTGTCATCACAAATCCAACTTAGATCCTATAAGATATATGAATTAGGAGACAAACAACTCTTGCCCCCATACCTCATCAATCAATCAGCACAAATCCAACTTAGTCCCAAATTACAAACACTGTTATTTACCAAGCAAATATTCCAATTTAGTAACAATTACAGGTTTGAACAGAACAGTCAAAAAATTTGAAAATCTACACCTATACTTTTCAATTGTGAAAAGACTTTTAATCTTTTCAGTATGCTTTAAAACCTTTTTATCTTTAAAGGATGGGATTATTTTGAATATTTTGGATAGCTCGACTTCTGGGAGAATATATATTATTCTTTTAAATATCTCCTTGAGATCAGTTAGTCCAAAATGTCCTCTCAGATCCACAAAATCACATTCTGAATCCTTGCCTTCAAATTGAATTTCAAGGCAGGATGTATTTAAATTACGTTCTATCTCAATGTTAATATCCCAGTCTAATAGTCCATCTTCATGTGGATTAAATGGATCGAATGTGATAAATAAGGTGCATATATAAGAACATGGTTTGCTCCTTAAGATCCTTCCTTTCTTTTCTTCAGTATTAAAACCAACCATCCATCTATAGGGGTTCATATGTGGGCCACAATTTTTGTTACCAAGTTGTCCATACCTCTGGGCATCCTCTCTTTTTATTTTCTGGGGTAGAAGATATTTATCATTCTTCGATCGACGTGAACGACGACAGCGATGTTGAGAGACTTCTTTCATCTACGAAAAAACAAAATCAGTTAAATCGTTATCCTAAATATTTATAAAATTAATTAACAAAAACGTCTGATACAGAACCAAAGCCTAGAATTATTAAAACAATCCTTTCTAAAGAATTAAATAGTGATACAAAAAATTAAACAAAAAGTTTTTAAAATATACCTTATGTTTCAAAATGAACCAAATAAAGACTCAAACAATAAACAATGACAAAATTAAAAAAAACAAAAAAAAACATACTTATGTTTCAAGTGAGCAACTCTTCAGTTGTAAAGATGGATAAGCTTTATAGTCAGTCAAAGGCTTGTTGTGTAGTGCTGGTTAAGCTGTAACAGTCATCTGTTTATATACTCTGGACAAGTTTTGTTATCATCTGACGTTACCACATCCTTTAAAATATGATGTCACCTCTCTCTCTCTCTCTCTCTCTCTCTCTCTCTCTCTCTCTCTCTCTTTGTCCAGTAATGTTTAAAATCAACACTATGATTTTTGCTATGTTCAGATAATTTACAGTTCTTTTACCACCTATTTTAAACAATATTTTTTTCTTCCTCGGCTTTGATACCTTTTGATAATTACTTACTTGATCTGGAGATTTTTCATCCTATGAGTCCACTCCACTTTTGGACGATTTTTCAGATGAATCATTGTCACTGTTGGATCTTGTTATTTCTGCTGATCTAATCGATTTTCTATGTTCTCTTAGAGGGTGGGTTAAGATCATTAGTTGATGAGGTGATTGTTACAGAGTTCAGCTGGAGTAATTGGGGGACTTTGGATTGGTGGACAAGATAATGGGAGGGGGGGATTGGATGTCTCAGGAACATGTAAAGTTGGGTTGTCGATAGGAAACCGATTTGGGTCAATTATGTTCAGAGTGTCCGGTGTTATATTTATTGGGCGAAGGTTGTTATCGACCCTGAGGCTGTTCCAAATATTTAGTAGGCGAATAGGATCTATGTTGCTACAACCAGATACAGTTCTGGAATATTCCAGCAAGCAATCGTCTACAGGATGAAGATGGGGTTGTTGGTTCATAATTGACTTATGACTCTAATGGGCAAATCCTATACTGCACTTTTTGGTTGTGACGACTGTACTTAGTTAGTTCTAGAATGTGGACCGCCAAGTCGTCGGAGTCTCTTTATATAACGTCCTTTCCAAGGTTATCCTTGCCAGGTTTCCCCTGTCTCCCTAATACCAGATTATTTTTTGACTAAAGCTCATCCTTCTTTACAACTTTTATTTTGTTTTTCTAATTCTAGGCTCAAAAGTGATTATCTATTTGAATGAATTATTCATTATTAAATGTTTAGTTTTGTCATCATTCATTATTAAAGGTTTAGTTTTATCATCAAGATGTTATGATTGGAAAGTTGTAACGGAATAAAAATCTGGAGAAGATTGAACAAACTGACATAACCATTACAAATATCTTTCATCATTATTTCATCATTGCTATGTTGTACAAATGTAATCTTTGTCTTCTTCTTCTTCTTCTACCTCCCTTTCTACAACTTTATCTTTCAACACCCCCCGATTTCTCATCTTTTTTATAATTCCATTCTTTTTAATGGAATAATTTTGGTACTGATTTTTCCAAATAGTAATATTTTCCCTTTTTTGTGAGAGGTAAGCCACCATTTTAGTTACTACATAATCAGGGGAAAGATAAGAATAAAATTTGGCATCTCTTGGTATTGTTTCTATTGGATTTTTAATTTTATTAATAATACTAGTAAATTGTTCTAATAAATCACAATGCATGTCCCACGCTGTAGATAGTGATATATTTCTTAGTTTTGACCAATTATTATTTTTTTCATAATTACTAATGAGATGCTCAATTATATTCTCATCATATCTCACGACTTCATCGATTTTAATGTACATATCAATATTTGTAATTGATTTTTTGTTTACTTCCAATGTTTGTTCATAAGTTAAACAATTTCTAATAATATACTCACTTAAACTTTGTTCAACATTTCTTACCCCATCTAAAAGAAAAAACCATAAATCTACCACAGTATTAATATATATTATCATTTTGGCCTCTTCAATTTTAAATGGGGAATATACCCCAAAATCTTCGTCAATTACAATATCCTGATTGTGAAATTGTGTAAAAAAATTTTCATACCAGATAAATTTATTATCAGCTGTTAATCCTGACATATCGTAAATTTTCCAATAAATTAACTGTCTTCTGCTAAGATTGGGCGGATAATTAAATTTAATGTGGGAATCATTAATATTATCATTTATTAACTTGTATAACTTATAAGCTATAAATAAGTATCTTATTAGATTATGTCTCAGGGGTAAATAATGTAATCCAGGAATTTTTTTGGTGTTAAATTTTTCATTATTTATATGTTCGATATCTATATTAATGAAAAGTTCCTCTTTTTTGTTCATATTTTTTTAAATCCTTTAAATATTCCATTCTAATACTTTCTCGAAATGATCTGCCCTAGCAACAAATAGGGAATTAATTATTGGCTAAGATTTATCGTCATATGAATTTTTTATTATATATTTGTGATAGAATTTAATCAAATAAATCCCAATAACATATGGTCTTTGTTTCAAGGTTATCTGACCATGGCATAGACAAACAAAGACTACTTTTTTTTTCCGTGGCATAACGTGTCGATGTTAATGTACTATTAGATCAAAGACTCTAAATCCTACCCCCTTCACCCCCCTACACATGATGAATCTTATACTATACTATAATGTAATGATGCCCAACCAATTAATTCACATATCATTCTTTACATTAGAAAGGGAACTTAAGTGACTGACTGGACTCTGGCCGATGGTAGATTTAACCAGTTCAGTTATCATTTTCTGTATTTCAGAGTTACGTACTTCTTCCGTTAGTCGCAAGGCAACATTTTGTAAATGATCCACATTATCTTGAAGCCTCGACAATTTAGTTAGCACCTCAATAACAGTTATATGGGTGGTTAATTCATATTGGGGATATTTACTCAAATCTATTGAAGGTTTCGGTAATCTACCTTCGGTTTCCAGGTAATCAAGGCCTTTAAAAATAGAAGTAACGTGGTCGTCTTTCTTTTTGTATAGATCATTGTAATCCATCTTATGTGGATAATTAAATTCGTCTAATTCATATGGCCACTCATCACCATTATTACATGATACCAAAATTTTTTTGGTAGCTAGGAGTTCATCATTTGAATAAAAGGTTACTAAGATATGTTTAAGTTTTACAGCATCATACTCTTTTCTAAAGAATAAAATATAGTTGATCATTTCGTTTACTGACGACGTCATTATACTTATTATTACTGTGCTCGTTTTGGGCAAATGAATGTAATAGTTAAGTGAAATTCTAAATTTTTATTACTTTTATACACTTCTTACAAAAATTTAATTTCTAATTAGTGACAATAGTTGTTGAAAACTTGTACTTTTAATAATAATTAGTTCCCCTTTTTATACCATTTGACTTAATTTTAGTTATCTCAAATAATATGAGAGGAGGGGGTAATAATGATGGTGGGGGCATTGAAGCCAAGTATAATGACGTCGTCAGTAAATGAAATGATCAACAGGATCTATACAAAACGAAAAACGAATACGTTTTTAAAGGCCTTGATTTCGGCCAGAGCCCATTCAGTTACTTATGTTTCCTTTGTAATGTAAAGAAATATGTGAATTAATTGGTTTGGCATTATTACATTATTAAGATTCATCAATGGTTTTTATTTATACTTTTAGCATTTGCTCCTAACTTCAAGATTTATTTATTATAAGAATAATAAACAAATATATTTTATAACATAATCAATTCAGTAAAATAACTTAAAATACTACACAGTGCTTTATGTCTCTTACACAATCCCAATAAATATGTCACTACTGTTTTGGACATGTGAACGAGTTTCATTAAATGGCAGTGGTCATCACCGTCACTAAACCATACAAAATGTATGAATAGTGATCGCTATCCAATTTGCCAATGTATCTCATCTCGGGGTCTGTGGTGCGTTTGAAATAAAAGTTCAGTAGTTGTTTCATCTGCTACTGCTCTTTCCCATGATCTAATCATTAGATTCCGTTGAACTTCATTGATTATTTGGCGTTTTAAAAAATGAGGAATATTAGGGTTGGTGTTGATTGTTCTACGTAAGCAGGCCACGGTCCAATATCCCATTCTATTAATATCCAAAAAGGAATTCACAAATTGATTGACGCACATTGCCTGCAAACTATTTGGCTTGTAGGTGTTTTTACATGGAAGGTGGTGGTGATGATGATGATGATGATAAACCTTCGTCTTCTATAATAAAACGACAGATTTCTTCCTTTTCTCCCGTTTGAATGAGGTCCATAAAGAGATGGGGATTTCGGGTTATGAAAAGTACGCGGTTTACCCTTTCTACATAAAAGGATCCATAGTCTTTCGCCACTATTCGAGCAATTAATTCTCTCTTCGCAGAATTTAAATGATAAATTCTGTCAAGCTTTCCTATGTTAATACAACATATATCATCACACTTTTTATCACCATCACTGAAAACCCGAAATGTATAATTTTCAGACCATTTATTACAATATTCGGGTACCCCATAAGGATAACAACGTTTATAGTTGGGGTCCCTATAAATTATATCTTGACGAGGCTTGTGATGATAATATGCCTTCCCATCATGTAAACAATAGGGTTTATGTCGAATCATCCTTCGATTAACGTATTTAAGCCATTTTTTATTTTTAAACCATGCTTCGTAAGCTCTCACATCTCGGGTTAATTCCCAACGTATATTTTTAAACATCATGTGCCTGAAATAATAATGCCGATTCAAATATTGTTTTATAGACATAAGCTTTTTCAGCGCTGCCTGATCAACTTTGCTACATGACGATGGAATCGATATTCCGTCTGCTATCATCATCTCTCTCAGAGCTTCTCGTTCCTGCTTGGAAGCTTGTATCATCATTAGAAATATGGAAGGATCTTTGGCGTAGGACCTATATCCCTTGATAGGCAATATTAAGTAATCCGGATCACGGGGGTACTTGAAATTATGTTCACAGAACATAATGCTTCTTTGGTCAATGTTAGAGAAGAATTCTACAAACATATAAGAACAATAATTTTCAGCCTCATTAAATAAGACTCGCAGTATAAATTGCAATTGGGATGCCGCAGGATATCCTTCTTGAGTAGATCCCATCCATATTTTAATAGCATAAACATTTACAATTTGGGGGTTAAATTGTATTAATTTACTTATAGATGGTTCTAAAGTAATATTTAAACCAATTGAAAAATATTTGTCTACATATTTTTTTATTTGGGAACTTGATGTAATCGAAGATGTAAAAGATTTAAAGGGAAACATGGATACCATGGTTTTAAAACCTTTGTGCAAATGAGTATTCCGAATGTTAGTAGGAGTAAATCCCTTTATGTACAATGAGTGTGAAAAAAAATTTAAGTATAGATTCAACCAGAACAAAGTTTTCAGCAAATATTATCACAAATTAGGAAAAACAAATTGACAAGAAGTATAAAAGTAATAAAAATTTAGAATTTCACTAACTATCCATCCATTCATTAACCAAAAACGAGAACATATTTTAGTAACCTTTTATTCAAATGATGAACTCTTCTGAAGTGCAGAAAATGATAACTGAACTGGTTAAATCTACCATCGGCCAGAGTTCAGTCAGTCACTTTGATCTTTGATCTAATAGTACATTAACATCGACACGTTATGCCACGGAAAAAAAAAGTAGTCTTTGTTTGTCTATGCCATGGTCAGATAACCTTGAAACAAAGACCATATGTTATTGGGATTTATTTGATTAAATTCTATCACAAATATATAATAAAAAATTCATATGACGATAAATCTTAGCCAATAATTAATTCCCTATTTGTTGCTAGGGCAGATCATTTCGAGAAAGTATTAGAATTGAATATTTAAAGGATTTTAAAAAATATGAACAAAAAAGAGGAACTTTTCATTAATATAGATATCGAACATATAAATAATGAAAAATTTAACACCCAAAAAATTCCTGGATTACATTATTTACCCCTGAGACATAATCTAATAAGATAATTATTTATAGTTTATAAGTTATACAAGTTAATAAATGATAATATTAATGATTCCCACATTAAATTTAATTATCATGAAATAATGATGAGAGATATTTTTTAATGGTTTTGTCAGTTTGTTCAATCCTCTCCAGATTTTTATTCCGTTACAACCAATCATAACATCCTAATGATATTCTCTCTAAGGCCTGGTGATTTTTTTTTGAAAAATTGTTTTGATTCAATTCATCTGCCACTACTCTTTCCCACGATCTAATCATTAGATTCCGTTGAACTTCGTTGATTAATTGGAGTTTAAATAAATGAGGAATATTACGGTTGGTGTTGATTGCTCTACGTAAGCAGGCCATGGTCCAATATCCCATTCTAGTAATATCCAAAAAGGAATTCACAAATTGGTGGTGGTGATGATGATAAACCTTCAGTCTTCTATAATAAAATGACAGATTTCTTCCTTTTCTCCCATTTGAATGAGGTCCATAAAGAGATGGGGATTTCGGGTTATGAAAAGTACGCGGTTTACCTTTTCTACATAAAATGATCCGTATTCTTTCGCCACTATTCGAGCAATTAATTCGCTCTTCGCCGAATTTAAATGATAAATTCGGTCAAGGTTTCCTAGCCTAATACAACATATATCATCACACTTTGTACACCTGAATATTCCAAATATTACTAAGAATGTGGCTACTAAATTTCTATTGGATGGAATAGTAGCGAAGCTTGTGTTGGTTGGCCGTCAGTGGATGTAAAATGTGAGAGTAGCCTGCGACTACTTGATATTTATATAATTCAACTGATACTGCTACCATCTACTCCGGGCAACCAGCTGTCTCCTCCACTCTTTGAGCAATGTTTTGTAATTTTTACTGCCCCCTTTTTTTTTTTTTTTAGTAAATTTTGATAGCAGGATTATTTGTTGATTTAAAGTGGTGAGACCACAAAAATATTAATGCTTGCTCTACTTGGTGGAGGTTTCCAGGTAAGCAATCAAGTCTGCACGCTCATTCTTCTTCTTAAGACCAACGAACACCATCTTTGTGCCTGGAATAAATTTCTTGGGGTTGGTCAAGTAGATATCCAGATTATCTTTGTCCCACGTGATACTCTTGGCCTTATTGGCATAAGTGTAAATATAGCCAGAAGCCTGACCAGTTTGGCGGCCGAAGAGGCCATTTAGATTTGGTCCAGTTTTGTGCTTGCCGTTTAATTCAACAGTGTGACACTGTGCACACCTCTGCATAAAGATCTTCTTACCTTTTTCCCTCTCAACCATCTTCTGAAAAAAAAAAAAAAACATTAACTTAAAAGGTTAAGGTGTATGCTATTTATTTATTTATTTATTTATTTATTTATATGTTTCATATACTTACTTACAAAAAAAGGACACTTTTTTCTTTGTTTTAGGATTCTGATATACTCTGCGAGAACACTGCACAACCTTGAGTCAAAACACACTCACAGATGGACTAAAAAATACTGTAGATACAGATTTGGATAATGTATCTAACCAGCTACAACTTCAACCAAACACAGTTTCAAATGAGAAAACATAAGAAATAAATAATTACACCCTCCTATAAAAATATGATATGAAAATGTGGTAAGGATGACATTTTAACTTTTCGGATTAGAGTTTTTATAGCATTGGTGCCTGAGCTGGGCCCTGAGGTGGGCCCTGGGGAGGCAACTGTGACTGTACCTGCGGTGGACCTTGCAACTGAAGTGGTGATGGCTGGCCTTGGGTTGTCATATGAATATGAACGCTAGGTGGTACCTGTTGCTGCCTGAGAAATTGATGCCCTCTGATTGAAACCCAAACAGAGGTAAAAATAACACATACATATACATTTATTTACAAAAAAACATTTTTTTTAATTGTTTTATTTAATGAATGTTGGTCTCAGGATTGGTTCACCTCCCTTTCTATGACAAAGTTGGTTAAAGAATAATAAGTATTTTCTATTTGATGGATCATTAGAATTTTTTGAGGCTAGTTTTAATAAATATGGCTGTAAACTCTTAAAAACAAGTTTCATCTCTGAAAGTGTTTCATTAAAGTTAAGGTATAGGGTAACTGGTGTCACATATTCGTCAAAAATCCAACTGTTTTCCATAATATATCTTTCTATATACAAATCAGTGACTGCCAATTGCTCCACTCCATATATAAAACTAGTTGCGGCTTCTAAAAACAGCCTGTCAGTTTGATTACCCCAAAATAAGATTTGTGCATACTTACGAGAAAATTCCCTAATGCTACATTTTAGATGATGCATATTCAACACAAACACACTTTTTACTATTTGCTTACAAAGTGGACAAAATATTTCATCTTTGTAGATAATGTTTGATAAAAAAGAGTACATCCCATAAGAATTATTCATATATCTAAGGCAGCCATAATTATTATAATCAAATTTCCCTGTAGATTTTTTACCCAACAAAATTTTGGCTGATAATGTAAACATACATTGAGGACAAATACTGTGACCACATCCAACCATATAATCATCAAACATAAAAACCATGTCACCTGACCCATTCATATCTAAACAAATGGGGCAAGATACAATTTGATGACGAATGACATTTTTCTTGATAGTTTTAAGGGAACCGTGTTTAATTGATATATCAATGACAACGTCCTTATTATCAGGTCCCCAGAGTCGGTTGGACACCAGGTTTGTTTGATATTTTTTCAAAAATGGTATTTTAACCAGGACTGTAGAATTATTTTTAGTTTCAAAACACTCGTCTTGTCTAAAATCATGTTCATTTTCAAACAGATTTATATCAGTATCAATTGATCTGATATTTGGTGAACAATTAAATATAATAGTTAACGATGCCTTTTCTGCTTCTGTCATAATTTCTATGATGTTTCTTACTTTGATATTCTGCTGTAATCTTGACCTTGTAGGAGAAATCTTGCAAGTCAAAAAAAGTTGGCAACCTCTTGAGTTTTTTGAATTTGATATTTTGTATATATTTTTTTTTAAATGTCTTCTCTTTGGACATTTCCCCAGGGATAATTCCATATTAAACCTAGAAGAAATATGAAAGATAACATTAATATTAATTAAAAAAAAAGGGAGAAGAAATGGAGTTGTAAACAAGGGGAAAAAGCTCTTTATTCTACAATTAACTATTCAAAAAAAAAAAAAATAAACCAAAAAAACAACACTTTTCTCGGGTTTGGTATGTAGAAAGATGTCTGAAAAGTGATAGGGTAAATAAGAGTAGAATGGAAGTAGTAGTAGTAGTAGTAGTAGTAGTGGTAGAAGGGTAGAGATAAAATTTCTTCAATTAGTAACTATGGTCTCTCTCACCTCAATCAGTTCATAAAGTTTTAGGAAACATATCTAAACCCACTGACTGGTTCATTCTGTTGTCAGGATTAAATCATCACACAACAACAATTGACCAGGGAGGGTGGAGGTCCGTCTTATTTATGTTAATGACACTGTCCTGTTTTTTTTTTTTTTTTGGTCATAAAGAGGGGAACCTATGAAAAAAAATATATATATAAATTAGGAGGTTTAACTATTCTTTTCATTGTTATGATGTCTTTGACATAATTTTGTTTATAATTTTAACTCTGACACCAAAGGGGTAGACCTGTCTAGAAAATTTTATAATTGCTGGTAAGTAGTCTCTTTCCCAGTTTCCACCAGCCAATCCACACCCAATTAACGATGGAAATATTACCAAACTGTATTTTCCATTAGATACTTGCACTGCTAATTTATTTAGACCTTCATTAAACCAATAAATCCTGTTTTGGGATGTATCTTTTAAAAGGCCAGATAAAAGTTGATGATCGAAAGGTTCTAAATGTCTAGGATTTCTTCCTTTAGGTCCAACATCAACAGTACACGACTGCTGTAACTGCTGTATGAGTCTTTTTGTATAAAGGTTTTGATTTTTCTCCTTCCCCATATAAAACTGCCCAAAAACATTTATAACTACTGGTCCCTTTGTTACAGTGTTAGGATGACAAATCTCAATATTTCCTGGTTGAGGTCTATCTTCAAGCATAGCACGGTTTAAAGTGCCTATTGCCCGGCGTCGTGTATAAGAACCACAGTATGGATATATCTCAGCAAGAATCTGAGAAAGTCCATGAGATTTAACAGCTACACAGTTGAGTATTTGTACAAGCGCTATATTGGGGCTTCTATATACAGGGTCAGTAATGTCTCCATTAATAAACTCCAAGTTATCTACAAAGAAGAAAGAAACATTGGTTATACCATTACAGTCCATAATTATCTTCTAATATATGTTGCCAAAGAATATATTTTTAAGAGATTAGGATATGTTTGATTACCTTTCTTGATAAATTCCTCCATTTCAGTCCAATAGTTTGTGAATTACTTCAAATATTTTCAGTTGTATTTGTCATGACAGTGTTTGTATTATAATATATGAAAAACAAAAACTGTTGTATTATATATAGTTATGATATATTTAATATATATATGTTTTTCTTTTTTTATACCTTCTATCAAAATTTCGTAAGACTTATAAGAGTTGGGTTTGGTATCCGTTTTCAAGTTGGGATTATATAATAAATAATTAAAAAATGGAAGTCATTAAGGGGAAAAACAAATTGACTAAGCCTGATGAATGTGAAACACTAAATAATAGAATATCTAATCATATTCGTTTTACATTTAATACCCACAAACGTCATTTAGGGAAAGGTGCCTATGGTAAAGTTGATCTTGTCCAAGTACCTACTATTGAACTTCTTGATCCTAGATTACCACATCAAATACATGTGTTTCAAAATATTTACCCACACACGGCTTCCAAACTTTTTAAATCTTCTAAGAAGAAGCACAAACGAGGAAAAAAGTATCTACAAACATTTGTGGCTCGAAAGAGTTTTCGCCGGAAAAGGGATTTTTTAATGGAGATTGAAAACATTTCACGTCTTGATGAAAATATCAGAAAGGCATTCTTTGTTCAAGTGTATCGTGTGTTTATGGTCGAAACTGCCTATAATGTAATACACTATCCACAAGGTAAATTTCTAGAGTCATCACAACCTACAAAAGTTCCTCATTCTTTGAATAATATTGAGTATAAATGTCCTTTCAAATCTAAATCTATAGGCTACTTTATCGAAATGGAATACTTAAACCCACGCGATTGGATCCTACTAAGGGAAAAAGTCGACTTATTGAAAAATGATCAGTATTGTCGTCAACAATTGCTTACTACAGTTCTTAGACAACTTATTGATGTTCAATTAGTCTTATATAATACTACTGACAAATATATATCAGGTACTTATTACGATATTAATCCTCAAAATGTATTTGTATCCAATGATGACATTCATCGAATTAAATTAATTGATTACGGAGGCCTTTTTCTTCCTTCTTTAAATATATATTCTATAATCACAGAACCGATGCCAGTATTTCATTCCGAAAATATCTGTGATGTCTTTTCTAAACAAATATCTAAATCAAAACTCAATTATAAAAGATATGTTCAATATCTTTCTAACCGATATTTTACACGTTTGCCTAAACGAGATAAATACAGTGTCATTCCTACTATGTATGGTATCATTGCAACCGTGACAATGTGTGTGATGTTAATGTGGGGTTGTGAAAGACGAGATAAAGTACGCCACATTTTAAGAAAAATTGTTCACTCATATAATCCAACATTGATTTTGAATGATGTCTATAAAAGTCAAGAGATACAAAAAAATATTATAGAATTGCTTAAAACCTCAAACATCGTTGAAAACCTAACCCTTTAGATAAAAAATGAATGCCAATTTTGATTTCGATAATATGGAATTACATAATTTTGATACTTTTATGGAACCTCTCTTAAAATACATTTCTCCAGAACACCTTTTAAAAACAGTCCATCCGAATTTATCAATATACCAGAGAGTTGAAAAATGGCGTCAACTGGAAAAAAGTAAGAATGTAGCATGTTGTTATAAATGTCGCCAGTCAAATAAACCACTACACCTCCTCCAAATACCAACATTACGAAGACTTGCAGATGAGTCAATCGAATCTCATCACTTTTGTGATGACTGTATTAAAAAATGACGATTTATGTTTATTCCAATAAACTCTTAAACTCATCTACTAACTTGTATATAACACAAAATAAAAAGAAATATAAAACTATAGCCTATGTCATTCCAATAAATTCATTTAACATTGATTATGAAACTGTAAATTTTAATAATGCCCATAAACACAAACAACAACAACAACAACAACAACAGTATAAAATTGTTTTGCCTCATTTACAATATATTATAATTTGGTACTTACACAAATCTTATGTTCCTATTGACCAGGTTAAATTTCAACAATTAGTGAGTGTAGCTTCTACTTTATTATTCAGAATTAATATAGAAAAAGGAAAAGGAAAACTCCCATCCTTAGAAACATGTATATCATCCATGTTAACTTCTGTTTTGGGGCATTCACTACCTTTCTTGATGCCATCTTTTATCAAACTCATCTATCAAATTCCACATATTGTAATAGAATGGGATAATGAAAAGATTTTATCACATCAGTTACTAAAAGAAGGGAACCAAAATTTATTTTCACCACAAATATTTAAGGCATTTGATATAGATATATGTTAATTATACTATTGTTGTACAACAGTCACAGTTGTTCCTGCCTGTTTATCCCATTTGGATAAAGCGTTGAAAATCTTATGATCATGAGAAAATGGAGACCACAGAGTTCTCCCTTGTCAAATGAGTGGGAGGTATGATAGAACATTTATTTTTAAAGAGGATAATTTTGTCAGGCTGTATATAAGACAAGAGCAGCTTCATACTTGCTCAGTTGCTCTCTATCCACGTGACCAGGTTAGTGATTTTTAATGTATTTTTAGGAGATGTGTTGGTAGCTCAAGCAGACTAAAGAGGTAGTATCACAATATTATTTCAAACTTAGATGAAAGATATACACTATTATGTGATTATAATTTTGATGGAAAATTGGAAATAACAAACAATAAAAGTGGGTATAAATCCTTTATCAAAGACCCTATCCTATTTCTAAAGATGGTTCAAGCTTCAGAAGAGGAAAAAGAAGCTTTAGTGCAAATCGACGGAATATCGATTCCACCTTTGTTGACATACTACAAAAGTTATTATGAAGAAGAACTTTGGTTAAGAGAAGAACAAAGCTATTTTGGGCGAGATAAATATTTTAGTTATTTGATGTTTGAACCTATTTTGAAAAAAAAAATTGTCCGACTATAACATATATGGAACAAGACATGAAAAAATGGATACCACCATTCCAATTCATTTACAACATTTAATTTTTAAAAATTAATCTCCAAACTGTATTTTTTTTTTTTTTTTTTTTAAAGAGAGTTTCCTGTTTCCTGTCAATATAAGACAGAGCCACCCTCTCTTGCTTCATAGTTTCTCTCCATTCACGCGAGCAGGTCAGTGTTCTCATTTCATTTGTGAGGGGGGGGGGGGGGTGTGGATCTCCTGATGGTGTGGCTGTCATATCTGTTATTATATTGAAAAAGGGAGAGTGACTATTGTTTGCTCATGGTTCTCACACAACTAGGTCAATCAGTCTCCTTATTTCTTCTACTATAATGGATTTTTTTTAACAGACTGTGACAGGCCGAGATGTAAGAGAGCTGTGAGGATACTAACCAACTAAGGAAGAGTCGTTAAGTTTTTTGTGGATTCCCCTCCCATAGCAATCCAGGATGTTGCGGGAAAGAATCAAAAGTAATAGAGGAGGAGAAAAACCATCTGGGATACCAATATCCACATACACAGCTTTAACTAAAAAAAATTTGAGATAATTTTCAACATTCTTTTGCCAGAGAGGCCATTTAGGGTAAATTGACATTTTATTAGGAGATTTTTTTTTTTTTTTTCATAATGAATCCTTTCGACAAGATGATGTTTACTACGGAATGTGAGAATTTCAAATCTTTTGTACCTTCAATTACATCAAGTTTACAATTGTCTAGCTATATTCAATACTTTTATAATTGTGGACTAAATATTACATTAGAACGAGATTTAAAATTACCATCAAATTTTTTGTTTGAAACAGAAATACAAACTCTTTATTCCTTGAAAATATGGATGGGATCTAACGAGGAAGGGAAACCACTAGCATCACAATTTCAATTTATACTACGATGTCAAATAGAAAACGAAGGATTCTTCATCGAACTTATTTCAAATATAGATGAAAGATATACAATATTATGTGTTTATGACGAAAATTTTAATATAAGAAGCAATAACAATGGATATAAATCCTTTGCCAAGGACCCTCTTACATTTCTAAAGATGGTTCAAGCTTCAGAAGAGGAAAAAGAAACTTTAAGAGAGATGATGCGAATCGATGGAATATCAATTCCACTTTGGTCGACATACTACAAATGTGATGAAGAAGAATTTCTGTTAACAAAAAACTATTTCAAGCGAGATTTTTATTTTAGGTACCTGATGTTTGAACACATTAATTGGAAATCAACTGGACAATATGATGTTTATGAAAAATGGGTGAAATGTTTTGAAAAAGAGGTTGATAATTCCTGGTATCAAATCAACCAATATAGTTTATGTAAAACCAAAAAATGTCAGACCATAAAATATATGGAACCATACATGAAAAATTTATATGAAACTTTGGTTAATGAAATTAATGACAGAGTATGGTTTAAATATGAAAACTATTCTTGTCGCATTTTTAGTGATGGTGATGAAGACTGTGACAATATATACATCATTGACTTAAAATTTTGTAATGACTTCAAAAGCATTGACAGAGTTTATCATGTGGAAAAAACTAAAAAATATAATGCACTAATTGCTCGCTTAGGGGGAAAAGAATATGGATCATTTTTTATCGAAATGATTATCATCTATTACTCTTATTATAAGAGAGAATGTATAATTTTTGTAACCCGTAATCCCAAACTCTTTATTAATATAATTCAAACTGGGGAAAAGGATAAAATTTGTAGTTTTATCTTGAAAGATGAGGGTTTATTATCATCTCAGATGAGAAAAAATTGTAGTTTAGTAGCCCAATGCACTCAGAAGATTGTAAAAAGTTTGGTTTCGGATACTGAAACAGAATGTTGGAATGTAGCCACATTGCATGAAAAGATAGATACCACCATCCAAATTCCCCATTTACACCTTAAACAATTCATACTTAATGAAGGTCTAGAACATCTAATGATTGGATTCTGGAAGAGAGCTGTAGAAGATTTAAAAGTATTATGTATTTAAATAATTATTAAAAGTATTATGTATTTAAATAATTATAAGTTGATAATGGAAATAGTCTCCCAAAGAACAACTGATGTCTGAAGAATGGGAAATTAGTGATACTTGCCGCTTTCACCAGTTGCTTTCTTAAGAGACTTTCCTAGATTAAACAACCGACCCACAATGATAAATTAGAGTGATCTCACCGAGGTGGTTGGGAGCTGCTTTTTTTTGGGGGGGGGGAGAACCAGATTTAAATTGGCCACCAAAGTGTAGAGAAACATGCTGGCGCAACTCTCTAATGTGTACTTAAGTGGGATAAAAAAAAACTCTAAGCTCATTCTCACTATGGAACTAAACGAGGACAGACGGATGGTGGGTAGCATTGTGAGAAAATAAATAAAATAGTAATAATAATAATAATAATAATAAACAGTGTAATTGTAAATCACTCCTTCTTCAGTCAGGAATGGCACAAATTAGTGATGACAACACTATCTGTGAGTCTGCTCCCGAACCCTCCCCCTCCAAATGGACAGCAGCAGCAGCACCACCATCAAGTCAGGATTCTCCCGAAACTTCCCCCTCCAAATGGACAGCAGCAGCACCACCACCATCAAGTCAGGATTCTCCCGAAACCCACCCCCCCTCCAAATGGACAGCAGCAGCACCACCACCATCAAGTCAGGATTCTCCCGAAACCCACCCCCCCTCCAAATGGACAGCAGCAGCACCATCACCATCAAGTCAGGATTCTCCCGAAACCCACCCCCCCTCCAAATGGACAGCAACAGCAGCACCACCATCAAGTCAGGATTCTCCCGAAACTTCCCCCTCCAAATGGACAGCAGCAGCACCACCACCATCAAGTCAGGATTCTCCCGAAACTTCCCCCTCCAAATGGACAGCAGCAGCAGCACCACCATCAAGTCAGGATTCTCCCGAAACCCACCCCCCCTCCAAATGGACAGCAGCAGCGGCGCCATCAAGTAAGGATTCTCCTGAACCCTCCCCCTCCAAATGGACAGCGGCGCCATCAAGTAAGGATTCTCCTGATCCCCCCCCCCTCCAAATGGACAGCGGCGCCATCAAGTAAGGATTCTCCTGAAAACCACCCCCCCTCCAAATTGACAGCGGCTCCATCAAGTAAGGATTCTCATGAACCCCCTCCCTCCCAATGGACAGCGGCGCCATCAAGTAAGGCTTCTCCCGAAAACCCCCCCTCCAAATGGACAGTGGTGCCATCAAGTGAGGACGGGATATACCGGCCACAGGTGCTGGATGACTCTTTTTATCCAGCTTCTGTTAATGATGTGATTGTGACTATCGCCATTGGGCATTGTGTAGTGGATTATGAAGATATCCCCAAATTTATTGCACGCATAAGGAGCTTAGCGGAGATTGAAAAGCAGCAGTATGAGGCTACAAATCCAAAAAAAAGAAACTGTAATAATTTAGTTCAAAGAATTATGAAAATACGAGCAGTAGAAATGTTATATGATAACTTCCGTTTGGAGTCACAGATCATAACGCCTGTTCACCTCGGTTTGGGAAGAATAGAAGTATGCTACAGTAAAATTGAAAGTGTTATAGAATGGGTTAAGGTAATGGCAGAGATTGCCAAAAAATATGCAGGAGTGGATTTAAGCTTACCTGAACATTTGAGATTACTCAATCAGAAAGTTTATTTACAGAATGAGTTTACAGCTCTCTACAACCCTGATTATAAAGGATGTTGCACTGAGGTAAAACAAGATGAAGATGGAGAAAATGAAGATGGAGAAAATGAAGATGGAGAAAATGAAGATGGAGAAAATGAAGATGGAGAAAATGAACATTGGACGATGACTTCTATATGGAAGCTTTATATTAACTAGCTACAACAGAACAACAAAGCCTTCAGAAGATTGGTCCAAGAAATACATTATTATTTTTTTTTTCAATTAATTATTCTGTTCTGAATCTTGTTGTAATCATATGATTTTTTACTAATAATTAACATTTTTTTTAATAAAAAATTACAATAATGGTCATAATCAGTGAAAATGTTTTCTAATGTGGTAGGAATGACATCGTTTGGAATTAATCATATCTTACCACAAAAGTTGATACATAAACAATGTAAATAAACTATTAAAATAACCGACCTTCAGCACAAAATGATAAGGCTTATCTTTTTTTTTTTCCTCTGATTGAAATATGAAATATATATAAACATTAATTTGCACAATATGTCTGTAAAAATTTAACCTATCATACATTTGATTTTACAGGTGGTAGATTGGATTGAACATTATGACTGGCACCGACATATGGAGAAAAGTAATTTCTGTTTTTAACAAGTTTATTGAAAATGAAAATCATCAGTTTAGGCCACTAGGCAATGATATTATAACCCAAATAACAGACACTAGCAAAATATGGGAAAGTCCGGTTGCAAAGATTATGTGGCGAAATCTGACTTATGAACAAAAAAAATATATAGTGAGACCAGACACAAAACCAGAATATGAGATGGGTTCAACCATTCAAAAATTTATTATGGATCAAAATGTTCGACTACTAATATCATCACCCTCTAATGGTTGGACTCAACTTGAACAAGAACTACGTCAATTGGAATGGAGAGGTGAAGCCTTTGTGAATGGTGAAGAGATTACTAGTGGTGGAACTGACTGTTATAATCAAGTGCTGATAATGACATCTCCTAAAAGTTTTTTTAAGAATATTTCAACATACAAGGGTGATAAAGTTATTTTTTTATTTGATCATCAGTCTTACCTGACCCATACAAAATGTGATCGGTGTGAGAGAGAAATCTGCAATGGTAATTATCTGTCCAAAATTTTGACAAGAAAATGTTTTGCCTGTGATATTTGCCAGAAAAAGTTCTTTGCAATGTACTACTTAGTAATACATTTCAACACACAACATGCATATGAAATACCGTGCCATGTGTGTGGGACAGTTTTATTGAACAGAGGCTGTCGAAAAGTCCTTTTTGATAGTTTTTTTTTTTCAGAATTTGATGAAATTCCCACTCGTGGTGGAAAGTTACCAAAGTTATTTATAAGAAAATTCCAAGATAAAATATCATCTTCGAACGCTGCAGAGTGGTGGAATTTTATCTTGAATGCAGATGAAAAGAAGATATACACAATAATAACACCAGATGAAGAAAAAAGGCAGTTGGAGAAACAGATGGATTTCTCACTAGATGTAAAAAGGAATAAAATATCCAAGAAGTTTTCTTCAATTTACCCATTGGAAGAAGAAATTGTGTATATAATTAACTGTCTTCATATTTTTCCTGATTTGTGTAGAATGCTACGAGGAGTATTTGATCATTATTTGCCACTAGAAATAGAAATAGATGCAATTATTAAATTCACAGGTGAAGGTTCTCTTGTAAGTGTTTTTGCTGGCACTGCATTCATTGAAAATCTATTGAGATTAAGAAATGTGGACGTGAAAGCTACTGATAATTACTCAAACATAAATTCTATATCATGGATGGAGGTTGATAATATAAATATCTCTGAGGCAATTAATAATAAATATCATCCTGATGTTCTTTTAATGACATGGCCACTAGAAAAAAAGAGTTCAATCCCAAGTGCAATGGCTGAGGGTAGTTTTTATATGAGCACTTCAGGATATTATGAAATGATAGATGAACTCAACCTAAGTGAAAGAGAACCTTTAAAGTATGAATATTATAGTGATGCCTTATATGCTATTAAAGAGTTTAAGGGAAACAAGTTCATTTATGTTGGAGATAAAATGTTTTGTTGTGAGTGTAATGCTCTTTTTTCCCATTATCTAGAGGAAAATTTTGAAAAGGTGAATAGTGGAATTACATTATCCAAAATTCACTTCTATATCAGGAAACCAACAAATTGATCAAACTGTTCTAATAGACTATATTATTAAGGATTAGTTTTTAACTATAAGTTTAATGCTATTATTATACTTTGGATGTGTAAAAATGTGTAATAAATGCTGTTTTTATATCATAGCCTACCTAAATTTGAGAAGTATGACACACGTTTTTTTTTTTTTTTTTTTTTTTTATTACAAATTATAAGTGTTTAAAATTATTTTAAATATTAAAATTGAATTCACATCAGGTACTGACTCTGTATGTTTTTAATTAGAAATTATCGAATAATTATTCAAATTATTTTGTATATGAGATAACAAATAAGGGGTTATGCATTCATAAATTTTTCTATTTACCATATTATCTCCAAGAATATATAAAACTGTACCAAAAACAGATGTCATAAGTGTAATTGTAATTAGTTTTAATATAACTTTTGTTTGGCGATTATTTATAATGTTATTTGAATTTTGATTATTAGGTTGGTTAAGGTTGGTGGAGTTGGAGGTAGGACTTGAGATCGGGTTGGTGTTGCTGGGATTAGGGTTGTTGCTGGAATTATTAGGGTTGTCACTTGAATTATTAGGGTTGTTGCTAGAATTAGGGTTAGGGTCGTTGCTGGGGTTAGGGGTGTTGTTGGGGTTAGGGTTAGGGTTAGGGTTGTTGCTGGGGTTAGGGTTAGGGTTGTTGCTGGGGTTAGGGTTAGGGTTGTTGCTGGGGTTAGGGTTAGGGTTGTTGCTGGGGTTAGGGTTAGGGTTGTTGCTGGGGTTAGGGTTAGGGTTAGGGTTGTGTTGTTGCTGGGGTTAGGGTTAGGGTTAGGGTTGTTGCTGGGGTTAGGGTTAGGGTTGTTGCTGGGGTTAGGGTTAGGGTTGTTGCTGGGGTTAGGGTTAGGGTTGTTGCTGGGGTTAGGGTTAGGGGTGTTGCTGGGGTTAGGGTCGTTGCTGGGGGTAATAGTTTCTATACTAACTATAGTCATTATATATTTTTATATATGTATAAATAAAAGTAAACAATTAATATTATTATTATGATAAATAACAAAAGTATAATAGTATTATGGTAATTAAATATATTTGTGGGATGTATAACGGTGTAATGTCTAAGAGAATGTTCTTGAAGTTCCAATGATATTAACCTCAAAATCGACCCAGTTTCACATACATAAATAAATTTTTTATTAAAATTTGGGTCAATGGGATGTATTTTTGAATTAGGATATAAGTAGGTTTGAGCTAAATTATAATTATGTGGATTACATAGAGCTTTACATCCTTTATTAAAAACGGCTTTCTCAAAAGATGAAGTTTCCAATAAACTTTCAATATCCAGTTGAATTACTACAGTTCCAATATAACTGCTCATCTAGAATGGTAGCTAAAGGATGGGAAGCATCTTCTATAATATTTTTTTTTTCATTGTGTACTAAACTTTCATTACAAAATCTTCGTTTATATTTGTCTCTTATGAGAAAAATTCGATCTCCAAAATTTACAAGACTATATCGAAAACATCCAGTATTAATTTTATTATGTAAACGCATAAATTCTATAAAACTCTCACTTGTTTCTAATTTTGAAATTTGTTTAAGAATGGAACAGTATGGATAAATTTTAAACCACTCTTTAAATCTTGTCCAAATTAGAATTGCCTGGATATTATTATATATATTATCATCATTAAATATTGTACATAGAGATTTTTCATCATATATTTCACAATCATTAAGACACGTAAGCAACATATTTACATCTTGTAAATAATTACAATAAATATAATATGGATATTTAGTCTGAATATGTATCCGGAACATTTCTCGTACTTTTGTTCCATATATAAATGTTAATTTTCTTAAAAAATAAAGGTCACCACAAAGAAGTGCTTCTATATTTGCTTTGAAATTTTGAATATTAGTTTTGTTAGAAAATGCTAAGAGATTTGGATCAATGATTTTTTGAATATTTTCATCTCCTTTAATAATAATATCATTAAAATCATCTAAAATCTTCTTTATAATAGCTGTATCATTTATATCTTGAATTTGTCCATATAATTTACCTATAGGAAGCAATAATAATTGATCTAAGGTATTAATAATTTTAGTTGATTCCTGTTTATTCATTTTTTATTTGAAATTACATTACTTTAAGTTTTACAATATACAATTTTTTCAGTAATATATACCATATCTTTTTCAAGAACTGATTTTGAATGGTTACGAAGAAATGGAATAAAATCAAAGAACTGGGCAGCATTTTCTTCGTTAACCAATTTTTCAAAATTCGAAGGTGTAGTAACATCACTGAAACCTAGTATTTGATGTTTTCTGTATGGAGACTGACTTATTAGTTGACGCATTTGTGAAACTGTCAGAAATACTTGACCAACAAATATACGATGGAGCTGTAAATCTTCAGACCTAATCCACATTGTATAATCCAAATTTGGAGTTAACATGTTACCTAGGGCAAAACTTCCCGATATATGGCTAATATCACCTAATTTTGTTTGAAATTCTTGATAATATCTGTTAACACCTGTATCACCCATGAGGTAATGTCCTAATACATACTGAGGCGAGCAAGATAAAAAATGTTTATCAAATTTTTCAATAATAGCTACATTACTTCCTAATTTAGATTTGTATTCTTTTACATATGTGATAAACTTATATAACTTTGAATCATAAACTAACGGAAATTCTTCCAAATCCCTATTTTTTTTATTTCCAATATTTTGGGGATTGTATAAATGTAACAAATGGGTATTGACATTTTGATGTTTCTGTGCCTCATGTAATTTTAAAATATCACACTTTGATAAACTGATCATTGTCTTATTTGATCTTATTATTTTTATATTTGAAATATGAAAGTGTTACCACCTCCTCCAGCCTTTGGGTCATCTAATCTCACCACCTCACAGTCGATATTAGGGAATCCAAAGAAGTTTTTAAAAATTACAAAACATAATGAAAATATAACTAAAATATTTGAAAAACTTTTCCAAGATAATGAATTGAAAATAAAGGAGGGTATTGAACATTTATCTACAACTATGATTCAAACTTCGTTGGAACACGTCCGTATTATTAGTCCACCTAGTACAGTGCAATGGGATATAGAGAGTGTGAGATGTGCTATGAATAAAAACAATTGTCCTACACATGAGAGAGAGAATGGAGAAAAAAAAGAGGGATTACAGTTAACTCCACGAGAAGCTCAAATGGTATTATCAGATATATCATCATGTAATGCTAATGATAATGATAATATATTTTATCAATTATTTTTAAAAAGTCTTACCTCTCCAGATTTACCATCGCGAAGAATAGTCACTAGACTAAATATTTAATTATACAAAAAATGTGTATGTATTATGATATTTTATTTTTCGTTATTCTTACTATTCTTAGTATTATTATTTGGTTTTATTTATTTATATATTTTTCACCAAATCAGATTGAAGTAAGTAAAAATCTGATACTAAACAATAAAAGAAAGACAATAGAAAAAGAATCTTTACCACTCATACCTTACTCTATGGCTGTATATAAACATAATAATAAAAATACTAAAAATGAACGTGAAAATGTTTTTGTTCATATTATGCCTCAAAATTATCATTTTTTCGTAGAACAAGGCCAACTCATCTACCATCCTACTTCCCCCCCAAAGAATAATATATGTTGTACATTATCAGAATTTCCTGAAATAGCATATGTTTTTTCTGTGGAAGAGTCAACTACTTCTTTAACTATTCCCCAAAAAACCAAAATGTGTCGCCGACCTCTTGAGTATTTAAAAAGTAACATATATACACTAATGACATATCGTTTACAGACACACCATTTAAAAAATCCACTAAAACTTCTCCATCATCTCGCACTCACAGGACGTATAAAATTAATAAAAAATGATAACTAAAGGAGAAAATATTTATTTACTTTATTTACAAGATCCCCAAAGAAATCGACATTATCTTAAACGAAAACGAAAACGAAAAAGAAAAAAACGTAATAAGGATAAAAAAAGATCATCATTACAAATGTACAGTAAATTCCATGAATTATCTAACATCAATAATTGTTATGTTGATAATAAAAACTTGGTAGAAGCTGAAGTATATATTTTATGGAATTATGATCACATCACTATAAAAAATGAAGACCAGGAAGACTGTTATCTCCAACAGCAAAATCTTCCAGAAGCTTTAGCCATATATTCCAAATATGTCCGCTTTACTTGTCCAATTTGTTTAAATGAAAATAGCGATAAAGATCTTATAATATTACATTGTGGGCATGGTATATGTATTTCTTGTTACCAGATGGATAACTTTGACAAGTTATTTTGTGCCATATGTCGATGTAATAATCCACAGGTTTTAAAGGGTATTGGTTCCTCTCAATAATTGTTTAAATATTTCCAAGTGGCTGTATACTGAAAAGTTGGTATAGATATAGCTTTTACGAAATTGGGAAAGTTGTTGATTAAAAAATTTTCCTCTTTTAATATGATTTTTTAAAATACATACTACACTAATACTATTATCTTCGACTGATATAATAACATATGTTTTTCCAATTGATTTAATAAATAGTATAGCTACTAATAAAATTTCTCCAATTTCCTGAGAAACATTTATTTTTAAAATACCGTTACTGGTGATACTCAACATATTTGTATCACTTTTATTTAAATAGATTACAGATATTGTTTGTAATGAGGATAAATTTGGTTGTGTTACCGCATTCTGTTGAAATTTTAATCTACCCTCAGGTGCTACAGGGGGGGATGAGAATAAGAGAAAACATTCTTCTTCCAGATTGGGAACTTTTTTCCATAAATGAGGTATAATCTGAGTGTTTAGTACATTCATGAAGTTTGAATTCTTTATTAGTATTTCCTCGCTCGCAAATTTCATTAGTAATTGACGCATCCAATAAGAACTTGGCATCTTTAATGTAGACATTAATTGTGGCTGTTGAAAAACACTTGGGACAATATTTATACTCGATGGGAATATTAAGAATCCAACAGAAAAATCCTGAACATTGTAAACAATAGTAAATTTTTGTATTAGATATATCCAACATTATATTTTTTAAATAATACAAAAAATAATTACAATGAATAGTAATAACGGCTTACAACATGAAAATAACATACTTTTAGAATTAGATAATTTAATAATTGAACAATATATTGATGAAATTGATAAAATTTATAAAAATTATGAAAATTTTTGTTCAATATCTCGATTATATTCGTTATGTTCTAAAATTATGAATATATTTAATATAGCCTCTATATTTTTATCTATTTTATTACCATCACAAAATTATAGTTTAATTTTTAGTTTAGTCGGTATATCATTAAATAGCATGTTTAGTATTGATTTGCGTAAAGAAAAACTTCAACAAATTGTATCTGTATATTATCTCTATATTATTCCTGATTTAGAAAAGTTTATTTATGATAATATAAGCAAAGATATACGACAAATTCGGAATTTTCAACATGAGATAACTGCAGGGAACATTAATAACAAAATTAGTAATATTAACAATAATAATAATAATAATAATAATAATAATAATAATAATAATCCTAGTCTTTCTTGTTTAGATAAAATTGCTCAAATGAAAGAAATTATAACAAATAATTATACAAAATATATGGGTGAAATGTTTTCTGTGCCTGTAAGCTTAACTTATGTAAATTATACAAGTATTATATTGTGCTTCAGCACATATATATTCCTATTCATTACTATTCCTCTAATACACATATACTTACCCCCTCTAATATAAAATTTTTGGTAAATATATAAAAAAATGGATGAACATGTTATTGATCAAATATTTAGTAAATACCTAAACCAAAGTGATTTGGAATGTATAAAACAGGAATTCAATCGTCCTATTTTTAATCCACGTACGCAACGAGAAATTATAACATATGTCGAAAATGAAGATGAAGAAACCAATAAACAACAATCTTCTCCTCCTATATCCACACTACAAAGGCGCAAAAAACGTTTATTACTTAACCCATCTAGTTTGAAGAATTACAAGTGTACGTTTGAAAAATTTGGCCGTTTTAAGCTTCAGCAAGTCGGTCGGGAGGCACCGGTTACACCAGATTTGATAAATATATATAATGTATATTTAAACCGGGATGCCAATTTAAAATATATGACGCGTCTAACCAACGTTCGAACACTAAACAAGTACATCGTAGGTCCCATTCTTGGACAAGAAATGCGTCTTCCTCGTACATCTGTTAATTTACGCCGTAACAATAAGCCTATTTTAGATAGCCGTTTGATCGCTCAGACGGTTGCTAGAATATGGAATTTTTCTCAGTCTGAACATGCTTACAAAATTTTACTTATATACCATACAGGTCTTCGAGCCAAAGAAGCCAACAATGTAACTTATCGTAATGTTGTAGATGCATATTACCCAGCCACTCAGACTGTTGTTTTGCCAGTAGTATACAGTAAACACGGTAAGGATCGCAACATTCCCTTATTAAAAGGAGGGGCTTCCACTTTTTTTATTCAATACCTCATTCCCTATGCAAATAAGAAGATGTTACGATTAACTCTACTGAAATATCCTGGGACAAATATAGCTGATCATTTGGATAAACCTATTTTTGATTCTAGTTACCAGAGTACACATAAAGTTTTTAAAAGTTATCTTTGGAAAGTTGCTAAAGAAAGAAATCAGAAATTATCTCCTAATGAAGAATATAGTGTTCAAGAAGATTTAAAAGGGGCAGGTCTCCATTCACTCCGAGCTGATTTTGCTACACGTACTTTTAACAGTCTTTCAAGACAATTAGGTAAGAATCATATTTTACCTTTTAAAATTATTAGTGAAATTTTAGGACATTCAAACGTTAAGGAATTTTTAAAAAGTTATATTAATCAAGGTGAAATAATAATGGAAGGTGGAAATGAAGAAGATGAAGAATTTAGTGGTGAGGATGGCGTTGGTGAAGTTAACCAATTGCTTACAAATGATGAAAGTATTCACTGGGGTAGCAATGCACGAATGGCCCTACGACACCGTTATCGTCATATGAATGTAAATACAATCTCTAATTTGGAAGATCACACTTACCCATTGGCATCTAAAGAAGCTTCACCAACCATAAATAATAATTCTCTATCAATATCTAATAATAATAATAATAATAATATACTTACTAATACAATTACAAATAACCCTATTGATAATATTGGTACAACTATTACTATCGATACTGCTACGACTAATGCTGCAGTTAATAATATTAAGAATAATATTATTAATAATAGTAATAATGATGATAATAATAATAATAATAATAATCGAATCGTTTATATATAAATAAAAAAAATATGTAAATAAATAATTAAATATATATTATACTATATATAACATGCAATCTTCTAACATTTATAATATATATATATATAAAAAATGGACAATAATTGTTTATTGTTAGCTTTCAACTACATTCAAAAAACATCTTATGAACCAAATGATAGTTACTATAATCCCCGTCTTTATAAAAATCATATTCTTTATGAAGCTTCTGTTTTAGTAGTAAATATGTCTAATGGTTTTTGTAATGTAGATAAATCAGCTTTTCATTTCCCTCTTAAAAATATTTATACATCTCTACATTTAAAGGCAGATGAAGATGAAATGATTAGTGATGATGACGATGATGATTTGAATAAGTGCCTAGAATTGTTAGTAACCAAGTTTAATGTAAAATATGCTTGGGTTTATGGAATTAATCAAATCCTTTTTAAATTACCGGTATTGCAGTATCTTACTGTCTTTAATATAAGGAGTTCAACTATCTATAAATTTGGAGAAGAAATTAAATTAGATGAGTATTCCATACCAAAACCTATACAAGTTTATAATAAACGTAATAATTTTCCACCACCTTCACATAGTATAACTAATCTTTGTCAAATGCTCTCCAAAAATCTAATTAGAGGATATCAAGATTCTTTGAAGACTATTAATTTTTATGCAGATAGTAAAAAGAACCCAGATTGTAGACATTTACATTGTTCTTTACATTTCAAAGCCACCAAGAGCAATTCAACGTGTGCATGTTTATTAAATGAAATAAATCGCCTCATTCTCATGTTTTTATCCGCCAGTCAAGATCTATATTTAACCGAATACAAAGAATATCTTAAATGCAATCCAAATCACAATGAACGATTCTGTCAATTCATGGCTGGACGTGAAGTTGAATTCAAACTACAAACGCTACTACTCAGTATGATTTATCCCGAAAAATTTCATTGGGACTGTTATAGAAATGAAAATGGGATTTATGTGTCAGTAAAACTAATAGATTATCCAAGGAAAAATATAGATAAATATAAATTAATTAAATGGCAAACTAGTCAATTTTCTAAGCTTATTATGACGGAAAAATCAATCAACCATCGAGATTCTAATTTCATTCAAAATATTATGATATTTTTGGGGTTTGATGAAATATATAATGTACATTTATTACCTTAGTAAATAAAAATGGAATCTATTATTAATAGTAATTTATATTTACCTACATCATCTGATGATTACTCAAGAATACTATCTTCAGATTCAATATCGTCATTACCTTTATTTTCACAAATTTCTTTACAACCCGAACCCGAACCCATACTTGAACCTGAACCCATACTTGAACCTGAACCCATACTTGAACTTGAACCCGAACCCATACTTGAACCTGAACCCATACTTGAACTTGAACCAAGACCTAAACCTAAAATGGAACCAGAATCAAAACTAGAACAACAAAAACAACCAGAACTATCAGATTTGCCATCTCCTAGACCACATTTCCCCCAAAAAGATAGAGGTAGTTTATATAGTCATGTATTTGATTATAAAGTGAAAAAGAATAATAAAGAATTACGACGATATCTATTGAAAATATACATTCAACAAAAATGTTCTCCTAAAAACAATGATGATGAAATGTCTAAATTTATTTATGAATTTGGTAATCAAAATCTAGAGGATATGGACGATGAAGAATTGAAAAATATTATAAATATGATAACTTTGGTACAAAACATATTATCAGATCACTCTTATGTTAAAGACTTCTTTCAATTATTTAAAAATGTTTCTGAACAAATTAAAGACATTGCTCTCCAGAAATATCCTCAGTATTTATCGTCAATAAACCTAATTTTTAAGCAGATTATAATTAGTTTACAACGCATTGAAAATAACAAGAATGAACATGTTGACAAATTATTAATGCTTCTTTCATTAGACATGAAAGATATGAAACACTATCAACCAACTTCTTCTAGTACAATAATAATACATGCCTTAGTTCAAACTGGAATAAGTTTAATTATGTGTGGTATAATAGAATTTATTAATAATCGGGGTAAGGTTCAGGCAGAATACGATGCCAATCAATTCTTTAATTTAAAAGAACATGATGAAGAATTAATGGAAAATGTTGAAGACAATGATGATAATCCAATAAGAAAAAGATTCAAACCTTCTTCATAAAAAAAAATATTTAAACATCATATGTGTTCAAACATCAGGTACCTTAGAAAAATCTTACAATACATTATGCCTACTATACAGTCCATCTTGGATACATCAGTGACAATGAAACAGAAGTGAAGTGCATGTTGTATGATTATATAAAAGGAGTTGAATATCATCTGAGCCTTCAGTTTATTAGCAGTCAGGATGCCCTTCGCATCCTCTCCTTAAAGACAAACTGACATAATGGGAAATTACTTGGAAAAAGCTGAAACGAACCCCAAATCTAGAACTCCAAGTCCCTTTTTAGAAGAGGAAACAATGGATGGTAGGTAATAATACAATATATAGATCTTTATATACATTTTTTACAATATACCTTTATTTTTCTTATTTTAATATATGTTTATTTTTTTTTTTTTTTTTTTTTTAGAACAATCTACACAGCAGTTAATGTTGCCCCCCCTCCCGCCTGAAATGGTTATAATAGAGGAAGATGATGAACAAGAGACGAATGATTTTGGGATATTGGAAATGGAACTCTGTATTATTAAAGAGAAGAATGTCGAAGGTGAAGAGAAGACTCACATAGTGTTCCAGATGCCAGCTAAAGTACCAGATTTATTATTAACGGGAGCGGATCCAAAGAATAATGTGTCTCATCAAGCAAGTACCTACAATATTCTCATGGCAGATGTGTCAGGATCCATGTTCATTTACTGGAATGGTGTAATGACAGGGTGGAACGAATATGTGGCACCTCATTTGGTAGGGAGAACGAATCTGTTCGTGTTTGGCAGTAAAGTTGAATTAAAACGATCAGAAACAAACCTAATAAATAGTGATTTTGCTAATGGTCAAACAGATTTGACTGGTGCCCTACAAACTATTGTACATGAGGTTTACCAATGTAAGGAGAGGTATATCAAAGTGTTTCTTATTACTGACGGCCATCATAATACAACATTGATTCAGCCAAGTCATGTTATTGACAAAATGAATGAGGTTGAGAATAAGATTTGTGAGGTTTTTGTGTTAGGTGTGGGATGTGACTTTCCCGTTCAGTATAGTCTGGATATAAGGTCGCGTTTGCACAATGGTAGTACCAATATGCCTTCACTTTTCTGGGCGAAAACGTCAGATGAATTAGAGGAAGAGATGAAGAAAATTGGTGGATACATATCTGATGGAACTTCACCGATCCTGAAGTTGTCAGTGAAAGGTTTCTTACTGCCAGGGGGTATAGCCAAGGATAAATTCTACCTGAATGAGTGGGTATATTTTCCCTGTGAACAAGAACAAGTGAAACAACTTAGATTAATATATGGTAATAATGGATGTCACATTTCACCCCAGTTTCGTCGTATATCATTATTTGAGTTGAATGAAGTATTTCGACAATGGAATTCGGTTATTATTCAAATTAATAATAAGAAAGAACCAGTTCCTTCAGATGTATTACCTTTAATGGAAAGAATTTTGAAATCAATTCAAGCTAGTGAGGAACTCAGTAGTAGATCTATTCGAGATCGGTTAGAACAAAAAGAATTTAAAAAATATGAATTAGAGTTAAGATCCTTGCTTAATAAAATAAGAGTAATATTAACCACTGAAAAATTCCAAAATGAAAAAGATCTGGCTGAAACTATTCTGAGTACAACAGTAAGAGGTGGAAAATATGAAACTAAATGTCTTCAGATGAAAGGTCATTCAGATGAAGATTATAGAAATGATTGTAAAATGTTCATGGAGATTTATGAAGAACAAAAAAAGTTGATAATGCGCATTAAAAATGATCCAGATGATTATTGTCAAGTAACAATGAACTCCACTATATCTGACTTGCAAGATCGAGATTTCCCCACGATGTTGAATAGTAATAATAAATATGAGTTTTTAAAACTGTTTACGATCTCTGGCATTCCCGTATATACTCCACATAGTAACTCTGTAACAATCAATCCATGGTCATATAGTGTTAGAAGTATACTGAAATGGCCATATACTATCATGAGCCAGGTTGCCATAGAAAAGAGCAAAGTAGTGGAGTTGGTATCTGATAATAACTTTAATGCCATAATCCCGATCTTTTCTCAAGATGCTTCCCAAATTATGGCCCCATTAATGGGTACAAGACTCTATGCGATGTGTGCGACTTATGCAATCACAAAAAATCCATACATTATTGATTTTGACATTCACATGGCAGCTTTAGGAGTGACCTGGATGAGGATTCTGTTTGAAAACCCAACTCAGCCTAGGCCTGAGTTTGTGCGATTGCGTATTGCACACATAGAAGCAACAGCAACATCGGGGTATCTCCACCGACCAAGTTTTAAGAAATATTGGCAAGTGCTTATCAATGACACGGCCCAAGCACTCATGACAGAGAGTTTTGAAAGAAATTTGGGGGAAAAACCCATAAAATGTGAGTCACTAATTAAACCTATGTTTATACTTTACTTACATCAACGAAGTGATGAGACTCCTCTAGAGGATAAAGTTGTTATCAAAGTTGTGAGGATGATTCTCTTAGAATACATTGGTCGTTGCCTTTCTAAATATAAGAAACAGGAAAAGAATTCTACACCCTTCACTGATTTCTTTGCCAAAACACTTGTTGATGAAAAGCTTAAAGAAGAATGGGTGAAGAACTACATTGCGACCTCAGAAAACCTAACCCTTAAGGATTTTTATACCTTAGAAGAGGTTGAGAAGACAGCCAGAAAACATTTTAAAGACGAGGACATGCAAAATATTAAGGAAAAGTTAATTGAACAGATCCCCATAGCTGTGGATATGAAAAAGGTAGAGAAGCTACGGGATGTTTTTCTGGCTGGAGATATATCTTGGTTTTCATTGCGAATTTTTGCTAAAGAAGTTGGTCTAAAGGAAGACGTTATTGACAATATGTTTAATGAACACAACGTGTTTATTTATACTGCACATGCCCTACAGTATAGAGACTCTCGTGAACGGCTAACTTCAAATGTTAGTGATAACGTCCAAGCTTTAGTGACTCAGCGGGTTCACCAGGAGAATTGTCTCAATATTTACAAGGAGTTTGAAAATATAATTGTTCAACATAAAAAGGATTTGTGGTTGCAGGAATATTTATCAACACACAGAGAAATTGTGCGCCCCATGACAAGGTCACAAATCCTAATAGAGGCTTCTGGACGAGGAGTTCAGGTAACAAATGATACTTTTGAAGAAGTGTATAAGAAATACCGACCAAATGTAGGGCTGTTGGGTAATGCTTGTCAATGTCGAAATTGTCCTTTTTACCTGATACCCAGTAAAAGGTATAATCAACACTTACATTTAGCACGTCATTATTCTTCAAATTATCCTCATCATTTGCACTCGGCAGCCTATTTTTGCAGGCATGAAGACATAGCAGATGCTATCTTCTACCAAGAGTCTATTAGTAAGTCTCAATTAGATAATGCTTTCATTGAGGACCTTACATTTTTACTAAATATATATCAAGAAATGGCCCCCTACTGATGATTAATTATTTAATAATTCATCCAGGGCCACCCGATGTGGGTGGGCCAACTCAATTGTTATTATTGCTGTGACCACCTCTGTTGATTTTCCCCTACCTAAGCTTTATTAATTAAACTTGGCTCGTAGTAGTATCTATCATTCATGCCCTATTGTACTCACTACACAATTTTATGATATTAAATTGGGTGGTACTGTTTTTTTTATAATATAATTATTGTATTTATGTATGTAGTTAGAAAAATATATTTATTGGAATGGTTGATTTCCTTTATTTTCCCAGAGCATCTTCACACAAATTTTATAGCATATTGCCCCAGTCTCTGTACCTAAAGCCTATTAGATCAGCCCAAGTCACTTGAACTCCAAACCTTTCCAGATATTCTAAAAAAAGCGAGAGTAACGCCTGTTCCCCTTAACATTGACAAAACTTTCCCATTAGTTTTAAGCTGTAGTGACTTTAGGCATTGTATGTACTAGCTCTATCAAGCCAACAAACTTTGTAAATCTCTTTATGTGTACCTTACCTAAATAAAGATTGTACCACGCCCTGCCCTGGTGACTCTATTACTCCCTTATCTATCCATATCTCAACTATGGTATTTGTGCTTGGGGCTCTACTACCCAAAATCACTTACGTCCTCTAATTACTCAAGCTGCTATTAGGACAATATCCAATTCTGGCCCTCAAATCCCTGAATATGTTAGACATTAAGTCACTGCACATTCTCTGTTTTTTCAACAATGTTCCCCAAAATAAAAATTATTATTATTATTATTATTATTATTATTATTATTATTATTATTATTATTATTATAAACACTTTAATAATAGTGGATATTCTATTTTCTAGTTCACTCTCTTGTTGGTTGGTGGTATCTTCTGTGTTAACATCTTACGCTCGTTCTTGAGGTACTAGTTCACTCTCTTGTTGGTTGGTGGAAAATTCATTCTTCTGTGTTAACATCTTATTCTCGTTCTTGAGGTAAATCAACTCTTTCTTTTTCTTCCTCCCTTATATATTCTATTTTCTAGTTCACTCTCTTGTTGGTTGGTGGAAACTTCTGGTAGATAACAAAATTCTTCTGTGTTAACATCTTATTCTCATTCTTGAGGTAAGTCAACTCTTTCTTTTTCTTCTTCAAGTGTGTTTCCATTCTTTTCAATTTTTTAATCAACTCAGCTTGTCTCTGCCTAGGGTTAATCTGGGAAAGCATCTTCGTACAACTTTTTCTTGGAAGGGCAGCAAAGCGTGTGTGGTGGGCTGGCTGGATGGCCGTCCGTTAGTGGATGTAGTGAGAGTGGCCACAGATATTTATATATGTGGCTCAGCTAACACAGTGCTTCCGGCAACCAGCTATTAGTCAGAACCGGGACTTTTATGTGGTACTTATTACTATCTAGCTTATCTAGGCAATTCACAAACACAACGAAAACAACATATGTCCCATACAGTCCTGCCCTTTCGATAACCTACACTGAATACACTGAATAATAATTACCAAGGCAAAATTTAAACAAATAAAAACATGCACACTTTTATTTAATGAAAATAACAGTGGAATTAATATGGAATGAAACATGTCAACCCTTTGTGACCATTGAAAAAAAAAAAAATCCTTATTCTTGCATCTTTCATATTGTTAAGCTAAACAATGTCCCAGGTTCTTTCCTAAATCATGCATTTGAAAATAATTTAGTTTTATTATCTTCTTAGCATGAAATGTTTTAGGATTGTTGTTATGGTAGTTTACATATATTATGTGTTTCTTCATACCCTAAAAAGTTCAGAATATTTGCTATGATATATGAATCTTGATGATTCACCCTTGTTTGCTTCATTACGTGTTTGTTAAAATTCCTAACCTCCCATTGAATCCAGTTATATTTATTTTTAACAAGAGAGTTTAGAATTGTTACGCCTACATCCATTCCATTTATGTTTCTCCTACATTGCCAATGTATTTTCTCGGGCCAAACCAGACTGAGCAACAGCGCTTGCAGTTTGTATTCGACTTCACGTTCAGCCATATATTGGCACATTCGTTCCTTATCCCTATGATTACTATTAATGTAATCTTTATATTCTGTCGTATATAGCTCTTGACTAGCCGATATGAACATAAGAGTAAGGCGGTTTATTTCATTCAACAGACAAGCACAAGTTGAACTACTCTCACCTTCTAAATGAAAATTACACTGTAGATCATTATTGCTGTTTTTATTTGTGGTATAGAAGGTAATACTCTTTGTGGAATCCTGGTATCCATTAATCAAATTTTGGGCGAGTAAATGACAAAGATTTGTAATACTATGTAAAACTGGTGGAAATGTATAAATATTACCCCGACGGTATAATACATTTCGATATTCATTAAAAGATTTATTTATTGTTATTTTGTCTCTAAATGTGTGGCTGTTCTTATTTCGGATATCGAAGACTGCCAGATTTTGTAAAACAGGTAATTGGAATAAGATTTGATTATTTCCATAGACCCAGACATATTTTATATCATATTCTGACACCAGAGTTTCTAGACATTCGCTTAAGTTATTTAATTCTTCTTGATTTTGGTTTAATTCTTCATCTGTTATTTCATCTTTGTTCGTTTTTGTATTTATATCTAGATACCTATTAATGCATTTGAAGGGGAAATGAAAGACCGATTTATCTACATAACAATAACCATTAGCCATATTTACTACTGAAGCAGAGGCTTCGTATAGGATATATCGTTTATGGACATATCCATTCGATTCAGAAAAAGTTTGTATATAATTAAAAGCTAATAAAAAACAATTTTCCATTATTATTAAACCTCTATTTTTTTAAAGAAACAAATGTATATAAGTATAGTTTAATATTATCAGATGATATAGTTTAGTTTATTGTTCATAGCTTTGTTTATAATAACAATACCTGCTGGTCTAATTGTAAAACTTATTTTTCAAAAATTATAAGTATAACCGTTAATCAATGCTTTTGGGGGTTCAAACCAGCATATGTTTGATATTCTGTTAAAATAATTTTTTTTATGAATTTATTATGACTAAAAAACAATAGGAAAAAAAGAAAAAAGTAGCAATGGGGTTAATAAGAATTTTAGTTGCTATAATCCTAATTATAGTCGTTATAATAATTATTTATTTACGCGGAAAACGTATCAATGTCAGTAAGGCTATCAGACATGATCCGATTCATGACAACATTACAATCCACCATCAGTCCAACAATAACAAAATTATCTGAAACATTACAAACCACCATCAGTCCAACAACAACAACAACAACAACAACAACAACGTCCTCTGAAGTACTTCAAGAAACAACATTACCATCCACCATCGGTTCAACAACAGCAACAACAACAACAACAGAGTCCTCTGAAGAATCTAATATAATCATCTCAAAGTTGGAATCATTATTCTCCCCGTTTATCAGAGATATAAATACCTATAAAGGTCTCGTAATTATTCCTAAACCACCAATTTCGTATAATCCTAAGAATAGAATCGAAAGTGAGAATACAATCATTAAGCCTTTTAATAACTTCCTTTTAAATTACAATAAAATCCACAGATATTTAGATAATAATAATGTCTCAAATAACACAAATTATGTATGGCAAAATTCTGATTACAACAAGGGATATTATACCAAAAATCCAATTATTTTAATATTTCCTTGGAATATTAATGATTTGAAACCTAATGTTTATACAGATCAAAGTGAAATACAAGATGTTAAATTACAAAACCATATAAATGCAGTACGGACCAAATCACATAATAAAAGAAAAAAATTCGACATGGACAAATTGTGGATATCATGTACGCATGCGGCAAGTCAAGATATATTTATTCAGGGATTCTCTAAGTATGATTTTCCAATTAAAGAAAATTCATTACCACCATTTGTGGTAATGAAACTTGAACTTCAAGATGGTAATAATGAGGTGGAATGTAAAATGGTGGCTAAGAACATTAATTCCTCAGAAACCTTTGCTAGCATTAAATTTAATATCAATGTGGAAATCTCGGAAGAAGAACAAGAAACAGGAGGAAGATCAGGACTCCTCCCTGATATAGTTCCGATATCAATAATTCGAGAGGTAAAATGGTCCTCGCAGAAAGAATTATTGAACTGAAAATAAACAGGA
>NC_091176.1:35031737-35326737 GCF_040958095.1 Procambarus clarkii
CACTCACCACCGTCACCACCACACACCACCGTCACCATCACACACCACCGTTACCACTACACACCACCGTCACCAACACTCACCACCGTCACCACCACACCCACCACCGTCACCACCACACACCACCGTCACCACCACACACCACCGTCACCATCACACACCACCGTCACCATCACACACCACCGTCACCACCACACACCACCGTCACCATCACACACCATCGTCACCACCACACACCACCGTCACCACCACACACCACCGTCACCACCACACACCACCGTCACCACCACACACCACCGTCACAATCACACGCCACCGTCACCACCACACACCACCGTCACCATCACACACCATCGTCACCACCACACACCACCGTCACCACCACACACCACCGTCACCACCACACACCACCGTCACCACCACACACCACCGTCACAATCACACGCCACCGTCACCACCACACACCACCGTCACAATCACACACAACAGTCACCACCACACACCACCGTCACCAACACTCACCACCGTCACCACCACACACCACCGACACCACCACACCCACCACCGTCACCACTACACGCCACCGTCACCACCACACACCACGGTCACCATTACTCACCACCGTCACCACCACACACCACCGTCACCATCACACACCACCGTCACCATCACACACCACCGTCACCACCACACACCACGGTCACCACCACACACCACCGTCACCACCACACAATACCGTCACCCTCACACACCACCGTCACCAACACTCACCACAGTCACCACCACACTCACCACCGTCACCACCACACACCATCGTCACCATCACACACCACCGTTACCAACACTCACCACCGTCACCACCACACACCATCGTCACCATCACACACCACCGTCACCAACACTCACCACCGTCACCACCACACACCATCGTCACCATCACACACCACCGTCACCAACACTCACCACCGTCACCAACACTCACCACCGTCACCACCACACACCATCGTCACCATCACACACCACCGTCACCAACACTCACCACCGTCACCTTCACACACCACCGTAAACACCACACACCACCGTCACCACTACACACCACCGTCACCTTCACACACCACCGTCACCATCACACACCACCGTCACCACCACACACCACCGTCACCATCACACACCACCGTCACCACCACACACCACCGTCACCACCACACCCACCACCGTCACCACCACACACCACCGTCACCACCACACACCACCGTCACCACCACACACCACCGTCACCACCACACCCCACCGTCACCACCACACACCACCGTCACAATCACACGCCACCGTCACCACCACACACCACCGTCACAATCACACACAACAGTCACCACCACACACCACCGTCACCAACACTCACCACCGTCACCACCACACACCACCGTCACCACCACACTCACCACCGTCACCACTACACGCCACCGTCACCACCACACACCACGGTCACCACCACTCACCACCGTCACCACCACACACCACCGTCACCATCACACACCACCGTCACCATCACACACCACCGTCACCACCACACACCACGGTCACCACCACACACCACCGTCACCACCACACACTACC
This sequence comes from Procambarus clarkii, assembly GCF_040958095.1. Taxonomy (NCBI): domain Eukaryota; kingdom Metazoa; phylum Arthropoda; class Malacostraca; order Decapoda; family Cambaridae; genus Procambarus; species Procambarus clarkii. The sequence continues at coordinate 35,033,355 of NC_091176.1, forward strand.
GTCACCCTCACACACCACCGTCACCATCACACACCACCGTCACCACCACACACCACGGTCACCACCACACACCACCGTCACCATCACACACCACCGTCACCATCACACACCACCGTCACAACCACACACCACCGTCACCACTACACACCACCGTCACCTTCACACACCACCGTCACCATCACACACCACCGTCACCACCACACACCATCGTCACCACCACACACCACCGTCACCACCACACACCAACGTCACCACCACACACCACCGTCACCACCACACACCACCGTCACCATCACACACCACCGTCCCCACCACACACTACCGTCACCACCACACACCACGGTCACCACCACACACCACCGTCACCACCACACACCACGGTCACCAACACACACCACGGTCACCAACACACACCACCGTCACAACCACACACCACGGTCACCATCACACACCACCGTCACCACCACACACCACCGTCACCAACACTCACCACCGTCACCACCACACCCACCACCGTCACCACCACACACCACCGTCACCAACACTCACCACCGTCACCACCACACACCACCGTCACCACCACACCCAACACCGTCACCACCACACACCACCGTCACCATCACACACCACCGTTACCACCACACACCACCGTCACCACCAGACACCACCGTCACCATCACACACCACCGTTACCACCACACACCACCGTCACCACCACACACCTCCGTCACCACCACACACCAACGTCACCACCACACACCACCGTCACCATCACACACCACCGTCACCTTCACACACCACCGTCACCATCACACACCACGGTCACCACCACACACCACCGTCACCACCACACACCACCGTCACCTTCACACACCACCGTCACCACCACACACCACCGTCACCACCACACACCACGGTCACCACCACACACCACCGTCACCACCACACACCACGGTCACCACCACACACCACCGTCACCACCACACACCACGGTCACCACCACACACCACCGTCACCACCACACACCACGGTCACCACCACACACCACCGTCACCACCACACACCACCGTCACCACCACACATCACCGTCACCACCACACACCACGGTCACCACCACACACCACCGTCACCACCACACACCACCGTCACCATCACACACCACCGTCACCATCACACACCACCGTCACCACCACACACCACCGTCACAAACACTCACCACCGTCACCACCACACACCACCGTCACCATCACACACCACCGTTACCACTACACACCACCGTCACCAACACTCACCACCGTCACCACCACACCCACCACCGTCACCACCACACACCACCGTCACCACCACACACCACCGTCACCATCACACACCACCGTCACCATCACACACCACCGTCACCACCACACACCACCGTCACCATCACACACCATCGTCACCACCACACACCACCGTCACCACCACACACCACCGTCACCACCACACACCACCGTCACCACCACACACCACCGTCACAATCACACGCCACCGTCACCACCACACACCACCGTCACAATCACACACAACAGTCACCACCACACACCACCGTCACCAACACTCACCACCGTCACCACCACACACCACCGTCACCACCACACCCACCACCGTCACCACTACACGCCACCGTCACCACCACACACCACGGTCACCATTACTCACCACCGTCACCACCACACACCACCGTCACCATCACACACCACCGTCACCATCACACACCACCGTCACCACCACACACCACGGTCACCACCACACACCACCGTCACCACCACACAATACCGTCACCCTCACACACCACCGTCACCAACACTCACCACAGTCACCACCACACTCACCACCGTCACCACCACACACCATCGTCACCATCACACACCACCGTTACCAACACTCACCACCGTCACCACCACACACCATCGTCACCATCACACACCACCGTCACCAACACTCACCACCGTCACCACCACACACCACCGTCACCATCACACACCATCGTCACCACCACACACCACCGTCACCACCACACACCACCGTCACCACCACACACCACCGTCACCACCACACACCACCGTCACAATCACACGCCACCGTCACCACCACACACCACCGTCACAATCACACACAACAGTCACCACCACACACCACCGTCACCAACACTCACCACCGTCACCACCACACACCACCGTCACCACCACACCCACCACCGTCACCACTACACGCCACCGTCACCACCACACACCACGGTCACCATTACTCACCACCGTCACCACCACACACCACCGTCACCATCACACACCACCGTCACCATCACACACCACCGTCACCACCACACACCACGGTCACCACCACACACCACCGTCACCACCACACAATACCGTCACCCTCACACACCACCGTCACCAACACTCACCACAGTCACCACCACACTCACCACCGTCACCACCACACACCATCGTCACCATCACACACCACCGTTACCAACACTCACCACCGTCACCACCACACACCATCGTCACCATCACACACCACCGTCACCAACACTCACCACCGTCACCTTCACACACCACCTTAAACACCACACACCACCGTCACCACTACACACCACCGTCACCTTCACACACCACCGTCACCATCACACACCACCGTCACCACCACACACCACCGTCACCATCACACACCACCGTCACCACCACACACCACCGTCACCACCACACCCACCACCGTCACCACCACACACCACCGTCACCACCACACACCACCGTCACCACAACACACCACCGTCACCACCACACCCCACCGTCACCACCACACACCACCGTCACAATCACACGCCACCGTCACCACCACACACCACCGTCACAATCACACACAACAGTCACCACCACACACCACCGTCACCAACACTCACCACCGTCACCACCACACACCACCGTCACCACCACACTCACTACCGTCACCACTACACGCCACCGTCACCACCACACACCACGGTCACCACCACTCACCACCGTCACCACCACACACCACCGTCACCATCACACACCACCGTCACCATCACACACCACCGTCACCACCACACACCACGGTCACCACCACACACCACCGTCACCACCACACACTACCGTCACCCTCACACACCACCGTCACCATCACACACCACCGTCACCACCACACACCACGGTCACCACCACACACCACCGTCACCATCACACACCACCGTCACAATCACACACCACCGTCACAACCACACACCACCGTCACCACTACACACCACCGTCACCTTCACACACCACCGTCACCATCACACACCACCGTCACCACCACACACCATCGTCACCACCACACACCACCGTCACCACCACACACCACCGTCACCACCACACACCACCGTCACCATCACACACCACCGTCACCTTCCCAAACAACCGTCACCATCACACACCACGGTCACCACCACACACCACGGTCACCACCACACACCACCGTCACCACCACACACCACCGTCACCTTCACACACCACCGTCAATACCACACACCACCGTCACCACCACACACCACCGTCACCACCACACACCAGGGTCACCACCACACACCACCGTCACCATCACACACCACGGTCACCACCACACACCACCGTCACCACCACACACCACCGTCACCTTCACACACCACCGTCACCATCACACACCACCGTCACCATCACACACCACTGTCACCACCACACACCACCGTCACAAACACTCACCACCGTCACCACCACACACCACCGTCACCATCACACACCACCGTTACCACTACACACCACCGTCACCAACACTCACCACCGTCACCACCACACCCACCACCGTCACCACCACACACCACCGTCACCACCACACACCACCGTCACCATCACTCACCACCGTCACCATCACACACCACCGTCACCACCACACACCACCGTCACCATCACACACCACCGTCACCACCACACACCACCGTCACCACCACACACCACCGTCACCACCACACACCATCGTCACAATCACACACCACCGTCACCACCACACACCACCGTCACAATCACACACCACAGTCACCACCACACACCACCGTCACCAACACTCACCACCGTCACCATCACACACCACCGTCACCATCACACACCACCGTCACCACCACACACCACCGTCACCACCACACACCACCGTCACCACCACACACCACAGTCACCATCACACACCACCGTCACCACCACACCCACCACCGTCACCACCACACACCACCGTCACCACCACACAAGACCGTCATCACCACACACCACCGTCACCACCACACAAGACCGTCACCACCACACACCACCGTCCCCACCACACACCACCGTCACCACCACACACCACCGTCACCATCACACACCACCGTCACAATTACACACCACCGTCACCACCACACACCATCGTCACCATCACACACCACCGTCACCAACACTCACCACCGTCACCTTCACACACCACCGTTACCACCACACACCACCGTCACCACTACACACCACCGTCACCTTCACACACCACCGTCACCATCACACACCACCGTCACCACCACACACCATCGTCACCACCACACACCACCGTCACCACCACACACCACCGTCACCACCACACACCACCGTCACCATCACACACCACCGTCACCTTCACACACCACCGTCACCATCACACACCACGGTCACCACCACACATCACCGTAACCACCACACACCACCGTCACCATCACACACAACCGTCACCATCACACACCACCGTCACCATCACACACCACGGTCACCACCACACACCACCGTCACCACCACACACCACCGTCACCTTCTCACACCACCGTCACCACCACTCACCACCGTCACCACCACACACCACCGTCACCACCACACACCACCGTCACCACCACACACCACCGTCACCATCACACACCACGGTCACCACCACACACCACCGTCACCACCACACACCACCGTCACCTTCACACACCACCGTCACCATCACACACCACCGTCACCATCACACACCACTGTCACCACCACACACCACCGTCACAAACACTCACCACCGTCACCACCACACACCACCGTCACCATCACACACCACCGTTACCACTACACACCACCGTCACCAACACTCACCACCGTCACCACCACACCCACCACCGTCACCACTACACACCACCGTCACCACCACACACCACCGTCACCATCACACACCACCGTCACCACCACACACCACCGTCACCATCACACATCACCGTCACCACCACACACCACCGTCACCACCACACACCACCGTCACCACCACACACCACCGTCACAATCACACACCACCGTCACCACCACACACCACCGTCACAATCACACACCACAGTCACCACCACACACCACCGTCACCAACACTCACCACCGTCACCACCACACACCACCGTCACCACCACACCCACCACCGTCACCACTTCACACCACCGTCAACACCACACACCACGGTCACCACCACACAACACCGTCACCATCACACACCACTGTCACCACCACACACCACCGTCACCACCACACACCACCGTCACCACCACACACTACCGTCACCATCACACACCACCGTCACCACCACACACCACCGTCACCACCACACACCACCGTCACCACCACACACCACCGTCACCACCACACACCACCGTCACCATCACACACCACCGTCACCACCACACCCACCACCGTCACCACCACACACCACCGACACCACCACACAAGACCGTCATCACCACACAAGACCGTCACCACCACACACCACCGTCACCATCACACACCACCGTCACAACTACACACCAACGTCACCACCACACTCACCACCGTCACCACCACACACCACCGTCACCACCACACAAGACCGTCACCACCACACACCACCGTCCCCACCACACACCACCGTCACCACCACACACCACCTTCACCATCACACACCACCGTCACAACTACACACCAACGTCACCACCACACACCACCGTCACCACCTTACACCACCGTCACCACCACACACCACCGTCCCCACCACATACCACCGTCTCCACCAGACACCACCGTCACCACCACACACCGCCTTCACCACCACACACCACCGTCACCACCACACATCACGGTCACCAACACACACCACGGTCACCAACACACACCACCGTCACCACCACACACCACGGTCACCATCACACACCACCGTCACCACCACACACCACCGTCACCAACACTCACCACCGTCACCACCACACCCACCACCGTCATCACCACTCACCACCGTCACCAACACTCACCACCGTCACCACCACACACCACCGTCACCACCACACCCACCACCGTCACCACCACACACCACCGTCACAAACACTCACCACCGTCACCACCACACACCACCGTCACCATCACACACCACCGTTACCACTACACACCACCGTCACCAACACTCACCACCGTCACCACCACACCCACCACCGTCACCACCACACACCACCGTCACCAACACTCACCACCGTCACCACCACACACCAAAGTCACCACCACACCCACCACCGTCACCACCACACACCACCGTCACAAACACTCACCACCGTCACCACCACACACCACCGTCACCATCACATACCACCGTTACCACCACACACCACCGTCACCACCACACACCACCGTCACCACCACACACCACCGTCACCACCACACACCACCGTCACCACACACCACCGTCACCACCACACACCACCGTCACCATCACACACCACCGTCACCAACACTCACCACCGTCACCTTCACACACCACCGTAACCACCACACACCACCGTCACCACTACACACCACCGTCACCTTCACACACCACCGTCACCATCACACACCACCGTCACCACCACACACCATCGTCACCACCACACACCACCGTCACCACCACACACCACTGTCACCACCACACACCACCGTCACCATCACACACCACCGTCACCTTCACACACCACCGTCACCATCACACACCACGGTCACCACCACACATCACCGTCACCACCACACACCACCGTCACCATCACACACCACCGTCACCTTTACACACCACCGTCACCATCACACACCACGGTCACCACCACACACCACCGTCACCACCACACACCACCGTCACCTTCACACACCACCGTCACCACCACACACCACCGTCACCACCACACACCACCGTCACCACCACACACCAGGGTCACCACCGTCACCATCACACACCACGGTCACCACCACACACCACCGTCACCACCACACACCACCGTCACCTTCACACACCACCGTAACACACACCACCTTCACCATCACACACCACTGTCACCACCACTCACCACCGTCACAAACACTCACCACCGTCTCCACCACACACCACCGTCACCTTCACACACCACCGTCACCATCACACACCACCGTCACCATCACACACCACTGTCACCACCACACACCACCGTCACAAACACTCACCACCGTCACCACCACACACCACCGTCACCATCACACACCACCGTTACCACTACACACCACCGTCACCAACACTCACCACCGTCACCACCACACCCACCCCCGTCACCACCACACACCACCGTCACCACCACACACCACCGTCACCATCACACACCACCGTCACCATCACACACCACCGTCACCACCACACACCACCGTCACCACCACACAACACTGTCACCACCACACACCACCGTCACAATCACACACCACCGTCACCACCACACACCACCGTCACAATCACACACCACAGTCACCACCACACACCACCGTCACCAACACTCACCACCGTCACCACCACACACCACCGTCACCACAACACCCACCACCGTCACCACTTCACACCACCGTCACCACCACACACCACGGTCACCACCACACACCATCGTCACCATCACACACAACCGTCACCACCACACACCACCGTCACCACCAAACACCACCGTCACCACCACACACCACCGTCACCATCACACACCACCGTCACCACCACACACCACCGTCACCACCACACACCACCGTCACCACCACACACCACCGTCACCACCACACACCACCGTCACCATCACACACCACCGACACCACAACACCCACCACCGTCACCACCACACACCACCGTCACCACCACACAAGACCGTCATCACCACACACCACCGTCACCACCACACAAGACCGTCACCACCACACACCACCGTCCCCACCACACACCACCGTCACCACCACATACCACCGTCACCATCACACACCACCGTCACAACTACACACCACCGTCACCACCACACACCATCGTCACCATCACACACCACCGTCACCAACACTCACCACCGTCACCTTCACACACCACCGTCACCACCACACACCATCGTCACCACCACACACCACCGTCACCACCACACACCACCGTCACCACCACACACCACCGTCACCATCACACACCACCGTCACCTTCACACACCACCGTCACCATCACACACCACGGTCACCACCACACATCACCGTCACCACCACACACCACCGTCACCATCACACACCACCGTCACCTTCACACACCACCGTCACCATCACACACCACGGTCACCACCACACACCACCGTCACCACCACCGTCACCTTCACACACCACCGTCACCACCACACACCACCGTCACCACCACACACAACCGTCACCAACACACACCAGGGTCACCACCACACACCACCGTCACCATCACACACCACGGTCACCACCACACACCACCGTCACCACCACACACCACCATCACCTTCACACACCACCGTCACCATCACACACCACCGTCACCATTACACACCACTGTCACCACCACACACCACCGTCACAAACACTCACCACCGTCACCACCACACACCACCGTCACCATCACACACCACCGTTACCACTACACACCACCGTCACCAACACTCACCACCGTCACCACCACACCCACCACCGTCACCATCACACACCACCGTCAGCACCATACACCACCGTCACCATCACACACCACCGTCACCACCACACACCACCGTCACCACCACACACCACCGTCACCACCACACACCACCATCACAATCACACACCACCGTCACCACCACACACCACCGTCACAATCACACACCACAGTCACCACCACACACCACCGTCACCACCACACACCACCGTCACCTTCACACACCACCGTCACCATCACACACCACCGTCACCACCACACACCATCGTCACCACCACACACCACCGTCACCACCACACACCACCGTCACCACCACACACCACCGTCACCTTCACACACCACCGTCACCATCACACACCACCGTCACCACCACACACCATCGTCACCACCACACACCACCGTCACCACCACACACCACCGTCACCACTGTTACCTATCGTACGTTACGGCTCGTGATCCTACAGCAGCCAAACTTTAATACGTCTAGGGATACGACACAACTGCTGTTCTCAATAGCGAATCACCAGTATAACCCCTTAATAAGTAATGAGCACAAAAATAGAATCTTCATAGGACTGAAGAATAAAGACAATAAGTATATATATATAAAATTATATTAAATAAATCTCAAAAGCAAACAGATGATTATATGGTCACAATATATCACATTAAAAATATCACTGTATCTTCCAGACATTAAATCAATATTAATATATGTATGGCTATTACAGAACAAAAGAATGACTTAACTCCAAGATGTTATCTCCCTGGTTCCCGTCCAGCTACTGAACAACAACATGCGAGTCAAAAAACAGATTGCCTTGCCCCGCGAATAAATTGCCAAGGTTACAATATTTATTATTTCAACAATGGAGCAATACATTGTGACAAGAGTAATCTTAAACTAACTTAATGAATAATTAGTACACATTGATATACAAAAATTAAAGTAATTATTCTTTACTTAGTAATTAAAATATGCATACAGAAGGAAATAATGGCATGCACACCCAGCAACGGACGATCCCACGACAATTTGCCAGATACAGTTCACTCAATTATTATTCACCTCTGTTACCCACTTATGATCACATATAAATCATTAGTTCCCGTGGGAAAACTGATCACACAAAGAAATAACAATCATTCCCACGATACGCTGGGCCTAACGCCACACTGTAACATGAATGTGCATTTGCATAGAACATATAAGTATAACAATATACATGCTTGTAATTTACATATAATTATAAATGTACATATTAATATATTTACTTACGTATCTTATAAGGGTACGTAACACTTCCACCTCCAAGAAAAAAAATGCAATGCCTTGAAGATCAATGGCATTTTTTCAGAAGTAAAAATGTTAAGTAAAAAGAAACATTTCATTTATGGTACATCAAAACTTCTTGACAAAGCATCAGCAATAACATTTTGTCTGCCTGGAATATGTTTGATTTCTACATTAAATTCCTGCAAAAACAATGACCAGCGCAGAATTCGTTGGTTCTTGACTTTCATCATATTTATAAAGATAAGGGGGTTGTGGTCTGTAAATACTAACACTTTATTTCCTGATAAGTAAATCTCAAACTTCTTGATTGACAATATAAGACCCAACGCCTCCTTTTCTACCACGGAATAATTTCTCTGAGCTGCATTAAATTTTCTAGAATAGTAATACACAGGATGCTCAATCTGGTCTAAACCAACTTGAATAAGCACAGCACCTATTCCAACATCTGACGCATCAATGTGTAATATAAATGGTTTATCAAATTGGGGACTAGCAAGAATAGGTGAGGTGGACAATATGCCCTTTAGGTTCTGAAAAGCATTCTGACAATCTTGTGTCCACTGAAACTTTACTTGCTTGCGTAACAAGTTTGTCAAAGGAGCAGCTACTGTTGAAAAATTTCTACAATAACGCCTATAGTATGCACACATACCAATAAACCGTTGGACTCCTTTCTTATTGGTCAACACTGGGTAGTCCACAATGGCTTGAATCTTATCTTGTAAGGGGATAATCTTACCTTGTCCCACCTCGTGGCCAAGATAAGTTATCGTACCTTTTGCCCAACTACACTTATTCATATTTATGGTTAACTTTGCGTTTTCCAACACTGTAAACAAGTTCTTAAGGCCTAAGAGATGATCTGCCCAATTCTTACTGTACAAAACAATGTCATCAAGGTAGGCCCTACAATCTGGCACATCCTTGAGTAAGAAATTCATGAATCTTTGAAAAGTAGCAGGTGCATTTCTCAAACCGAATGGCATGACATTAAATTCATACGCACCATCAGGTGTAACAAAAGCAGTAACCTCTCTAGCATACTCTGTTAATGGAATTTGATAATACCCTTTTGACAAATCAAGCTTACTTACATATTCGGCATGACCTATGGACTCTATACATTCTTCCAACAAGGGTAAAGGAAAAACGTCCACTGTAGTGTTCTTGTTCAGTTTCCTATAATCCACGCACAATCTCCAGGTTCCATCTGGTTTTGGCACTAACAAACACGGAGAGCTCCAAGTACTTTGACTTGGCCGAATGAAATCATGCTGGAGCAGATATTCCACTTCTGCTTGCATAATTTTCCTCTTTTCGGGATTCACTCGGTACGGATGTTGTCGAATGGGGGTGCTGTCCAGGAGCTGAATGTCGTGTGTGATGAGGTGGGTCTGGGTAGGAACCTCCCCAAACAGAGATGTATGGTTGTCCAGCAGAACCTGGAACTCATCACGTTGTTCCTCCTGTAAATGACATAGCATCTCCCTGCCATTGGAACTGGAACTGAGAAGTTGGATATTAACATCATGTCTCTCACTACAATTATCCTCAGGTGGTAACTCTTCCCGACTAAAACAAGCTACTACACCAGGTCCAACATAAGCTTTTAATCTGTTAATGTGCACAGTCATTTGGGGTTCTGAAAGATTAGGGTTAATTAGTTTATAAGTTAGGTCTCCCACCTTGTCTACCACTTGGTAGGGTCCTGCGAACTTATGGGACATGGAAGTCCCCATACGAGGTTTCAACACCAACACCAAATCTCCGACATCAAACGACCTTAGCTTAGCTTTGAACTTCTTGTCATAGCTTACTTTCATGGCTTGTTGAGTCCTTCCCAGATGTTCTTTCGCCAACTCACGAGCCCGACACAACTTTGCCTTGACCTCACTCAAGTACAATCCACTCTGATGAACAGAGACATCTCCCAACAACTTTTCTTGTAGCATTTTAAGAGGACCTCTTACTTGGTGACCAAACACTAGTTCAAAGGGTGAACAGCCCAATGACTCTTGTAGCCCTTCTCTAGCAGCAAACAACACAAAGGGGAGATTCTCATCCCAATTACGTGGATGAGTTTCTCCGGTTGTCTTCAGCATTTGTTTCAAAGTCTGGTGGAAACGTTCAAGTCCACCTTGGCTTTGGGGATGATATGGACTGGATAATTTGTGCCGAATCCCTCGGGATTCGCAAAAAGTTCTGAAAACTTTAGAAACAAAATTTCCCCCATTATCACTGAATAACTCTAGGCATTCCAAACAACGAAAAGAATCTTTCAAGACACTTGATGAGATTATGAGCCTTGGTATTCCGCAGAGCATAAGCTTCAGGAAATCTAGTAGTCATACACATGAGAGTGAACAAAAACATGTTACCCGATTTAGTCTTAGGTAAAGGACCCACACAATCAATTACAACATGAGTAAATGGTTCATCAGGAACTACAATAGGTTGCAATGGTGCTCTAGGTACAGATTGATTTGGTTTACCAACAATTTTACAGGGTATACAGTTATGACAATATCTGACCACGTCTTTCTTTAACTTTGGCCAGAAAAAATATTTACTTATCTTATGGTACATATTCGTGATACCTTGATAACCTCCCATGGGATCATCATGTGCAGCCTGCAGGACCTGCCTACGATAATCATTGGGGACAACGAGTTGGGTTCTAATCTCACAATCCTCTGAAGAGGGAGTTCCCTTGGGTCTCCACTTTCTCATCAGAAGTCGATCCTTGAAGAAGAAACCCGTCCCTTCCTCCAATGCATCAATATTATCAGGAGCCTCAGAAATACACTTACTTAAACTAGGATCAGTAGTCTGTACAACACTTAAGGGCAATGACTCAGACTCAGCAGCGAGCGGGCAAGAACCTAGTAGCTTGATCTCTTTTCCCGATTGATCAGAATAAAATGGAGTCATAGCTACTTCGGCCTCACTCTCGACAACTGGCGCACTGGAGACAAGCGGGCAAGGTACAGATAGTTCAGCCTCCTCACCTTCACTTTCCTTGTGATTTAGGTTCGGCGGGGCTTCTACTACGGCCTCACTCTCATCATCCAGTCGAGTCATAAAAGAATCCTCAAGATCCACCTCCCAGTCCTTTACTGAAGGGGTCCTGGTCTTGGGAACAGCAACCTCAGTGAAGACAGGATTACTCTCACCTGTTTTTCCCATTGATCTAGTAACAACACAAGCAGGGTAAATAATATCATCATCTGCTTCCGGTTGAGCTAATACATTATGGGGTTTAGTTAACATGATGGGACACTTGGGCCCTACAACCATTTGGTTGCCAAAATCATTACCTAGAATAATGTCTACCCCAGGAATGGGCAGTTGTGTACTTACACCAACATTACACCATCCTGAAGTATATTTAGAATCAAGGTTAACTTTCAATAAGGACACTGGTTGCACACTACCGGCAATACCTTGGAGAAGCACAACTTCACCCAGATCTCGGGTGTCAACATCATCAAGTACCTTCTGGGTAATAAGAGACTGTGAAGCTCCAGTATCACGGAGTAATTGAACAGTCTTATGTCTACCATTAGTACATAATAAGGTACCTGTGGAAATATAGGGTTTGAATTCAGCCATCCAATTGGGACTGACTGTAATACATGAAGAATTAATAGGTTGCACTCCTTTACTCATAATAAGACCAGTTGGTCGGAGTTCAGGATGCAAACTAAAACATGAAGAAATCACATGCCCCCTTCTCTTACAATGGGTACAATGTTTGACAGTGGACACACTGGTAGAACCAACTGCCGGTTTAGAATTAGCATTACTAGGCTTAGATGATCCTGGCAATGGAGTAACCATCTTAGGGTTAGTAAGAGAAGAGTTCACGGGAGTAACTGTCGCACCAGGAGGAGACTTATACTGATAAGGAGTACGGTGAGCATTGAAATTTACTCTACGACTAGACTTAGGTGAAGTGGCCGTAAACGGGGCCTTAGTCAGCAACTCATGCTCATCCGCGAGCTTTGACAACTCATCAATATCTGTTACATTCTTTTGTTCTGCCATAAAAGTAGACAACTGGTCTGGAAGACATGACAATACTTCTTCCATTATGAGAAGATTCTTTAGAGCATCAAAATCAGTGACTGCAAGTGACTTTAACCATCTGTTGCAAAAATTCGTCTTCTGACGAGTAAAATCTGCTATTGTCTGATCCCTGATTCTCCTTAGGTTCCTGAACTTTTGCCTGTGTGCCTCTGGATTTAACTGGTATGCATTGAGGATGCTTTTCTTTACAAAGTCATAATCAAAACTATGAGCGTCAGGTAGGGTTGTGAAAACCTCCTGACTACGCCCCTTAAATTGAGACTGCATAATGGCTACCCACTGATCCCTTGGCCAGTTCATACTGATGGCAATTTTATAAAAATGTGCAAAGAAAACCTCAGGATCTTCCTCATTGAACTTGGGTAACTCTATATACTTATTCATCCTGATGGGATTATTATCACTATTTGTTGAAACATTACTAGTATTTCCATGCCCAGCTGCCATACGCTGTGATTCAAGCCTGAAGTTAGTGTCAGCCATTTGTTGTTGAATCTCTAATTGTTGCTTCTTTGTGGCTTCTATTTGCAACTGTACCGCAATTTCTAAACGCCTAGTCTCTAGCTCCCTTTGCTGAGCTTCAGCCTCTAATATTTTCTGTTCCTTTTGAGCTTCAAGCTTAGCATTGGCTATTTGCGCTTCTAACTCAAGACGCTTTAACGTCATCTGATCACTCGACTCCTCTCTTAACTCTTCTAGAATTTCTTCCTCTAATTCCCCATTCTCAACAAAATGCGTCACAATGACTTTCAATATTTGGGCTTTAACCATTCTATTGCTGGCGGTCAAATCCAAATGATTTGCCATTTGTATTAACTCAGTCTTTTTAAGGTTCTGAATCCCTTCAAAGTCTGGTTGAGCCACCAACGCTGCAACTTTCTCCTCCATCGTTACTAACACTTGGCACTTGATTCACAAAAATAATTAACACAATGGCACTGCACTACACTTCACTGTAAAATTGTCACCACACTGAAAATTCGCTTGGCCTCACTGCACAAACAAAATATATAGGATGACTTACCTCAAAATCGTGAAACGTTGTTACTTGACACACAGGAAGGCTTGCTTGGCACATGGAATAGTTCTTAAGAAACACACAGAGACACTTGACACACTGGTACCTAGGAAGGCAAGGTTAGATTAGCATAGTTAAGTTAAAGTGGGACAATATTTCCCGGCACAGGCCCCCATAACTCTTTGTTACCTATCGTACGTTACGGCTCGTGATCCTACAGCAGCCAAACTTTAATACGTCTAGGGATACGACACAACTGCTGTTCTCAATAGCGAATCACCAGTATAACCCCTTAATAAGTAATGAGCACAAAAATAGAATCTTCATAGGACTGAAGAATAAAGACAATAAGTATATATATATAAAATTATATTAAATAAATCTCAAAAGCAAACAGATGATTATATGGTCACAATATATCACATTAAAAATATCACTGTATCTTCCAGACATTAAATCAATATTAATATATGTATGGCTATTACAGAACAAAAGAATGACTTAACTCCAAGATGTTATCTCCCTGGTTCCCGTCCAGCTACTGAACAACAACATGCGAGTCAAAAAACAGATTGCCTTGCCCCGCGAATAAATTGCCAAGGTTACAATATTTATTATTTCAACAATGGAGCAATACATTGTGACAAGAGTAATCTTAAACTAACTTAATGAATAATTAGTACACATTGATATACAAAAATTAAAGTAATTATTCTTTACTTAGTAATTAAAATATGCATACAGAAGGAAATAATGGCATGCACACCCAGCAACGGACGATCCCACGACAATTTGCCAGATACAGTTCACTCAATTATTATTCACCTCTGTTACCCACTTATGATCACATATAAATCATTAGTTCCCGTGGGAAAACTGATCACACAAAGAAATAACAATCATTCCCACGATACGCTGGGCCTAACGCCACACTGTAACATGAATGTGCATTTGCATAGAACATATAAGTATAACAATATACATGCTTGTAATTTACATATAATTATAAATGTACATATTAATATATTTACTTACGTATCTTATAAGGGTACGTAACAACCACCACACACCACCGTCACCACCACACACCACCGTCACCTTCACACACCACCGTCACCATCACACACCACCGTCACCACCACACACCATCGCCACCACCACACACCACCGTCACCACCACACACCACCGTCACCACCACACACCACCGTCACCATCACACACCACCGTCACCTTCACACACCACCGTCACCATCACACACCACGGTCACCACCACACATCACCGTCACCACCACACACCACTGTCACCATCACACACCACCGTCACCTTCACACACCACCGTCACCATCACACACCACGGTCACCACCACACACCACCGTCACCACCACACACCACCGTCACCTTCACACACCACCGTCACCACCACACACCACCGTCACCACCACACACCACCGTCACCACCACACACCACGGTCACCACCACACACCACCGTCACCATCACACACCACGGTCACCACCACACACCACCGTCACCACCACACACCACCGTCACCTTCACACACGACCGTCACCATCACACACCACCGTCACCATCACACACCACCGTCACCACCACACACCACCGTCACAAACACTCACCACCGTCACCACCACACACCACCGTCACCACCACACACCACCGTCACCACCACACACCACCGTCACCATCACACACCACCGTTACCACTACACACCACCGTCACCAACACCCACCACCGTCACCACCACACCCACCACCGTCACCACCACACACCACCGTCACCACCACACACCACCGTCACCATCACACACCACCGTCACCATCACACACCACCGTCACCACCACACACCACCGTCACCATCACACACCACCGTCACCACCACACACCACCGTCACCACCACACACCACCGTCACCACCACACACCACCGTCACCACCACACACCACCGTCACAATCACACACCACCGTCACCTTCACACACCACCGTCACCATCACACACCACCGTCACCACCACACACCACCGTCACCACCACACACCAACGTCACCACCACACACCACCGTCACCTTCACACACCACCGTCACCATCACACACCACCGTCACCACCACACACCATCGTCACCATCACACACCACCGTCACCACCACACACCACCGTCACCACCACACACCACCGTCACCTTCACACACCACCGTCACCATCACACACCACCGTCACCACCACACACCATCGTCACCACCACACACCATCGTCACCACCACACACCACCGTCACCACCACACACCACCGTCACCACCACACACCACCGTCACCATCACACACCACCGTCACCATCACACACCACGTTCACCACCACACATCACCGTCACCACCACACACCACCGTCACCATCACACACCACCGTCACCTTCACACACCACCGTCACCATCACACACCACGGTCACCACCACACTCCACCGTCACCACCACACACCACCGTCACCTTCACACACCACCGTCACCACCACACACCACCGTCACCACCACACACCACCGTCACCACCACACACCACGGTCACCACCACACACCACCGTCACCACCACACACCACCGTCACCTTCACACACCACCGTCACCATCACACACCACCGTCACCATTACACACCACTGTCACCACCACACACCACCGTCACAAACACTCACCACCGTCACCACCACACACCACCGTCACCATCACACACCACCGTTACCACTACACACCACCGTCACCAACACTCACCACCGTCACCACCACACCCACCACCGTCACCATCACACACCACCGTCAGCACCACATACCACCGTCACCATCACACACCACCGTCACCACCACACACCACCGTCACCACCACACACCACCGTCACCACCACACACCACCGTCACAATCACACACCACCGTCACCACCACACACCACCGTCACAATCACACACCACAGTCACCACCACACACCACCGTCACCACCACACACCACCGTCACCTTCACACACCACTGTCACCATCACACACCACCGTCACCACCACACACCATCGTCACCACCACACACCACCGTCACCACCACACACCACCGTCACCACCACACACCACCGTCACCTTCACACACCACCGTCACCATCACACACCACCGTCACCACCACACACCATCGTCACCACCACACACCACCGTCACCACCACACACCACCGTCACCACCACACACCACCGTCACCACCACACACCACCGTCACCTTCACACACCACCGTCACCATCACACACCACCGTCACCACCACACACCATCGCCACCACCACACACCACCGTCACCACCACACACCACCGTCACCACCACACACCACCGTCACCATCACACACCACCGTCACCTTCACACACCACCGTCACCATCACACACCACGGTCACCACCACACATCACCGTCACCACCACACACCACCGTCACCATCACACACCACCGTCACCTTCACACACCACCGTCACCACCACACACCACCGTCACCACCACACACCACCGTCACCACCACACACCACGGTCACCACCACACACCACCGTCACCATCACACACCACGGTCACCACCACACACCACCGTCACCACCACACACCACCGTCACCTTCACACACCACCGTCACCATCACACACCACCGTCACCATCACACACCACCGTCACCACCACACACCACCGTCACAAACACTCACCACCGTCACCACCACACACCACCGTCACCACCACACACCACCGTCACCACCACACACCACCGTCACCATCACACACCACCGTTACCACTACACACCACCGTCACCAACACCCACCACCGTCACCACCACACCCACCACCGTCACCACCACACACCACCGTCACCACCACACACCACCGTCACCATCACACACCACCGTCACCATCACACACCACCGTCACCATCACACACCACCGTCACCATCACACACCACCGTCACCACCACACACCACCGTCACCACCACACACCACCGTCACCACCACACACCACCGTCACCACCACACACCACCGTCACAATCACACACCACCGTCACCTTCACACACCACCGTCACCACCACACACCACCACACACCACCGTCACCTTCACACACCACCGTCACCATCACACACCACCGTCACCACCACACACCATCGTCACCACCACACACCACCGTCACCTTCACACACCACCGTCACCACCACACACCACCACACACCACCGTCACCTTCACACACCACCGTCACTATCACACACCACCGTCACCACCACACACCATCGTCACCACCACACACCACCGTCACCACCACACACCACCGTCACCACCACACACCACCGTCACCACCACACACCACCGTCACCTTCACACACCACCGTCACCATCACACACCACCGTCACCACCACACACCATCGTCACCACCACACACCACCGTCACCACCACACACCACCGTCACCACCACACACCACCGTCACCATCACACACCACCGTCACCTTCACACACCACCGTCACCATCACACACCACGGTCACCACCACACATCACCACCACACACCACCGTCACCATCACACACCACCGTCACCTTCACACACCACCGTCACCATCACACACCACGGTCACCACCACACTCCACCGTCACCACCACACACTACCGTCACCTTCACACACCACCGTCACCACCACAGACCACCGTCACCACCACACACCACCGTCACCACCACACACCACGGTCACCACCACACACCACCGTCACCATCACACACCACGGTCACCACCTCACACCACCGTCACCACCACACACCACCGTCACCTTCACACACCACCGTCACCATCACACACCACCGTCACCATCACACACCACCGTCACCACCACACACCACCGTCACAAACACTCACCACCGTCACCACCACACACCACCGTCACCACCACACACCACCGTCACCACCACACACCACCGTCACCATCACACACCACCGTTACCACTACACACCACCGTCACCAACACCCACCACCGTCACCACCACACCCACCACCGTCACCACCACACACCACCGTCACCACCACACACCACCGTCACCATCACACACCACCGTCACCATCACACACCACCGTCACCACCACACACCACCGTCACCATCACATACCACCGTCACCACCACACACCACCGTCACCACCACACATCACCGTCACCACCACACACCACCGTCACCACCACACACCACCGTCACAATCACACACCACCGTCACCACCACACACCACCGTCACAACCACACACCACCGTCACCAACACTCACCACCGTCACCACCACACACCACCGTCACCACCACACCCACCACCGTCACCACTACACACCACCGTCTCCACCACACACCACGGTCACCACCACACACCACCGTCACCACCACACACCACCGTCACCTTCACACACCACCGTCACCATCACACACCACCGTCACCATTACACACCACTGTCACCACCACACACCACCGTCACAAACACTCACCACCGTCACCACCACACACCACCGTCACCATCACACACCACCGTTACCACTACACACCACCGTCACCAACACTCACCACCGTCACCACCACACCCACCACCGTCACCATCACACACCACCGTCAGCACCACATACCACCGTCACCATCACACACCACCGTCACCACCACACACCACCGTCACCACCACACACCACCGTCACCACCACACACCACCGTCACCACCACACACCACCGTCACAATCACACACCACCGTCACCACCACACACCACCGTCACAATCACACACCACAGTCACCACCACACACCACCGTCACCACCACACACCACCGTCACCTTCACACACCACTGTCACCATCACACACCACCGTCACCACCACACACCATCGTCACCACCACACACCACCGTCACCACCACACACCACCGTCACCACCACACACCACCGTCACCTTCACACACCACCGTCACCATCACACACCACCGTCACCACCACACACCATCGTCACCACCACACACCACCGTCACCACCACACACCACCGTCACCACCACACACCACCGTCACCACCACACACCACCGTCACCTTCACACACCACCGTCACCATCACACACCACCGTCACCACCACACACCATCGCCACCACCACACACCACCGTCACCACCACACACCACCGTCACCACCACACACCACCGTCACCATCACACACCACCGTCACCTTCACACACCACCGTCACCATCACACACCACCGTCACCACCACACACCATCGTCACCACCACACACCACCGTCACCACCACACACCACCGTCACCACCACACACCACCGTCACCATCACACACCACCGTCACCTTCACACACCACCGTCACCATCACACACCACGGTCACCACCACACATCACCGTCACCACCACACACCACCGTCACCATCACACACCACCGTCACCTTCACACACCACCGTCACCATCACACACCACGGTCACCACCACACACCACCGTCACCACCACACACCACCGTCACCTTCACACACCACCGTCACCACCACACACCACCGTCACCACCACACACCACCGTCACCACCACACACCACGGTCACCACCACACACCACCGTCACCATCACACACCACGGTCACCACCACACACCACCGTCACCACCACACACCACCGTCACCTTCACACACCACCGTCACCATCACACACCACCGTCACCATCACACACCACCGTCACCACCACACACCACCGTCACAAACACTCACCACCGTCACCACCACACACCACCGTCACCACCACACACCACCGTCACCACCACACACCACCGTCACCATCACACACCACCGTTACCACTACACACCACCGTCACCAACACCCACCACCGTCACCACCACACCCACCACCGTCACCACCACACACCACCGTCACCACCACACACCACCGTCACCATCACACACCACCGTCACCATCACACACCACCGTCACCATCACACACCACAGTCACCATCACACACCACCGTCACCACCACACACCACCGTCACCACCACACACCACCGTCACCACCACACACCACCGTCACCACCACACACCACCGTCACCATCACACACCACCGTCACCTTCACACACCACCGTCACCACCACACACCACCACACACCACCGTCACCTTCACACACCACCGTCACCATCACACACCACCGTCACCACCACACACCATCGTCACCACCACACACCACCGTCACCACCACACACCACCGTCACCACCACACACCACCGTCACCACCACACACCACCGTCACCTTCACACACCACCGTCACCATCACACACCACCGTCACCACCACACACCATCGTCACCACCACACACCACCGTCACCACCACACACCACCGTCACCACCACACACCACCGTCACCATCACACACCACCGTCACCTTCACACACCACCGTCACCATCACACACCACGGTCACCACCACACATCACCGTCACCACCACACACCACCGTCACCATCACACACCACCGTCACCTTCACACACCACCGTCACCATCACACACCACGGTCACCACCACACTCCACCGTCACCACCACACACCACCGTCACCTTCACACACCACCGTCACCACCACAGACCACCGTCACCACCACACACCACCGTCACCACCACACACCACGGTCACCACCACACACCACCGTCACCATCACACACCACGGTCACCACCTCACACCACCGTCACCACCACACACCACCGTCACCTTCACACACCACCGTCACCATCACACACCACCGTCACCATCACACACCACCGTCACCACCACACACCACCGTCACAAACACTCACCACCGTCACCTCCACACACCACCGTCACCACCACACACCACCGTCACCACCACACACCACCGTCACCATCACACACCACCGTTACCACTACACACCACCGTCACCAACACCCACCACCGTCACCACCACACCCACCACCGTCACCACCACACACCACCGTCACCACCACACACCACCGTCACCATCACACACCACCGTCACCATCACACACCACCGTCACCACCACACACCACCGTCACCATCACATACCACCGTCACCACCACACACCACCGTCACCACCACACATCACCGTCACCACCACACACCACCGTCACAATCACACACCACCGTCACCACCACACACCACCGTCACAACCACACACCACCGTCACCAACACTCACCACCGTCACCACCACACACCACCGTCACCACCACACCCACCACCGTCACCACTACACACCACCGTCACCACCACACACCACGGTCACCACCACACACCACCGTCACCACCACACACCACCGTGATCATCACACACAACCTTCACCACCACACATCACTGTCACCACCACACACCACTGAGATAAAGCCCCGTAGACTCAGGAATCTGTACATCAGTTGATTGACAGTTGAGGGGCGGGACCAAAGAGGCAGAGCTCTACCCCCGCAAGCGCATTTAGGTAAGTACACACACACACACACACACATCGACACATATATGATGAAAATAAAATTTCAACCAGTATATATGTAACTATAGTCTCTATTATTTTTTAGTAATTATTAAATAATAATATTATTCTATTTACTTAATAAAACAAACAAAAAGAAAGAATAAGAATTTTAGTTTTTATATATACTGTATACAGACAACCAGGCCACAAAACTAGATTTGACATGTGTGACAGTTATAGGCATTCTAAAGAATATTAAATTATAAGTTGTTATTATTATTTTTAGTCTTTACCCAGTTTTAAGAGAAAAATACCCCAGATAAGAGATATCATGAAATCTTAAGGATTGAAAGGAATCGTGCTGTTGGTGTTAGATGAATAGTCGATACTTTTTTCCAATATTCCTCTAAATAAAAGACATTTTAAATCCTCCTCTTGCTGCCTATACCATGGACATTGATGAGCATGTCCACAACTTTCTTCACTTTGTCTATAATTATTCCTCTGAAGAATTTCTCATCAAGGGTAAATTTTTTCCTGATAATTTTGGTTGTTTTAGATGATGATACGATGACTATTGTCTTGTAGTTCCTGCTTCCTCTTGTATAACAATATGATTATCATCTATTTCAAATGCCTTTAATATGTGTGGTGACAATAAAATTTCTGTTGGGGAATATTCTTGGGGGGGATATTCTAGTAATTCTCCCTTCTAGTAATTGATGTTTTAAAATCTTCATATTACCCCATTCTATTACAATATGTTGAATTTGGTATATGAATTTGATTAACGATGGGATCAATTGGGGTAGTGAATGCCCCAAAAATGGATGTTAACATGGAGGATATACTGTATACGTTTCCAAGGATGTAATTCTTCCATTTTCTTTTACTGTATTAATTAATTCTAAATAATAATGAAGAAGCTACACTCGCTAATTGCTGATATTTTTCCTGGTCAATTGAAAAATAAGATCTGTGTAAGTACTAAATTATATTATATTGTACATGAGATAAAACAACTCTATGGGCTTGTTGTTTTTTGCCTTTATGGGCATTATTAAATTTTACTGTTTCATGATCAATATTAAAAGAATTTATCGGAACCACATGTGCTATATGCTTTTTTGCATTATATCTAAATTAGTTAACGAATTTAACGGTCAACTGAAATAAACATAAATAGTCATTTTTTAATACAGTCATTGCAAAACTGATGAGATTCGATTGACTCATCTGCAAGTCTTCTTAATATTAGAATTTAGAGGAGTAGTGGTTTACTTGACTGATGACAGTTGTAGCAGCTTGCTACATTCTTAGTTCATTCTGGTTGACACCATTTTTCTACTCTCTGGTATATAGTTAAAGTCGAATGGATCGTGTTTAAAAGATGTTCTGAAGAAATGTACTCTAAAAGAGATTCCACTAAAGAATCCAGATTAGTGAATTCAACATCGTTTAGTTCAAAATTTGTATTAATTTTTTCTTAGAGGGTTACATTTTTAATAATGCTAGAGAATTTAAGGAATTCTAAAAAAAAATGCATTATTTGACCTTTTATAGACATAATTAAAAAAAATTTGAATCATATGACTGGATGATATATTTTATAATATTACATACATTATCCTGTCTTTCACAACCATATATTAATATCACACACATTGTTACTGGGGCAATGATACCATACATAGTAAGTGTTACGTACTCCTAGCAGAATACGTATATAAATTTAAAATAAATTTTATTTTATTTTATCATTGCATGTATATGTACACACATTGTGTTTTTGTAAATTGTCGTATGGTGTGGCAGCGTTAGTGGAGACAGGAGCGGGGTTGCGTTGCACACGTCTATTACCTGATTGATACGGGAAAGCTGGACCTGTTCAGTTTGGAAGTTCCAGATGTCACTTTTATTTAGTTAGGAAATTGTTTATATACTGTAATTAAACAGGTGACATTGTACTTATATATTTTGTAAGTAACTATTATCTGTAATTTGCATTCTTGTGTGTTTTGAGAACAAGTGGTTGTTCAATTAGTTTTAAATATTAAAAAGTCCTTAGTTTCCATCCCTCATCCTGGGATGAGGCAGACGGGAGGTGAGAATGTGGGTGGCGACAGAGCGAGAGTCAGTAGCTTCGGGGAACCAGGAGGAGTAACATGTGGGAGATAAGTCTGTTATTTCTTGTTGTGCCATAGTTTACTATTATATAATACGTGCAATGACAATACTTTCATTTATTGTATAAGTTAACTTAACCATCTGTGTTTTGATATTATACTGTCTTGAATATATATCTATATAATATTTTGTATCTATTCTTCAGTCCTAAAGGAAGATTGTTATTTATGTGCTCATTACTTATCAAGGGGTTATACTGGTGACGCGCTTTAGAGAGCAGCAGTGGTATCCCTAGACGTAATTAAAGCTTGGCTGCTGTAGGGTCACGAGCCGTAACGAACGATAGGTAACAAAGAGTTATGGGGGCCTGTGCCGGGAAATATTGTTCCCACTTAACCTTAATTATGCTAATCTAACCTTGCCTTCCTAGGTACCATTGTGTTAAGTGTCTGTGTTTCTTAAGAACTATTCCATGTGCCAAGCAAGCCTTCCTGTGTGTCAAGTAACAACGTTTCACGATTTTGAGGTAAGTCATCCTATATATTTTGTTTGTGCAGGGAGGCCAAGCGAATTTTCAGTGTGGTGACAATTTTACAGTGAAGAGTAGTGCAGTGCCATTGTTTTTAATTATTTTTGTGAATCAAGTGCCAAGTGTTAGTAACGATGGAGGAGAAAGTTGCAGCGTTGGTGGCTCACCCAGACTTTGAAGGGATTAAGAGCCTTAAAAAGACTGAGTTAATACAAATGGCAAATCATTTGGATTTGACCGCCAACAATAGAATGGTTAAAGCCCAAATATTGAAATTCATTGTGACACATTTTGTTGAGAATGGAGAGTTAGATGAAGAAATTCTAGAAGAGTTAAAAGAGGAGTCGAGTGATCAGATGACGTTAAAGCGTCTTGAGTTAGAAGCTCGCCAATTAGAGCTTGAAGCTCAAAAAGAACAGAGAATATTAGAACTTGAAGCTCAAAAAGAACAGAAAATATTAGAGGCTGAAGCTCGTCAAAGAGAGATTGAAGCTCAACAGCAACAGCAAATATTAGAGGCTGAAGCTCAGCAAAGGGAGCTTGAGACTAGACGTTTAGAAATTGAGGCACAGTTGCAAATAGAAGCCACAAAAAGGCAACAATTAGAGATTCAACAACAAATGGCTGACACTAACTTCAGGCTTGAAACACAGCGTATGGCAGCTGGGCATGGAAATACTAGTAATGTTTCAATAAATAGTGATAATAATCCCATCAGGACGCATAAGTATATAGAGTTACCAAAGTTCAATGAGGAGGATCCTGAGGTTTTCTTTGCACATTTTTATAAAATTGCCATCAGTATGAACTGGCCAAGGGATCAGTGGGTAGCCATTATGCAGTCTCAATTTAAGGGGCGTAGTCAGGAGGTTTTCACATCCCTACCTGACGCTCATAGCTTTGATTACGAATTTGTAAAGAAAAGCATCTTAAATGCTTATCAATTAAATCCAGAGGCACACAGGCAAAAGTTTAGAAACCTAAGAAGGATAAGCGATCAGACAATAGCAGATTTTACTCGTCAGAAGACGAATTTTTGCAACAGATGGTTAAAGTCACTTTCAGTCACTGACTTTGATGCTTTAAAGAATCTTCTTATAATGGAAGAAGTATTGTCATGTCTCCCAGACCAGTTGTCTACTTTTATGGCAGAACAAAAGAATGTAACAGACATTTATGAGCTGTCAAAGCTCGCGGATGAGCATGAGTTGTTGACTAAGGCCCAGTTTACGGCCACTTCACCTAAGTCTAGTCGTAGAGTAAATTATAATGCTCACCGAACTCCTTATCAGAATCCATCCAGTCCTAGTACTCCAGTTACTCCCATGAGCTCTTCTCTTACAAAACCTAACCCTGCTACTTCCTTGTCAGGAATGTCAAATAATAATAAGGTTATTTCTAAACCTACAGTTGGTTCCACAGGTGTGTCCACTGTAAGGTCCTGTTCCCATTGTAAGAGAAAAGGCCATGGAATTCATTCATGTTTTATATTGCACCCTGAGTTACGACCAACTGGTCTCATTTATTGCAGAGGTGTGCAAAATAAACTTACTAATAAACATGTAACTGTAAACCCCAATTGGGTGAAACAGTATTCACCATATATGTCTTCAGGTGAAGTTTTGTGTATTAATGGGAAGTGGAAGCCAGTGGTTATTCTTCGTGATACAGGTGCTTCCCAAACCATAATTTCATCCAGTATTCTTTCTGATGTTGAAAAGAGAGATACTGGAAAGTTTGTTGTTCTTCAGAGTGTTGCAGGATGTAAAACTGTACCTCTAATAGACATTAATTTCAGATCCACCATTACACCACGTTTATGCACTGTGGGTGTTAGTACACAGTTGCCCATCCCAGGTGTGGATGTTATATTGGGTAATGATGTGGCCATAAATCATGTTGTGGGTGAGAATGATCCCCGTTTGTGTAAGCAGCCAGTTGCAGACCATGTTTATTCTGCCTGTGCTGAAGTTAGTTCTATGAATGAACCTGTTGTAGAAGATGGTTTTGTCCATTCTACCTGTGCTGATGTCAGTACTATTATAAATCCAGTTGTCAGTTCTGATGTTGTTACTCAAGCAATTGTTCCAGTAACCAGTACCCCTTCAGTGGAGAAGTGGGATGTGGTTGTTCCAGATTCCTGTGTGGCCGATTTAGTTGTTGAGAGTAAGCCTGATACTATGACTGCTTTATTCCAATAAATTGGGAAAGGATGTCCATGTATCATTGTCTTGCCCGCTCACTACGAACGTTGTGCCAGGAGTTGAGAGAAACTTAAAAGCCACGACTCTGTATTCCAGCCAAATGAATGGTTTAGGACAAGATGTTGGGTTGGCAGAAGTATTCCCGCTCACTCCAAGTTTCGAATCAGTTGTCGAGAGTAAGTCCGTTGTGGAGGCCCCGCCTCACCCTAGTCAAGGTGATATAATAGGGGAGGAGGTCAAACTACCTGTTACTTGCCCGCTCGCTTCAGATTCCCTTCATTTATGTGCATTGAGTAGAACTGACCCTAAGATTTCAGAGAGAAGCAAGGAGACAGTCTGTACTGTAAATCCAGTTTTGGAGAGTGTGGGAAAGCAGCCAGAGGATCAGCTTCTATTGAGTAGATGGAGACCCATTGAGCCTCCCTCTTCAGTTGTCTGTGAGGATGCGACCCAGCTTGGTAGTGATATTATTGATTGTGAGCAGACAGTACTCCAAGCAGCTCCAGAAGTCATGGGGAGAAATTTTGGTAAAGTCATTAAGAGTGGTAAAGTAGCATTTGGATCTAAGTTGCGGAGTTGTGATTCTTATTCTATGTGGAGTAAGTATTTCTCATTGTGTACATTGAGTCAGAGTGTGTGTAGGATGTTGAAATCTACTTTTATTCTGCAGGAGCCATTTTCTTGTGAAGTAATGGACTGTGGGACATCTTTGTCAAGCCTTGTGGTTGAGCAGAGAGAGTTTACTCAAGTAGGTGGTGCATCCAGTTCTGAGGAAGCGGTGAGTTATGCTAGAGCAGTGTCTCTATATTCAGATCCAGGTAATTTTGATGCACGAGTGATAAAAGTGTATGTTCCACTCAAGTGTGGAGTTGACTTTCAGAGTCATATTGTGGGTGAAGGATTAAATCATACTGGGGAGCAGATGTTTGAGGCTCCAGGTGTGTATTTCAAGTTGGGGGATAAGGTTATCCTACCTAGAGTTAATCCTTGTGAAGGGTTTCAGATTGTCCTTGGGTGTTTCCCAGGTAATCTGCTGTTCATCTTCAAGATGTTAAGACCCTTAAACCTCTTGGTTGATTGGTTGTCATCAGACGTAAATCACTTGGGAAGTGATGGTGAGGGTTGTCAAGTTTTCGGTATGTTTTACTTGGTCTTTTGGAAGACTAGAAGGTTGATGATAGTGTGTGTTGTGTTCAAGTTCACCATCAGGGGGTGTGAACTTGTTTTCGGAGTTATGATTGAGATATGGTGCCTAGGCATATGCCTGTTTTCTTTCACTGATCGTTATGACAGAGTTATGAGGAAATTGATTTCTGTGTTCCTTATGGATCATCTGAGTCAGTTCGATCAGGTAGTCTTTGCACTTATCTTGGGTTGCATTTCTTGGTTTGAAGGTCAAAGGTTTGCTAAGTCGGTGTCTTGTGTTTCGGAAGGTTCTATGAATGGGAAAGTCTTATACATAATTGTGAGGTTTAATGCTAATTTCTCTAATTTTAGTATCCATTGGGCGAGAGTATGTGTTCCACAGAGGATCAAGAGTGATGAGCAGATGTCTGTGTCAGAGCATACCCAGGAGAAGTCCCAAATCTACTCAATATCCAGTCAGCTTCAATGTAGCAGTTCAGCTCCAGAAAAAGGGAGTAATGAAAAATGGAGTCTGTCTTGGAAAACTTCACCATGTGGAAAACGGATCACATGGAAATACGGACCTGATCTTAGAGAAATAGTAGAAACATATGAAAAGCAAAATTGCCATGATAACTGTGTGAAAGCAGCTACCTTTATTGACAATTCTATTCATGCTACTAATGATACTGTTGTAGATAGGAGTGTGAAATATGATCTGAAACAAAGTGAAATAAATGAGATAGTACCTTGGAGAGATAAATTTGCATACTCCAGTGACACATATGTAGAACATAGTCATAAGACTGAAATTTCTGAGTTTCCTGTAAGACTATATTTGGAGTGTTTTCATTTTTGTCCAGAAATGTGTTCTTATTACTTATACATGTTTGGTGAAATCAATACCATAAATCTCAAGTGTCATACCTTTTACTTTGAAAAAATGCCATTGATCTTCAATCTATTGCATTTTTTTTCTTGGAGGTGGAAGTGTTACGTACTCCTAGCAGAATACGTATATAAATTTAAAATAAATTTTATTTTATTTTATCATTGCATGTATATGTACACACATTGTGTTTTTGTAAATTGTCGTATGGTGTGGCAGCGTTAGTGGAGACAGGAGCGGGGTTGCGTTGCACACGTCTATTACCTGATTGATACGGGAAAGCTGGACCTGTTCAGTTTGGAAGTTCCAGATGTCACTTTTATTTAGTTAGGAAATTGTTTATATACTGTAATTAAACAGGTGACATTGTACTTATATATTTTGTAAGTAACTATTATCTGTAATTTGCATTCTTGTGTGTTTTGAGAACAAGTGGTTGTTCAATTAGTTTTAAATATTAAAAAGTCCTTAGTTTCCATCCCTCATCCTGGGATGAGGCAGACGGGAGGTGAGAATGTGGGTGGCGACAGAGCGAGAGTCAGTAGCTTCGGGGAACCAGGAGGAGTAACATGTGGGAGATAAGTCTGTTATTTCTTGTTGTGCCATAGTTTACTATTATATAATACGTGCAATGACAATACTTTCATTTATTGTATAAGTTAACTTAACCATCTGTGTTTTGATATTATACTGTCTTGAATATATATCTATATAATATTTTGTATCTATTCTTCAGTCCTAAAGGAAGATTGTTATTTATGTGCTCATTACTTATCAAGGGGTTATACTGGTGACGCGCTTTAGAGAGCAGCAGTGGTATCCCTAGACGTAATTAAAGCTTGGCTGCTGTAGGGTCACGAGCCGTAACGAACGATAGGTAACAGTAAGAATGACACTGTATTTATCTCTATGAGGCATTTTTTTGTTCAAGTGTATCGCGAATTTACCGTCGACACTGTCTATACCGTAATAATCCACTGTCCACAAAGCAAATTTCTCCAGTCACCATCTAAAGTCCCTCGTTCTTTCTACGATATTCAATATAAATATCCTTTCACTTATTTTACTTTATCGAAATGGAATACATGTTGGATCCTGCAAAAGAAAAAGTAACAGACATGGTTTCCACACAGGTGGAAATTTAGTACCGAAATGAGCCACAGGGAAGTTTGAAAGAACTTTGAGTGTAAAAAGAGGGGACGATAGAAAGAGCTTTGAGTGTAGAAAGAAAAGTGTCAGAGTAGTTAACAGCTGGAATGCAATATAGGCCATGATATGGTGGAGCCAGACTCCATACACAGTTTCAGATCTAGCCCAACACAAAATGAAATTAGAAAAGGTTCAGAGGACTACCACCAGGCTAGTCCCCAAGCTGAGGGCATGAGCAATGAGAAAAAGTTTTGAGTTGTTGTCATTGTTATATTTTTTCTTGACTTAGTTGTAAAAGAGAAGTACCCCAGATACAAGATTACATGAAATCTCAATGATAAAATCTCAATGATGAGTACTTAAGAGATAGAATGCATTATGCTGTGATGAGGTGGAGGCAGACTCCATACCCCGTTTTAAAAGTAGATATGATTGAGCCTAGTAGGCTCTGGAATCTGCACACCAGTTCATTGACAGTTAATAGGCGGGTTCAATGAGCTTAACCTCAATTCCCCCCCTCCCCCAAGTACAACTACGTGAATATACACACACACAGTTCGGATGAAAATAAAAATTCAACCAGAATATATGAAACTATATTCCCTACTTTTTTAGTAAGTTTTAAATAACTGTAATAATATTTTACTTACTAAAACAAAAAAAAAGAAAGAATAAGAGTTTAGCTTTATATATATATATATATATATATATATATATATATATATATATATATATATATATATATATATATATATATATATATATATGTCGTACCTAGTAGCCAGAACGCACTTCTCAGCCTACTATGCAAGGCCCAATTTGCCTAAT
Organism: Procambarus clarkii; assembly: GCF_040958095.1. Lineage (NCBI taxonomy): Eukaryota > Metazoa > Arthropoda > Malacostraca > Decapoda > Cambaridae > Procambarus > Procambarus clarkii. The sequence goes on from NC_091176.1 coordinate 35,066,165, forward strand.
AAGCCAAGTTTTCCTGAATTAATATATTTTCTCTATTTTTTTTCTTATGAAATGATAAAGCTACCCATTTCATTACGTATGAGGTAAAAAAATTTTATTGGAGTTAAAATTAACGTAGATATATGACCGAACCTAACCAACCCTATCTTTATATGTTAGGTTAGGTTAGGTAGCCGAAAAAGTTAGGTTAGGTTAGGTTAGGTACCTTACCTATAAAGATAGGTTAGGTTAGGTAGGGTTGGTTAGGTTCGGTCATATATCTACGTTATTTTTAACTCCAATAAAAAAAATTGACCTCATACATAATGAAATGGGTAGCTTTATCATTTCAAGAGAAAAAAAATTAGAGAAAATATATTAATTCATGAAAACGTGGCTTATTAGGCAAATCGGGCCTTGCATCGAGTCCACAGTGAACCAGTTTATATTGTGCAGTGATATATCACGAGATTATACAAACATGTTAGTGTCACCCCTCTGACCCCCCCCCCTCCCCATACCCGCTAGTGTGTACCGTCACCCAACCCAAGAGTCACCTCCCCCACCCTGCCCCACCCCAACCGCGACCGCTACCTCCCTGTGTCCACCCCCTCACGCTACTTCCGCCCAGCGCCCACCCTGAGCCCGCCCAGCGCCTGCCCAGCGCCCGCCCAGCGCCTGCCCAGCGCCCGCCCAGCGCCCGCCCAGCGCCCACCCAGCGCCCGCCCAGCGCCCACCCAGCGCCCGCCCAGCGCCTGCCCAGCGCCCGCCCAGCGCTCGCCGATGTCGCAGGTCACGACTGACAGCCAGGCTTCTCTCAGCCAAGAGGAGCCATCAATCGACGACAGGTATGGCACATGCCAAGTGTGTGACAAGGTGTGGAGACTCAAGCGTAACGGAGATGTGCGCAAGCATGCTCACAACGGAACCGATTGTCCGGGTATGTGGCGCCCTCCCAAAGAGGGTATCAATCAAGGCCCCACTCCAGCAGTCAGGGAAAACACCTCCAACAGCTTCATTTCGACTGAGAACCTACTAGAAGCCATCAAAGCAACATCGGTTGGAACCTTGCAGCACATCCCCAAAGCTGCCCGGCCCCAGGCAGCAGCCAAACTATCCAGCCTCTTGAAAAAGGTCAATGACTCCCCCGGAACTATCCAAGCATGGCACAACCTTCTCCTGTTTGGAAACATATGCCTAGCTGTCCCTGCAAGGAGAGACAAATCACTAGCTTCCTCAGTCATTATGGCTATAAATAGTTTTCCTAGAGAGGACAACCAGGCACCCCTCCCCACCCGTGCCAAAAACACCCACCGCAGGAAAGGTATCAACAGCAGAACCGGGGCATCCAAAATCAGAGCAACAGTCAGCAAGAAAATAGAAGAAGGCAACACAATAGGGGCGATCAGAGTCATCACCAGTGAAGACACAGTTGCCACCAGGGATGCCCATACAGCACAAGCCCTGAGGGAAAAACACCCACCCAGAGCTCCTCGTGACGACAGTGTTCCCCTAGTCGGTGTCACCAGAGCAGAACCCCTGTGTGTGCTCGAATCCATGGTGCACAAAGCAGCTTTATCCTTCCCACCAGGATCAGCAGGTGGGTTCACAGGACTACGACCCAACACATCAAACAAATGCTCAACCCTGCACTGGGAGACATTGCACAGGGCCTCCTGGTGGAACTAACTAGATTCGCCAACACATGTCTAGCTGGCAACATACCAGAGACCATACGGCCTCTCTTTTTTGGCGCTACTCTCTGTGCCCTGAGGAAAAAAGATGGAGGAATCAGACCGATAGCTGTGGGCAATTCACTCCGGCGTCTCGTCGCTAAGGCTGCTGCTAGAGCAGTTAGTCAGGCAGCAGCCGACATGCTGAAGCCAAAACAGCTTGGGTTTGGCATTCCCCAAGGGTGTGAGGCAGCGGCTCATGCAGCTAGAGCCTACATTGCCAACATTACGAATGAAAAAGCCCTGATAAAGCTGGACTTCAAAAATGCTTTCAATCTGGTTAGAAGGGATGCAGTACTCAGTGCAGTTCATCGCATTTTTCCTTCCCTCTACCCGTTTGTAAACTCATGCTACAGCAAGAATCTAACTCTGCTTTTTGGGGAACCTGAAATTGAATCACAAGAAGGTGTCCAACAAGGTGACCCCCTTGCTCCTTTTCTGTTCTGCCTAGTTATCAAGGAAGTCACCGATAACCTGTCCAGTGAGCTCAACATTTGGTTTTTGGATGATGGTACTCTAGCCGGCTCCCCAGCCTCACTCTTGGACAACATAAGAGTAATCCAGGAGCAAGGAGCAAGCCTAGGCCTCACCCTGAACCCTTCCAAGTGCGAAATAACCTCCACCAACCAGCACATAATAGAGCAAATAAAGGTTGTTTTGTCTGACATTCATACAACCAACCCTGAGGACAGCACACTCCTAGGTGCTCCTCTTGGAAGAAATGCCATCGACGGGGTCCTCGATAAGAAAATCACTGACCTGAAGAGGATGAACGAGAGGATTGAAGACATCGATGCTCATGATGCACTTTACCTCATCACCAGATGCTTGTCCCTCCCCAGGCTGACCTACTTTCTAAGATGTTCGCCATCTTTCAACAATATTAAATTAGAAGAGTATGACAGCTTGCTGAAATCAACACTAGAAAAAGCCCTCAATCTTTCCCTCAGCGACTCACAGTGGAAACAGGCCTCCCTTCCTGTCAGACTCAGGGGCCTTGGCGTGCGTACAGCAACACAAATTGCTGTACCAGCGTTCCTGTCCTCTTCAGTGGGGTCTGACAACTTGGTGAAGGAAATCCTACCTGAGCACCTAGTTCAACAGACAGGGGTGCATGATCCCAGCTTCACAGACTGCACAACCAAATGGGTCTCTCTCGCAGGACCAGCACCCCAACCACTACCTTCTGAAGCCCATAAGCAATCCAGCTGGGATCGCCCCATTGCTGACCAAGAAGCTGCAACTTTGCTAGAAGCTGCGACAACACCACATGACACTGCCCGACTTAGAGCTGTAGCAGCTCCCCATGCAGGTGATTTCCTATTAGCAACCCCAATGTCAACAACCGGCACCCGTCTCACACCGCAGGGCCCTCCGAATTGCCGTGGCTCTCCGCCTAGCTGCCCCAATCCACACCGAATACAGGTGCATTTGCGGCGAGGCAGAGGCTGACAGATATGGACGGCATGGCCTTCTTTGCCAAAGGACGGGAGGATGGCATGCAAGACACGGCGAGGTTAATGACATTATTAAGAGAAGCCTTACCACAGCCAGTTGTCCAGCAGAGAGAGAGCCCCGTTACCTAATGTCCCGCAACTCTGATGAGCCTGTCGGTCGCCCAGACGGAATTACGGTGAACCCCTGGAAGAATGGTAGACAGTTGGTGTGGGACTACACTTGCGTTTCAACTTTAGCCAATACCTATGTTGACTTCAGTGCTACACAAGCAGGAGGAGCTGCCAATCACCGGGAAGCGGCCAAGTCACGTAAATACAGAGACCTTGAGCACCACTACAATTTTGTTCCCATTGCCTCAGAGACACTTGGTGCCTGGGGTAAAAGTGCTGCTAGCTTTTTGAAGGAGTTGGGGTCTAAGCTAATCGAAACAACTAGAGACCCTAGAGCTGCCAGTTTTCTTTTTCAGCGCCTTAGTGTGGCAATCCAGAGAGGAAATGCTCACTGCATCCACGGTTCCTGCCCGCCATCTGAGGAGCTGGAGGAGCTTTTCAACTTCTGACAAGCAGCCTTGTACCCTGCATGTAATCAATATTGTAACTTTTTTTGTGTAATGACATTTTCAAATAAAGTTAGATAAATATACACACTTAACAAAAGAATAGGGGTGGTAGGAGAAGAAAATATCAAAGTGTTCAGTGAGGATCCACAAGGTCTTCTCTGAGTACTCTTTATTTTCTTCTCCGAGGCTATGGGTCCCTACACTTGCACCAGAGGTGGTACCCCTTCTTATATATATATATATATATATATATATATATATATATATATATATATATATATATATATATATATATATATATATATATAATTTTTTTTTTTTTCATAATAGGGAAGGGAGTACCACCTCTGGCTGGAAGAAGGGGGACCCATAGCCTCGGTGGAAACCACACATAACGCATTGGAGGGAATGTAGGTCCCCCTCCAATAGAGTTTCTGTGTGCTTTTCTCCTACCACCCCCTTCCCCTTTTTTTTTCCTTTATTGTGTATTTAAAGGTTACAAAACATACAAGACAAATGCCTAAAGGTTATGGATCTCTTGAAGCTCCTCCGCTTCTGGACAGGAACCGAGGATGCAGCAAGCATTTCCCCTCTGGATCACCACACTGAGACGCTGAAACAAAAAACTGGAAGCCCTTGGGTCTCTGGTGACGTCAATGAGCTTGGAACCCAATTCCTTGAGAAATCCCAAGGCACTCTTGCCCCAGGGGCCATGCGTCTCAGACGCTATTTGAACAAAGAGGTATTGACCTTCCAGTCGCCTGTACTTGAGTGATTTTGCTGTTTCCCTGTGGTTGGCCGCCCCACCTGCTTGATCAGCTCCGAAGTATTCATAGGTGTCAGCCAGGGTGGATACACATGTGTAGTCCCACACCAACTGTCTACCCTCCTTCCATGAGTATATGGTGATGCCATCAGGGCGAAGTGCGGGGAAATCCGGGTTTTGGACCCCTAGGATGCGAGGTTCTCTCTCCGCTGGGCACCCAGCTGAGACGAGGCTTCTCTTGATGATGTCATTGACCTCGTTGTGTCTTGCATGCCAGCCCTTTGTGCTTCCGCAATGCAACCCATGCAGTCCGTATTGGTCTGCTTCCACCCTGTTGCAAATACACTTGTATTCAGTGTGAATTGGGGCACCAAGGCGGAGGGCCACTGCTACACGAAGGGATTCTGGATCTAGGCGCGTGCCCATTGCTGACATGGGTACTGCCAGGAGGAAGTCTCCTGCATGGGGGGCACGCACTGCTCGGAGGCGGGCTTTCTCCTTGTCTGATGTTGCGACGCTGAGCATGGCATCAGCTACTTTTTCCACTAGAGGGTGGTCCCAGCCGGACTGTTTGTGTTGTTTTGTTGGCTCTATAATGGTTGCTGGGGCTGCAAGAACATCCCAAAATATATATATATACATCCCATATATATATATATATATATATATATATATATATATATATATATATATATATATATATATATATATATATATATATATATATATATATATATGTCGTACCTAGTAGCCAGAACACACTTCTCAGCCTACTATACAAGGCCCGATTTGCCTAATAAGCCAAGTTTTCTGAATTAATATATTTTCTCTAATTTTTTTCTTATGAAATGATTAAGCTACCCATTTCATTATGTATGAGGTCAATTAATTTTTATTGGAGTTAAAATTAACGTAGATATATGACCGAACCTAACCAACCCTACCTAACCTAACCTAACCAATCCTTATAGGTTAGGTTAGGTTAGGTAGCCGAAAAAGTTAGGTTAGGTTAGGTTAGGTAGGTTAGGTAGTCGAAAAGCAATTAATTCATGAAAACTTGGCTTAGTAGGCAAATTGGGCCTTGCATAGTAGGCTGAGAAGTGCGTTCTGGCTACTAGGTACGACATATATATGTATATATATATATATATATATATATATATATATATATATATATATATATATATATATATATATATATATATATATATATATATATATATATATATATATGTCGTACCTAGTAGCCAGAATGCACTTCTCGGCCTACTATTCAAGGCCCGATTTGCCTAATAAGCCAAGTTTTCCTGAAATAATATATTTTCTCTAATTTTTTTCTTATGAAATGATAAAGCTACCCAATTCATTTTATATCAGGTCAATTTTTTTTATTGGAGTTAAAATTAACGTAGATATATAATAATAATAATAATAATATTTTATTTAGGTAAGGTACATACATACAATAAATTTTTACAAAGATTGGTTGACTTATAGGTAGAGCTAGTACATACAATGCCTAAAGCCACTATTATGCAAAGCGTTTCGGGCATGATAAACTTAAATGACAAGCTTAATACTAATTGAGCATAATGAGTAGATGAAAACAAGAAATGAAAACATAGCTGAAAAAGCAGCACAAATACAAATATGTCGACAAACAGCGCTCTTTAAAGAAAAACAGACATTGGTTGACAATAGAAGGGTAAGGTAGGTTACAGGGAATTTATTAGGTATAGCTTCGTTTTTAACTTAAACTGGTTGAGAGAGTTACAGTCTTTAACATGGTCGGGAAGGTCATTCCACATTCTGGGCCCCTTGATTTGTAGAGCATTTCTAGTTTGATTAAGTCGTACTCTAGGAATATCAAAACTGTATTTATTTCTGGTGTGGTGCTCATGGGTTCTGTTACAACCTTCTATGAAGCTTTTGAGATCAGGATTGGCATTATAGTTTAGCGTTTTATATATGTATAATACACATGAGAGAATGTGCAGAGACTTAATGTCTAACATATTCAGAGATTTGAGTAGGGGTACCGAGTGATGTCTGGGGCCAGAGTTGGATATTGTCCTAATAGCAGCTTTGTGTTGAGTAATTAGAGGACGTAAGTGATTTTGGGTAGTAGAGCCCCAAGCACAAATACCATAGTTGAGATATGGATAGATAAGGGAGTAATAGAGAGTCACCAGGACAGGGCGTGGTACATAATATCTGATCTTAGAAAGAATGCCCACAGTTTTTGAAACTTTTTTTGATATATTTAGAATGTGTCCCTGTAAATTCAGCTTGTGGTCAATGAGAATGCCCAGGAATTTGCCATCTAATTTGCTACAAATTTGGGTGTTGTTTATTTTGAGATTTATTTGATTAGAGGATTTATTACCAAACAGAATATAGAAAGTTTTGTCAATGTTAAGGGTGAGTTTGTTGGCAGTTAGCCAAAGATGGACGTTCTTTAGCTCAGTATTTACTGTGGCATTTAGAGCAAGGGGGTCAGGACTGGAGTAAGTGAAGGTTGTGTCGTCAGCAAATAGAATTGGTTTGAGGTGTTGGGAGGCATTTGGAAGGTCATTAATGTAGATGAGAAAGAGGAGAGGGCCAAGTATGCTGCCCTTTGGAACACCAATGATGATGGGTAGGGTGGGAGAAATTGTATTATTCACAGAAACATATTGGAGCCTGTCAGTAAGGTAGGATTTGAGGTATTGTAGGGAGTGTCCTCTGACTCCATAATGATGTAATTTAAGAAGAAGGTTTTGGTGGTTGACAGTATCAAAAGCTTTACGCAGGTCCACAAATAACCCAACAGGGAACTCATTTTTATCAAAAGCTGTATGAATCGAGTTAAGCATACTAATAAGTGCATCGTTAGTGCTTTTTTTGGGCCGAACCTAACCAACCCTACCTAACCTATCTTTATAGGTTAGGTTAGGTTAGGTAGCCGAAAAGGTTAGGTTAGGTAGGTTAGGTTGTCGAAAAAACATTAATTCATGAAAACTAGGCTTATTAGGCAAATATATACCCATGAAAAGAGATTTCATGAAATCTGAGGGTTGAAAGGAATCATGTTATTGGTCAAAATTTGGTGAATCTTTGGAAAACCTGAGTGTAGATAAAAAATTGTCAGAGCAACAACTCCTAACTTAGTATTCTCTTGGATGCCTTAAATTGTTCACACGTGTCCAATTCAGCTTTGTGGCCTGATTGACTCTACAGTATATATAAAACTAAAAACTTTTAATTTTTCTTTTTTGTTTTTATATAAAATAATAATATTATTATATACTTACTAAAAATATGAATATTTAGAGTATAGCTTCATATATATTCTGGTTGAAATTTTATTATCCATTTTGTGTGTACTTAGAACAAAAAGTTCTAAGCAGCACGGGTTATGGTGAGCCCGATCGTGAAACTGTGTATTAAGTCTGCCTCCACCACATTACTTCCTAATGCATTCCATTTTTTTTACTACTCTGACACTGATTTGTTTCTAAGTCTCTATGGCTCATTTGGGCACTCAATTTTCACCTGTGTGGATGTGTGTGTGTGTGTGTACTCACATAGTTGTACTCACCTAGTTGTGCTTGGGGGGATTGAGGTTCGGCTCTTTAGTCCCACCTCTCAACTGTCAATGAACTGGTGTGCAGATTCCTGAGCCAATTGGGCTATGTCATATCAATATTTGGAACCGAGACACGATCACTACCTTATAAAATTCTCAGAGGGATTGAATCCCATCCTACTTTCTGGAAAGAACTAAAAATGTTGCATGTTGTTACAAATTCCACCAATCTAATAAAAAACTACACCTCCAAATTCCAACATCATAGCGAATCGATTGACTAATTACATTGCTTGGAAATTTTGATATCTTCCATGTTGACATCCATTTGTGGAAATTCACTTACACAATTGATTCTATCGTTCATGAAACTTCTGTAACAAATTCCACAAATTGGATGAAAAGTGGGATACTATGAGGATTTTACCACATCAGTTACTTGAAAGGAAACCAAATTATATTTACACCGCATCAGGTATTTAAGGTGTCATGTTGTTCTGGAAAAGTCTCAAGAATAAGATGGAACTACAAAACATATTCATGGTATCATCCTTCGGTACAACTTCTCAAATCAACCAAATGGGTCTAATTTAACATTGCGACTTCCATATAAAAAATAAATATATGTTCGGGAATAGAATATTCATATATTTTATACTTATTGTATTAGTTATTTTATATCTGTTCATTACGATGACATATATTATGAATATGTATGGCAAAAAACCATATATGGAATCAGTTACAGTTGGAGGGACTGATGGTAACATGAAATACGTTATGGGGTTCACTGCATGCTATAACAGGTTTCCTTATGGTAATTCTGGCAGTCTTGGCAATTTTCACAACAATTAACCCTTACAAAAGTATAGAAAGTGAAGAAAGAGAACAAATGAATTTCGAGGCACCATGAAAAAGGTACGAATATTCAAAATATTAAATGATATTATGATGAAAATTTATGTAATTTTGCCTTAAAATACATTCATCATTCGCAATGTGAATAAATTTAATAATTGGGATAAAAAAGACCATACTGTGTTAATCAAGTGTTTGGTTAAAAAGATAATAATGACAAGAACTCCTAAATTAATATTCTCTAGGATGCCTAAAATTGTCCACACGTGTCTAATCTAGCCTTGTGGCCTGAGTGACAGTATATATAAAACTAAAACTTTTACTCTTTCTTTCTTTTTGCTTTATATCAAATAATAATAATATTATATGGTTGCTTAAAAAAAGAAAAAGAAATATAGAGTATAGTATCGCACCTAGTTATACTTGGGAGGGATTGAGCTTCGGTTTTTTGGTCCCGCCTCTGAACTGTCAATGAACTGATGTGCAGATTCCGGAGCCTTATGGTCTTTATAATACCTACATTTGAAACTGTATATTGAGTTTTCTAAAGATTCACCAAACAATGACCAACAACACGATTCCTTTCAACCCTCAGATTTCAAGAAATAACTTATCTGGTGTATATCTTTCTTACAACTGAGCCAAGGAAAAAAATAATAATGACAACAACTCTTAACTTAATATTTTCCAGGATGCCTAAAATTGCCCACACATGTCTAATCAAGATTTGCGGCCTGGGTGACTGTATACAGTATATATTAAACTAAAACTCTTTTGTTTTCGTTTTCGTTTATTCTTTTGATTTCGTTTTAGTGAATAAAATAACATTACTATTATTTAATACTTACTAAATAAAAAAACAAAGAAATAGAGAGTATAGTTTCACATATATACTGGTTGACGTTTTATTTTCACCAATGTGTGTGTACTCGCCTGGTTGTACTTGGGATGGGGGGATTGAGCATAGGTTCTTTGATCCTGCTCTTAACTGTCAAGGAACTGGTGTGCAGATTCCTGAGACCATTGGCCTTTATCATATCTACATTTTATACTGTGTATGGAGTCTGCTTCCACCTCATCACTGCCTAATGCATTCCATCTGTTAGGTACTTGTCATTATTATATTTTTTCTTGACTCAGTTGTAAGAGAGAAATACCCCAGATAAAAGATTTCATGAAATCTGAGGGTTGAAAGGAATCGTGTTGTTGGTCAATGTTTGGTGAATCTTTGAAAAACACTGCAATAGAAAATCTATTTTCATTAAGATGGGACTTGGGAAAATAATGTACACATGACGTGAGCCGAGAGATTTTAGATTGGCCTCTTTATCATTAATATAATTTGGTCTCTTTTTTTATGCACTAACTGACGAGGATACCAATTACCCTGCAGAACTTCAGATTTAAGCTGAGAAGAAGGTATCACTAATATGGGCTCTGGAGGACCAATGATAAGCTACTACTAAACCACTGTCAGGAAGACTAAAGATATTAATCACGAGGGATTACTTAAAAACAGGTTGTATTTTACGTTTAAGCATTGTAGTTGCCATCCAACCTGGATTGGAAACCATTTTAGGAAAAGCAGAGACCGAAGTTGGAATAACCAGTTACACGGTAAATCAGAGGTGAAAAATGAAAGACACTATACCTCTCTTTTGCTTCTAGATCTCATAACCTAAGTGCAAGAGACCAGGTAATTGATATAGTCGACATCTTTCTCCTACATAATCAGTATGAATGTCGAGTGAATTATATACTTGTCTGCAGAATTTGAGGAAATTGGTAACTATTTGAAAAAATCCCTTGGTGTCGTGTAGAAGGAGGTAATAATTCCCATCCATATTATTTCCCAGGGTATTATTACACCAAGACCAAATTTCATTGGAAAAAGGCATGTCAGTAAAAGAACATTCTTTTAAATAATTTGCTTCTTTTTGAAATTTAAACATTTTTTAAATTTTGAAGGATATATTTTTTGTTATAGTTTAGGTAAAAATTGGTCATTATTGAGGGTCAGCTTATGTTGCAGAACGACGAAAATAATGCAACAATAATTGTTTTAATATAATTATAAAGGAGAGATGACCATTTTGATTGGCCACTGCAATATGGGAAATACGTGGGGTAACGTAATCGTTAATTCTAGAAAAAATATTCATCACTTTGGGATTTCTGAATGATGATGATGACAGTATAGAAGACATTGATATTATTAAGTTATTTATTTTACATTATTACTATTATTATTATTGTTATATTATAATTAATAATAATAATAATAATAATAATATTATTATTATTATTATTATTATTATTATTATTATTATTATTATTATAACAAAAATTAAAACTCAGTACAACTCAAGGTAGAAATAATTTTGACCATTAAATTTAAATTTTAAAATTTTACCTCAAGGGGCGAATTTATTGAGCAGCGCCACTCATCCTGTGAGTGGACATACTGCCATAGCAGCATGTACAATACTCCCCAATAGAAAAAAAACCCACTGGGTTGTTAATCCTGTCGCTTGTACAAAGATGCAGCTGGGACTTGCTTAACTGTCTCCAGTGAACAGCTCCTCAAACAAGAAGATTAACATCTCTCTTACCTTACCATTAAGATTAACATCTATCTAAGATCTTACGTCATGAACAAATCCACAAGGGCCGTGACGAGGATTCGAACCTGTGTCCGAGAGCATCCCAGATGCTGCCTTAATCGACTGAGCTACGACATGGTCAAATGAATTGAAACCGAAGTTCTACTGAACTTACTGGATCCTGCAGCCTCTCGAGACACAAACCAGGGTTTTACAAACCTCCCCCATGCACTCGAGCTATGTCAATAGGCCGTTCTCCCTCTTCGCCCTTACTTCATTACACACAGAAATCACAATTGTATGATGCATCAAATGAACAAATCCACAAGGGGCCGGATTTGCCCTTGTGGCAAAAATCTACAAGGACGCAGGTTCAAATCATCACGGCCCTTGTGAATTTGTTCATATGATGCATCACGCAATTGTGATTTCTGTGTGTAATCTTACGTTATCTTGCGGGTGCAAAATAGGGGAATCTTTTAAAAACAGTGTCAATATTTGAGAAATAATGTTTTTCTAACTCAAACAATAAAGGGTTTATTATTCTACACATATTTATAATGTCTCTCAGGTGTTCACATTCTTTCAGGTAGTGGTCAAGGCGGTGTCCATCACTCTCATCACAGATTCTGCAGCTCCGCTGCTCAGTTGTGGTTTCCATTCCGAATCGCCATGGATATTTGTATCCAAGATGGATTCTCGCTATTAATGAGTCTCTCCCACGGCCACTTCCTCTTCTTCCATAATGATTAGGGTTGCCAGCCGCAACCGTGTTGTACCAGCTTACAGATTCTCTGGTTTGTGCTTCTATTCTCCATTCCTCAGTTACCTTATCACGGTGATGTTGCCTTACAATACCTCAAATTTGTAGCATAGTCTTGGGTATTCAATATGGTCTACTTCAGCTACTTCAGCAGCCAGCACATCTGCTCGTTCATTCCCACATATTCCAACATGGGAAGGGATCCACAGAAACTTATTGACTCTTCCCTGGTTGATTAGTACCCTCACAGCTCTCTTAATTTCATCGACTATCGCCAGATTTTCTGCCTGATTTTTACTTAGGCTTTGTAGCGCTGCTTTTGAGTCAGTGCTGATCACTGCGCCTTTAGTGTATCGTTTAAGGAATCTTAACGCCATAACAATGGCAGTTAGCTCCGCTTGCGTTGAAGAGGCATAGTTCTCAATACGTGCTTTCTCTTCATTTCTGCGTTGAAAGGCATTATTCGTAATTACAGTGTATGCTGCACCAGCCCTGCCATTGACAGGAACAGATAACCCGTCAGTATAAATTTGATCTAGTTCATCTCCGGCTTCTTTATAAATGTCCCAGAGATACTTGTGCCTCATTTCTTGTGGTATCATGTTGGATTTTTTGTTGCCATTTCATTGATGATAATCCTGCAAGAGTCATCCTCCCAGGGAGGTAACCTCTCTAAAGGCATGAGCTCACGGGCTTGCTCAAGCAGATGAAGTTCTTCGAGGAAGCAGGCTGATCTGTAATGCCATTTTTTGCTTCTCCTGTTTCCTCCTGTTAGCAGCAATGAACTCAGTGTTTTCGTGGCAATATCATTGTAATAGGGATCTCTGGCTATCCTAATTGCAAGCTTAGCATTCAGTTCCTTAATCCTGCTTTTAACACTGGGGAGGGACAACTGCTCTCGTAGATTAAACGATTTGGCTGTTCTTGGAACTTCAAGAATGATTGTCATTGCTTCATTCTGTATGCTTTCGAGCCTTTTCATGGCAGTAGGTACACAAAACTGGTGCGGCATAGTCTATGACGGAGCGCACATAGGCTGTGTAAATCATTTTAAGCACGGCAGTAGAGGCTCCATGTCCATTCCTGGTCACAGCTCTCAGTGTCCTGAGTCGACTTTTGCATGTTCCTATGAGTTGGCTGAGCTCCTCTTTCTTCCCCTTGTGAAAGCCGACAATGACGCCAAGGTACCTGTAGTGGTTACCCATTAATGTGTTACACCATTAATTTGTAGTTCTTCATTTGCTCCCCACTTGTGATGGGATTATGCCTTCGTCTTGTTTGTGGAGAGAGTAAAACCGAGCTCAATACATTTCCTTCCAAGAAGTTCAATGGACTGTTTAATTTTTACTAAGGTGGGAGCTTGTATTAGGACATTATCTGCATATTCCACTTGTCTTGTTCCTTCCGGAAAATCAATATTTGCAATGGCGTTCATAAGTATATTGAATAGTGTAGGGCTTAAGACCCCGCCTAGGGGGGGTCCCGAGTTTCATATTCATTGTTCTGGAGACTGCTCCATTGAAGCAAACCTTGGCCTTCCTCCTTGTGAGGTAGTCTTCAACCCATTTTAAGAGTTTCCCCTTGACACCCATGCATGCAAGCTCGTCCAGGATCGCAATCCCCTGCGCTTTGTCGAAGTCAGATAACTCCACTACGGGCTCACCATAGCCCGTGCTACTTGGACTTTTTTGTTCCAAGTAGCGAATCTTTAACAACAACATGTCGAAGGCTCCTTTGATGTGAACAAATGCAGAGTGCCTAGCCGTGTCATTAGCCAAGTAATTAACTATACAGTTTGCTGTGCTCCGTCCTTTAACAAATCCATTGACCCCCTCCCCTAACCTTCCTATTTTGTGCAACAGTCAGTTTAGGATGATCCTTTCAAGCATCTTGCAAGAGCATGACATGTGCCTCATAGGTCTGTAGTTGCCAGGGTCATTAGGCTTCGTTATAGGAACAATTATTGGGTGTTTCACTCACTTAGGAATGTCTTGTTAAACAGGTGGAGTAGTGGAATTCCAGACACTTCACACAGTGCATTGAGTACGCCGTAGGTGATGCCATCTTCACCGGCTGCAGTGCTTTTACCCCCTTTTCATAGCCCCATTTACATCCTGGGCTGTGATCGGTTCCATATATTCGTCATCACTAGACAGTGCTCTTGTTATCCTTATTCTTCTGTCATTATGCCGGAGGAGCTGTTCCCTGTTGATTTCTGCAGGGAGGGAGGAGGAGGATGCTGCATCACTCCACTTGTGAATTAGTTCATCAGCCTTACCCTGGGGGTCTTTGTGAGCCGCAGGCCGGGTTCTGCCCCCATTAGCTATCTGAATTTTCGGCCATACTTGTCTTGCAGATGTTTCCCTTCCAAGAGAGCTAGTGAACTCAAGCCATTGTCTCTCCCGCTCTTTAATGTTCTCTTCACTAGGCTATTTGATTCACAGTCTTAAACAGCTCTTGTTTACTTTCAGTGGGATGTCTCCGGTACTCTCTACTCATGTCTCGCACATTTGCGTTAAGCATCCTTATGTAATCGTTCTCATAACATTTCATTTTCTTCCTCTGAGGGTTACTTCGCCCAGGCGTACGGCGCGGTACTCTTAGACAGCTCACAATTTGGTGATTAAGGTCATCAACAAATGCATCAATGTCTCCTGGGATTTGGTATTCCGTGAACTCATCCTGTTTATGAAGTGCGGCCTCATATCTGGTCCGAGTGATAACCTCTTTCTTCTAGTTGACTCTTTCCTTCTCTTGCTCATGTCAACGGTGGTAATCAGTGCCCTGTGGTCACTACATAAACTGTGCACAATGTGTGTACTGGCATCCGTGTCCTGTTCATTCAGTGGGAGAGCAGTCTAATCTTTCTCCTCTGAGGTGAGTTGGCTGTTCATCACCCAGGACCCTGAGGTTTTCACTTCCCCTAACTTAGAGTGACAGTTTCTGTCCATTGACATAGGGCTGATGACAGTTGGCACCAAAGTGTGGGCGTCTGGCATTCAGGTCACCGACCAGCAGGGTAGGTTCTTCGTTAACAAATTCAGGCAGCGTGTCAAGGTCAAGTTTACTCTGTGGCACATATAGGTTGATTATATGTTGGGCATTATTGTTTAAGTGAAGGGTTACCCCCAGTGATTCATAGTCATCCCCCATGTGGAGGTCATCAATCATCTGTGCGGGAAAGTTGTTGTTAACAAAAGTGATGAGATCCCGTTTTCTTTCCCAGAGGGCAGGGAGAACTTGCAATATCCTCTAAATCTTGGTTAGAAGTCATCGCCTACCAGCGTCTCCTGTAGCACTATGACGTCAATTTGGTGTTCACAGGGGTATTGTATGATGTCATTAATTCTATTGCAAACTCCATTGCAGTTCCATTGTAGTATAGTGCGATGGTCTTCGATGTGATTATCCATTTTGAGGTTGTTTGTCATCAGATGCGCTAAACGTGTAATTATTAGGTTCACATATATATTATCGTGTATTCCATGGTGTTTGGTGTTACTGTGTGTACTGGTGTTGTTGTGTGCATAGTGGTAAATATATGTACTGGTGTTACTGTGTGTAATGGTGTTACTGTGTGTACTGGTGTTACTGTGTGTACTGGTGTTACTGTGTGTAATGGTGTTACTGTGTGTACTGGTGTTGTTGTGTGCATAGTGGTAAATATATGTACTGGTGTTACTGTGTGTACTGGTGTTACTGTGTGTACTGGTGTTACTGTGTGTACTGGTGTTACTGTGTGTAATGGTGTTACTGTGTGTACTGGTGTTGTTGTGTGCATAGTGGTAAATATATGTACTGGTGTTACTGTGTGTACTGGTGTTACTGTGTGTACTGGTGTTACTGTGTGTAATGGTGTTACTGTGTGTACTGGTGTTGTTGTGTGCATAGTGGTAAATATATGTACTGGTGTTACTGTGTGTACTGGTGTTACTGTGTGTACTGGTGTTACTGTGTGTACTGGTGTTACTGTGTGTAATGGTGTTACTGTGTGTACTGGTGTTGTTGTGTGCATAGTGGTAAATATATGTACTGGTGTTACTGTGTGTACTGGTGTTACTGTGTGTACTGGTGTTACTGTGTGTACTGGTGTTACTGTGTGTAATGGTGTTACTGTGTGTACTGGTGTTGTTGTGTGCATAGTGGTAAATATATGTACTGGTGTTACTGTGTGTACTGGTGTTACTGTGTGTACTGGTGTTACTGTGTGTAATGGTGTTACTGTGTGTACTGGTGTTGTTGTGTGCATAGTGGTAAATATATGTACTGGTGTTACTGTGTGTACTGGTGTTACTGTGTGTACTGGTGTTACTGTGTGTACTGGTGTTACTGTGTGTACTGGTGTTACTGTGTGTAATGGTGTTACTGTGTGCACTGGTGTTACTGTGTGTACTGGTGTTACTGTGTGTACTGGTGTTACTGTGTGCACTGGTGTTACTGTGTGTAATGGTGTTACTGTGTGTACTGGTGTTACTGTGTGTACTGGTGTTACTGTGTGTACTGGTGTTACTGTGTGTACTGGTGTTACTGTGTGCACTGGTGTTACTGTGTGTACTGGTGTTACTGTGTGTACTGGTGTTACTGTGTGTAATGGTGTTACTGTGTGTACTGGTGTTACTGTGTGTAATGGTGTTACTGTGTGTACTGGTGTTACTGCGTGCACTGGTGTTGCTGTGTGCACTGGTGTTACTGTGTGTAATGGTGTTACTGTGTGTACTGGTGTTACTGCGTGCACTGGTGTTGCTGTGTGCACTGGTGTTACTGTGTGTAATGGTGTTACTGTGTGTACTGGTGTTACTGTGTGTACTGGTGTTACTGTGTGCACTGGTGTTACTGTGTGTACTGGTGTTACTGTGTACTCACCTAGTTGTACTCACCTAGTTGTGCTTGCGGGGGTTGAGCTCTGTCTCTTTGGTCCCGCCTCTCAACTGTCTATCAACAGGTGTACAGGTTCCTGAGCCTATTGGGCTCTATCATATCTACACTTGAAACTGTATGGAGTCAGCCTCCACCACATCACTTCCTAATGCATTCCATTTAACAACCACTCTAACACTAAAAAAGTTCTTTCTAATATCTCTGAGGCTCATTTAGGCACTCAGTTTCCACCTGTGTCCCCTAGTGCGTGTGCCCCTTGTGTTAAACAGCCTGTCTTTATCAACCCTGTCAATTCCCTTGAGGATCTTGAATGTGGTGATCATGTCCCCCCCTAACTCTTCTGTGTTCCAACGAAGTGAGGTTTAATTCCCGTAGTCTCTCCTCGTAGCTCATACCTCTCAGCTCGGGTACTAGTCTGGTGGCAAACCTTTGAACCTTTTCCATTTTAGTCTTATCCTTGACTAGATATGGACTCCATGCTGGTGCCGCATACTCCAGGATTGGTCTGACATATGTGGTACATAATTTTCTGAAAGATTCCTTACACAAATTTCTAAAGGCCGTTCTTATGTTAGCCAACCTGGCATATGCTGCTGCTGTTATCCTCTTGATATGAGCATCAGGGGACAGGTCTGGCGTGATATCAACCCCCAGGTTTTTCTCTCTCTCGGACTCTTGAAGTATTTCATCTCCCAAGTGATACCTTGTATCTGGTCTACTGCTTCCTACCCCTATCTTCATTACATTACATTTGCTTGGATTAAACTCTAACAGCCATTTGTTCGACCATTTTGGTGTTACTGCGTGCACTGGTGTTGCTGTGTGCACTGATGTGCTGGTATCCTTGGTGTGTCTGCTGACGTACCTCAGCAGCACGTGTTGCTTCATCTTACCCCTAGCTTGCAAGACCTCCACTTGAAGGACTCTGCTGTTGCGGGATGTTGAGGATTTGTTCCTGAGTCGTCTTAATCTGGCAGAGGGCTTTCTCAAGTTCCGTTTGCTTTTGCAATATTTGAACGACGATTGGATGAGTTTGTATCATATGGTCAAATATTGCTTTGACACAAACCGGAGTGACATCCTCCTGGGAGTCAGGATGGGGGGGGGGGATGGTTGTCAACTAATGGGGCAGTGGCAGTCATTTTGACCATGTCATGGCCTAGTTGACTAGGGCGTGTAGTTGATATTTGATGAATATGAGGGGGGGTAGTGGGAGCATTTCTTGGAGGAGGATGGGAATGATAATGATGATTAATGGAATAACAATAAGGAGAAGTGGGAATATGCTGACATTGACAGTTCTAATTGGAATTATGGAGTTGTTGATGAGATGAAAAATGAAATGAAGTAATTCAGTAATTCTTGTAATTACTGAAGTATGTGCCAATAGGCTTTCTGCAGTTACTTCCATTCTTATGGAAGTAAGTTATCTTCCATTCTACTTCCAAAACTTTTGTACCATATCACCTCACCCAATAGAGTATATGTACGATGAATTTGTGTGTAAATTAAGTCTTTAAAAATGTAGTACGAATTACGAAACGCGTTCAGGCATCAGACCATTAATAAAAAAACGAATTTTGGAGAATTGTTATTTTCATTACCACCGACAGTGAAGAAAAACATAAGAAATATTGAAAAAATTCGTGTTAGAATTATTAATCTTACTTTTTTCTGTCATATTCAACAACATATGCATACAAGAAAGACTGCTACCAAAATATACTAATATCATTATATGTATTCTTCATTCTTGTTTTTGTAGTTTTCTCTTCAGTAAACTTTACTTACTTTTATTATCACTTTGATATGTCTCCTCCATCTCATTGATCATTGTGAATATATTATATTAGATTACACCACACTAGTACTGGTATTAAATAGAAAAGATACCCTGGGTGGCAACACGGTATCAAATTTGAAATAAAAGCGTTGCTGGGACGCAGAGATGATTACCCAGTTGGCGACCAGAATAAAAGATGAGAACTCACATAACATGTCTACATAACCCGGCCCAACATAAGTTCAGAACATGGTGCTCCTGCCTCTCACAATTGATAACCTACTATGGCATCGCACTAGATGCCATTGAAGACAGTCTAAATGCACATATAAAGTACACAGATGTCTCAGAAGCTCTCGTGTAATGTGACCATAGTGTTATTGCATACAAAATGTGCTCAAAAGTAATTACTGAAAAAGTATGAAGATGGATCTATAATTTCCTAACGAAAAGAACACAGTAAGAGTCATTAGTATTCAGTGATGTCTGGCAACATAAACATGGTGTATTTTTTACACATTAAATATTCTCTGTTATACAAACTAAGTAATGTATACTGTGTGGCAAAAAAATGTGGTTCTTACCTAAACGATCTCTGCTGCTGACGTCTGCTCCTGCATGTACGAGGACCTTGACCGCATCACTGTGTTGAGTCTGGGATACCAAGAGAAGTGCCGTTATCCCTGTAAACAAATATCAATATTTCTATTATTTTTAAACTATCTCGACTCCTAACTTTTATGGAAACTTTGCAAATAATCTTCTAGTCATCATGCTCAAAAGTTTCACATATTTCTAAAAGAGTGTTAACGAAGTTTGGCAAATAAGAAAAACAATACAAATATTTTTGTTTGTTTGGAGATATATACAAGAGTTCTTACATTCTTGTACAGCCGCTAGTACGCTTAGCATTTCAGGCAAGTTCTTAATCCTATGGTCCCTGGAATACGACCCCCACGAAGATTTGTTTTTACAACCAAGTACCCATTTTACTGTTGAGTTAAACAGAGGCTACAATTAAGGATTTGCTCCCAGTAAATCCTCCCCGGCCAGGATACGAACCCAGGACAAAGCGCTCGCGGAACGACAGGCAAGTGTCTTACCACTACACCATGGAGACTGCTCACCACCATTTGATATCTTACCATACACAGCTTGAGGGAAAAGGTACTGTGGTACTGTTAGTAAGATGATTAAGGTAAATAATAAGGATATCCGGTACACAGCAAAGTCTGAACAATACACATTTGAGACGATACCCAACAGGGTTGTGGGAATGACAAGTCTTGAAAATGGTGCAACATGCATTTGAGCAACGTTTAATCCCAAAAAGATCAAAATCTATATAAATAAAAATGTAAGTGATCGTTTTGTTCAGAATCACTAATCTCCGAAAGTTCTTCACCAATTGCTTTGAAATTTTCACGCAACATTTCATTTGCATCCGAGCGTGTTTTAATATACATACTATATAGATGTCACATGTGTGATGGAAAAAAAACATGTTTTTTTTAAACTGTACATTTCATGTGTTTTTCAAGTGAGGGAAATCTTCGAAACATCTTTACCAATTGCTTTGAAATTTTGACACAAACTTGCATTCTAATAGGCACGTGTTTTTATTTACCTTCTATGAACATGCCTCACCTGTGACAAGAAAAAACATGCTTTTTTTGATAAACAGCGCCATCTGTTGGACATAAGAGCAACGCATGCTATAATCTCCGAAAGTTTTTCACCGATTGCTTTGAAATTTTCACACAACATTCCATTCGAATATGCACATGTTTTTATATACCTACTAAATAGATGCCACACCTGTAACTGGTAAAAAAACAAAAAAAAAATAACAGCGCAAGTAATAGCACACACGCTATAATAAATATTTTTTTTTTTTTTTTTTTTTTTTGAGATATATACAAGAGTTGTTACATTCTTGTACAGCCACTAGTACGCGTAGCGTTTCGGGCAAGTCCTTAATCCTATGGTCCCTGGAATACGATCCCCTGCCGCGAAGAATCGTTTTTTCATCCAAGTACACATTTTACTGTTGCGTTAAACAGAGGCTACAGTTAAGGAATTGCGCCCAGTAAATCCTCCCCGGCCAGGATACGAACCCATGACATAGCGCTCGCGGAACGCCAGGCGAGTGTCTTACCACTACACCACGGGGACTGCAAAAATGGTGAAACATGGTGCAACATTCATTTGAGCAACATTTAATCCCAAAAAGATCAAAATCTATATAAATAAAAATGTAAGTGATCGTTTTGTTCAGGATCACATATATATATATTATGATTCTTGATTATATTATGATTTACTTGATTATATTATGATTATATTATGATTCTTGATATATTATGATTATTGATTATGATCAATAAATATATTATGATTCTATTTTAATGTTTCCGTTTACATTGATAAATTAAAATTTCATAGATTTTAATTTATTTTCAATTTGATTTAATTATTTTGGGTGACATTGCATTGGAATATAGCTGTGTTTTTACCATACCATTCATTTTTGTAAGTATGAGAATAGATGCCTCACCTGTGACAGGTAAAAAAAAATTATAATAAATAACGAAATCTGTTGTGCGTAAGAGGAATACACACTTTACTAAATATGTAACGATTCCATTTCAATGTTTCCGATTGCATTGACAAATTGAATTTTCATAGATTTCAAAATATTTTCATTTTGATTTAATTATTTTGTGTGGCATTGCATTGGAATATAGCTGTGTTGTTTACCATACTATTCCTTTCGTGGGCATAAGTATAGATGCTACACCTGTGAAAGGTACAAACATGCTTTTTTTGGAAAACAGCATCACCTGTTGTACGTATTAGCAACTCACACTACACTTAATACGTAACGATTCCATTTCAATATTTTGGACTTCATTGATAAATTAAATTTTCAAAGATTTTTATTTATTTTCATTTTGATTTAATTATTTTGTGTGACATTGTGTTGGAATTGAGCTGTGTTGTCTACCATACCATTCATTTCGTGAGTATAGTTTATTGTTCTTATTTTTTCATTGTTTTTCATTTCATTTATTTTTTAATTGTTTTTCTTATATTTCAGTGATAGGAACATAAGATCATTTGATGTTCCCAATTTTCTGATGGGAACAACAGATCATTGAGAATGCATCCGAAAAGGAAGTGGGGAATTGTGCAGAGGACGAGGTTGATGGGAGTTGTGGATAAGGGGACTTTGTAGTGGGGAATGGTTAGGAGGACGAGGGGATGGTGAAGTGGTGGATGGTGGGGAGGACAAAGGGACGAGGGAGGGGAGGCCTGGTAGGGAGGATGAGAGGACAGGAGAGTGGGGAATGGTTGGGAGGACGAGAGGACGGGGGAGTAGGGAATGGCTGGGAGGACGAGGGAACGGGGAAGGGGGAATGGTGGGGAGGACTGGGGGACAGGGGAAGGTTGCTGTGGCTCAGCAATGCACATGCGTTGCTGAGCCGGATAGAGCCAGTATTATATATATAATTTTACTAATATATGTTTTTTCTAAAACGATTTTCTTCCTTATAAATTAAAAACTTCTGTTTATGTGTTTAAATAATAAATTGATTTATAGTTAGTAAAATTCAATAATAAATTGGGAATTTTATTTCATGGTTGTATGAAACATTCCTAAGTCATTTAAGCATTCATAGATCGGATAAGATATATTTTTCTAATTTTGCTAAAATTCGCTCTTAAATCACTTTTTGTCTCCTTATATATTCAATAATACTAATTTCAGGTTTACATATTAAATTTATGGATTATTCTTCAATATATATATATATTTATATATATATATATATATATATATATATATATATATATATATATATATATATATAAGCCTATACTTGCATAAACCACAAGTGAAGATAAACAATCTTTGGACAACACCCACCAGTGGGACTCGAACCCAGAAAGCACAACTACCTTCCAGTAGCTGGCATAACTAGTATGCTTTAACCCACTACGCCATCAGACCTTACAAAAGAAGTAGATAGTTCGAGATATATATATCTCAAACATCTCTACCTCCCGAAGGCACCAGATGAGTGAGGGGTCAGTCTGCAATTTTCATCAAGCCACTGTCAATGTGAGAGAACTCGTGTCCAGCTTATAAGCCTATACTTGCATAAACCACAAGTGAAGATAAACAATCTTTGGACAACACCCACCAGTGGGACTCGAACCCAGAAAGCACAACTACCTTCCAGTAGCTGGCATAACTAGTATGCTTTAACCCACTACGCCATCAGACCTTACAAAAGAAGTAGATAGTTCGAGATATATATATCTCAAACATCTCTACCTCCCGAAGGCACCAGATGAGTGAGGGGTCAGTCTGCAATTTTCATCAAGCCACTGTCAATGTGAGAGAACTCGTGTCCAGCTTATAAGCCTATACTTGCATAAACCACAAGTGAAGATAAACAATCTTTGGACAACACCCACCAGTGGGACTCGAACCCAGAAAGCACAACTACCTTCCAGTAGCTGGCATAACTAGTATGCTTTAACCCACTACGCCATCAGACCTTACAAAAGAAGTAGATAGTTCGAGATATATATATCTCAAACATCTCTACCTCCCGAAGGCACCAGATGAGTGAGGGGTCAGTCTGCAATTTTCATCAAGCCACTGTCAATGTGAGAGAACTCGTGTCCAGCTTATAAGCCTATACTTGCATAAACCACAAGTGAAGATAAACAATCTTTGGACAACACCCACCAGTGGGACTCGAACCCAGAAAGCACAACTACCTTCCAGTAGCTGGCATAACTAGTATGCTTTAACCCACTACGCCATCAGACCTTACAAAAGAAGTAGATAGTTCGAGATATATATATCTCAAACATCTCTACCTCCCGAAGGCACCAGATGAGTGAGGGGTCAGTCTGCAATTTTCATCAAGCCACTGTCAATGTGAGAGAACTCGTGTCCAGCTTATAAGCCTATACTTGCATAAACCACAAGTGAAGATAAACAATCTTTGGACAACACCCACCAGTGGGACTCGAACCCAGAAAGCACAACTACCTTCCAGTAGCTGGCATAACTAGTATGCTTTAACCCACTACGCCATCAGACCTTACAAAAGAAGTAGATAGTTCGAGATATATATATCTCAAACATCTCTACCTCCCGAAGGCACCAGATGAGTGAGGGGTCAGTCTGCAATTTTCATCAAGCCACTGTCAATGTGAGAGAACTCGTGTCCAGCTTATAAGCCTATACTTGCATAAACCACAAGTGAAGATAAACAATCTTTGGACAACACCCACCAGTGGGACTCGAACCCAGAAAGCACAACTACCTTCCAGTAGCTGGCATAACTAGTATGCTTTAACCCACTACGCCATCAGACCTTACAAAAGAAGTAGATAGTTCGAGATATATATATCTCAAACATCTCTACCTCCAGAAGGCACCAGATGAGTGAGGGGTCAGTCTGCAATTTTCATCAAGCCACTGTCAATGTGAGAGAACTCGTGTCCAGCTTATAAGCCTATACTTGCATAAACCACAAGTGAAGATAAACAATCTTTGGACAACACCCACCAGTGGGACTCGAACCCAGAAAGCACAACTACCTTCCAGTAGCTGGCATAACTAGTATGCTTTAACCCACTACGCCATCAGACCTTACAAAAGAAGTAGATAGTTCGAGATATATATATCTCAAACATCTCTACCTCCCGAAGGCACCAGATGAGTGAGGGGTCAGTCTGCAATTTTCATCAAGCCACTGTCAATGTGAGAGAACTCGTGTCCAGCTTATAAGCCTATACTTGCATAAACCACAAGTGAAGATAAACAATCTTTGGACAACACCCACCAGTGGGACTCGAACCCAGAAAGCACAACTACCTTCCAGTAGCTGGCATAACTAGTATGCTTTAACCCACTACGCCATCAGACCTTACAAAAGAAGTAGATAGTTCGAGATATATATATCTCAAACATCTCTACCTCCCGAAGGCACCAGATGAGTGAGGGGTCAGTCTGCAATTTTCATCAAGCCACTGTCAATGTGAGAGAACTCGTGTCCAGCTTATAAGCCTATACTTGCATAAACCACAAGTGAAGATAAACAATCTTTGGACAACACCCACCAGTGGGACTCGAACCCAGAAAGCACAACTACCTTCCAGTAGCTGGCATAACTAGTATGCTTTAACCCACTACGCCATCAGACCTTACAAAAGAAGTAGATAGTTCGAGATATATATATCTCAAACATCTCTACCTCCCGAAGGCACCAGATGAGTGAGGGGTCAGTCTGCAATTTTCATCAAGCCACTGTCAATGTGAGAGAACTCGTGTCCAGCTTATAAGCCTATACTTGCATAAACCACAAGTGAAGATAAACAATCTTTGGACAACACCCACCAGTGGGACTCGAACCCAGAAAGCACAACTACCTTCCAGTAGCTGGCATAACTAGTATGCTTTAACCCACTACGCCATCAGACCTTACAAAAGAAGTAGATAGTTCGAGATATATATATCTCAAACATCTCTACCTCCCGAAGGCACCAGATGAGTGAGGGGTCAGTCTGCAATTTTCATCAAGCCACTGTCAATGTGAGAGAACTCGTGTCCAGCTTATAAGCCTATACTTGCATAAACCACAAGTGAAGATAAACAATCTTTGGACAACACCCACCAGTGGGACTCGAACCCAGAAAGCACAACTACCTTCCAGTAGCTGGCATAACTAGTATGCTTTAACCCACTACGCCATCAGACCTTACAAAAGAAGTAGATAGTTCGAGATATATATATCTCAAACATCTCTACCTCCCGAAGGCACCAGATGAGTGAGGGGTCAGTCTGCAATTTTCATCAAGCCACTGTCAATGTGAGAGAACTCGTGTCCAGCTTATAAGCCTATACTTGCATAAACCACAAGTGAAGATAAACAATCTTTGGACAACACCCACCAGTGGGACTCGAACCCAGAAAGCACAACTACCTTCCAGTAGCTGGCATAACTAGTATGCTTTAACCCACTACGCCATCAGACCTTACAAAAGAAGTAGATAGTTCGAGATATATATATCTCAAACATCTCTACCTCCCGAAGGCACCAGATGAGTGAGGGGTCAGTCTGCAATTTTCATCAAGCCACTGTCAATGTGAGAGAACTCGTGTCCAGCTTATAAGCCTATACTTGCATAAACCACAAGTGAAGATAAACAATCTTTGGACAACACCCACCAGTGGGACTCGAACCCAGAAAGCACAACTACCTTCCAGTAGCTGGCATAACTACTTGTAAGGTCTGATGGCGTAGTGGGTTAAAGCATACTAGTTATGCCAGCTACTGGAAGGTAGTTGTGCTTTCTGGGTTCGAGTCCCACTGGTGGGTGTTGTCCAAAGATTGTTTATCTTCACTTGTGGTTTATGCAAGTATAGGCTTATAAGCTGGACACGAGTTCTCTCACATTGACAGTGGCTTGATGAAAATTGCAGACTGACCCCTCACTCATCTGGTGCCTTCGGGAGGTAGAGATGTTTGAGATATATATATCTCGAACTATCTACTTCTTTTGTAAGGTCTGATGGCGTAGTGGGTTAAAGCATACTAGTTATGCCAGCTACTGGAAGGTAGTTGTGCTTTCTGGGTTCGAGTCCCACTGGTGGGTGTTGTCCAAAGATTGTTTATCTTCACTTGTGGTTTATGCAAGTATAGGCTTATAAGCTGGACACGAGTTCTCTCACATTGACAGTGGCTTGATGAAAATTGCAGACTGACCCCTCACTCATCTGGTGCCTTCGGGAGGTAGAGATGTTTGAGATATATATATCTCGAACTATCTACTTCTTTTGTAAGGTCTGATGGCGTAGTGGGTTAAAGCATACTAGTTATGCCAGCTACTGGAAGGTAGTTGTGCTTTCTGGGTTCGAGTCCCACTGGTGGGTGTTGTCCAAAGATTGTTTATCTTCACTTGTGGTTTATGCAAGTATAGGCTTATAAGCTGGACACGAGTTCTCTCACATTGACAGTGGCTTGATGAAAATTGCAGACTGACCCCTCACTCATCTGGTGCCTTCGGGAGGTAGAGATGTTTGAGATATATATATCTCGAACTATCTACTTCTTTTGTAAGGTCTGATGGCGTAGTGGGTTAAAGCATACTAGTTATGCCAGCTACTGGAAGGTAGTTGTGCTTTCTGGGTTCGAGTCCCACTGGTGGGTGTTGTCCAAAGATTGTTTATCTTCACTTGTGGTTTATGCAAGTATAGGCTTATAAGCTGGACACGAGTTCTCTCACATTGACAGTGGCTTGATGAAAATTGCAGACTGACCCCTCACTCATCTGGTGCCTTCGGGAGGTAGAGATGTTTGAGATATATATATCTCGAACTATCTACTTCTTTTGTAAGGTCTGATGGCGTAGTGGGTTAAAGCATACTAGTTATGCCAGCTACTGGAAGGTAGTTGTGCTTTCTGGGTTCGAGTCCCACTGGTGGGTGTTGTCCAAAGATTATATATATATATATATATATATATATATATATATATATATATATATATATATATATATATATATATATATATATATATATATATATATATATGCAATTGACGATCACAAAACACTGATCATTTTATGCGGAAAAACCACAGAGAAATATGAAATGAGGTGAACGTTTCGGCTTTGTTAAAGCCTTTGTCAACACCAGACTGACTGACAGTCAGTCTGGTGTTGACAAAGGCTTTAACAAAGCCGAAACGTTCACCTCATTTCATATTTCTCTGTGGTTTTTCCGCATATATATATATATATATATATATATATATATATATATATATATATATATATATATATATATATATATATATAAATGGAAAATGTTGTTTGACATATGTGTGAAACATTCTTATAACATTTTCTTGTGTTTATCAAAAAAGCAATGATAAACTTTTATGATTTTGCTAAAATTTTATTTTTATAAAATAATTTGCTACTTTAAATATTAGAACAAATTCAGTTTTAAAAGTTAATTATTTAATTTCTGTATTTTTCGGTAAAGTACATCAGTATAACTTTAAATGTTGCTCCATAGCTGCACGAAAGTTGCTAGAAACCTTTACTTTATTTATTGTATTAAAATTATAGATACATCATTTATTTCAATAACCTTGGAAAAGCAACTTTTGAGCTATTTTTGTTTTATAATAATAAAATTTAAATTTTCTCCAATCTTACTGGGGGTGGAGACAGAGGGGAAGAGACAGTAGTTGTAGTAATGTTGGTGGTGGAGGGGAGGGCACAGTAGTTGTGGTGCTGGGGAGAAGGAGAAAGTTGTTGTAGTGGTGGTGGTGGAGGGGAGGGGACAGTAGTTGTAGTGGTGATGATGGAGGGGAGGACATGGTAGTTGTAGTGGTAGCGGTCATGGAGAGGATGGCACGTAAATTTTTAAATTTTGCCCCGAGAGGCGAGTATATTGGCCAGCGCCACTCATCTTGTGAGGGAACATACCGCCATAGCAGCATGTACAACACTCCCCAATAGGAAGAAAACCCGCTGGGTTGTTCATCCTGTCACTTGTACGCAGACACAGCTGGGACTTGCTTAAATGTCTCAAGTGAACAGCCCCTCAAACAAGAAGATTAACATCTATCAACCCTTAAAAGCTTACGTTATCTTGTGGGTGCAAAATGGGGAAATCTTTTAAGAACAGTATCAATATTTGACAAATAGTGTTTTCCTAACTCAAACAATGTAGGGTGTATTATTCTACACATAGTTCCGATGTCTCTCAGGTGTTCACATTCACGTAGATAGTGGTCAAGGCGGTGTCCATCACTTTCACCACTAATTCTGCAACCTCGCTGATCAACTGTTGTTTCCATTCCATATCTACATGGATATTTGTATTCAAAACGGATTCTCGCTATTACTGATTCTCTCCCTCGTCCTCCTCCTCTTCGGCCATAATGATTGGAATTGCCAGCTGCAACCATGTTGTACCATCGTACAGATTCACTGGTTTGTGCTTCTATCCTCCTTTCCTCAGTTACCTTGTCACGGTGATGTTGCCTGACAATACCTCTAATTTGTAATAGAGTCTTGGGTATGAAGTATTCAATATGGTCTACTTCAGCTACTTCAGCAGCCAGCACATCTGCTCGTTCATTCCCACATATTCCAACATGGGAGGGGATCCACAGAAACTTGATGACTCTTCCCTGATTGGTAAGTACTCTCACAGCTCTCTTAATTTCAGCGACTATTGCAAGATATTCTGACCGATTTTTATTTAGGCTTTGCAGTGCTGCTTTTGAATCGGTGCAAATCACTGCACCATTAGTGTTCAGTCCAAGAAACCTTAACGCCATAACATTGGCAGTTAGCTCTGCTTGCGTTGAAGAGGCATAGTTCTCAATACGTGCTTTTTCTTCATATCTGCATTGGAAAGTATTATCCTTGATTACCGTGTATGCTGCACCAGCCCTTCCAGTGACAGGATTAGATGACCCGTCAGTGTAGATTTTATCTAGTTCATCTCCGGCTTCTTAATAAATTTCCTCGAGATACTTGTGCCTCATTTCTTTGGGTAGCATGTTGGATTTTTTCATTGCCATTTCATTGATGATAATCTTGCATGAGTCATTCTCGCAGGGAGGAAGCCTCTCTACAGGCAGGAGCTCACGTGCTTGCTCAAGCAGGTGAAGCTCTTCGAGGTAGCAGACTGATCTGTGATGCCATTTTTTGCTTCTCCTGTTTCCCCCTGAAAGTAGCACAGCACTCAGTTTTTTTCTTAGCAATATCATTGTAATGGGGATCTCTGGCTATCCTAATTGCAAGCTTTGCATTCGGCTCCTTAATTCTGCTTTTAACACTGGGAAGAGACAACTCCTCTCGTAGATTAGACGTTTTGGCAGTTCTTGGAACTCCAAGAATGATTGTTATGGCTTCATTTTGAATGCTTTCAAGCCTTTTCATATCGCTTTGGGAGTAGGTGCACAGAACTGGGCGGCATAGTCTATGACGGAGCGCACATAGGCTGTGTACATCATTTTAAGTACAGCAATAGAGGCTCCAAGTCCATTCCAGGTCACAGCTCTCAGTGCCCTGAGTCAAAGTTTGCATGTTCCGATGAGTTGATTGAGCTCCTCTTTCTTCCCCTTGTGAAAGCCGACAGTGACGCCAAGGTACTGAAAGTGGTCAACCCATTCAAGTGTTACACCATTAATTTGCAGTTCTTCATTTGCTCTCTGCTTACGATGGGAGCATGCCTTCGTGTTGTTTATGGAGAGAGTGAAACCTAGCTCAATACATTTCCTTCCAAGGAGTTCAATGGAATGTTCAATTTTTCCCAAGGTGGGAGCTTGTAGTAGGACATCATCTGCATATCCCACTTTTTGTGTTCCTTCCGGAAAATCAATATTTGCAATGGCGTTCATAAGTACATTGAATAGTGTAGGGCTTAAGACTCCTCCTTGGGGGGGTCCCGAGTTCCATATTCATTGTTCTGGAGACTGCTCCATTGAAGCAAACCTTGGCCTTCCTTCCTGTGAGGTAGTCTTCAACCCATTTCATGAGTCTCCCCTTGACACTCATGCATGCAAGCTCGTCCAGGATCGCAATCCCCTGTGCTTTGTCAAAGGCTCCTTTGATGTCAACAAATACAGAGTACCTAGCCGAATCATTAGCCAAGTAATTAACTATACAATTTGCTGTGCTCCGTCCTTTAACAAATCCATTGACCCCCTCCCCTAACCTGCCTATTTTGTGCAACAGTCGGTTTAGAATGATCCTTTCAAGCATCTTGCAAGTGCATGACATGAGACTGATAGGTCTGTAATTACCAGGGTCATTGGGCTTCGGTATTGGAACAATTATTGCATGTTTCCATTGATGGCACGTAGTTGTAGTGGTGGAGGGGAGAGCACGGTAGTTGTAGTGGTGATGGTGGTGGAGAGTCTACTCTTGCCCAGTAGTTGTAGTGGTTGTGATGGTGGAGGGGAGGGCCCGGTAATTTTAGTCGTGGTGGTGGTGGATGGGAGGTCACAGGAGTGGAAGTTGTAGTGATGGTGGGGGGAAGGGCAGGGAAGTTGTAGTGGGCGTGGTGTTGGATGAGAGGGCACGGTAGTTGTAGTGGTGGTTGTGGTGAAGGGGAGGGTGAGGTCGAATCGGGGATATATAGAAGGGGAGGGGAAATGAGTACTGGTGGGAGTAGGAGTGGAGAAGATGGTAGAAGTGATAGTGGTGGTGGAATAGGAGAGGTAGGTAATAGTTGTTGGGAGAGGAGGAAGAAATAATGGGGGAAGGAAAAGGAATGGAAATAGCATTGGAAGAAGGAGGAAGTAGTAGTGGGAGGAGAAGGAGGAGGTGGGAGGACGTATTAGTGGGGAGAGAGGGAAGAAGGGAGTGTAGTAGTGGGGAGTAGGATGGGGGTAGTGGTGTGGAGGAGGGTAATGGCGTGGAGGAGGAGTAGTAGGAGGTAGAGGGAGGGTGAAGTAGAAGTCGAGGAAGAGGAGGGGAGGGGAAGAGGTCCTGGAGGGAAGGGGCAAGTGTTGGTGGCTATTATGGCAGGGGATGGTAGGGAGTGTACAGGGTACAACTTGGAGTCCTGGCCAGAAAACCCAAAGCCAATAGAGTTGCCATGATGTGTTAAGACGCTGGAATATTATACAGAATTGTCTTGGTAGATTACTAGGGTATATGTTCGTCTTCTGTAAATACAGCAAGAAAAATAAAGAATCAGATAATAAAGTTTAAATTACTTCATCTGTGATTATGCTTTAGAATTAACATTACATACAATGTGTAAGCAACAGTGTTGAGACAGAGTGGGGAGAGTCAGTTCTCCGCTGGCCACCACCGGGTCTAGGCAGCATTTTACCGCGCAAAGTGTGACACCATCACTCTCTCTCCATCTTCTTTATCCTTTTATCTTCTTCCCCCCTTCTCCTGTTTCCCCTCCCACTCTTACCTTTCCTCTTATCCCTACTACTCTTACAACTCCTACTCTTCCCTTTCCTCCTTATCCCCTATCCTCCATTTCCTCCTTTTCTAGCCCCTCCCACTTTTACCCCTTCTCCTACCCCCTACTACGCTTATATTTTAAGGGAAATGTTTTTATAATGTTTACATTCTTAAAACTGATGTATTAAGAAGATTTCTTATTAATATAGCTGGTGAATTTTATGGGGACATATGACAATGATAACCTTGTTTTCTACCAAGGAAATTTCCACTGTAGCCTCATTTTATTTTATTTAACTTGTTAGTACATACAGCAGCAATATTATCTGCCTATTGTATTAAATGTTAGTAAATGGGGTCGGTTTTTCTGACAGTACTCACTTACATGTACTCTCCTAATTGTTCTTGTGTAGTTGTACTCACCTACTCTTATTCTCCTAGCAATGCTCACCTTGTTGTGCTCACCTACATGTACTCCTCTAGTTGCCCTTATGTGGTTGTACTTACATACATGTATTCCCTAAATGTACTCAAGTAATTGTACTTACCTAGTTGCACTCACCCATTTGTGTTTTAATGATATTTAATGTAAAATCTGCTGTAATACAGATGTATTTGATTAAGAGGTATTTTGATACTCCTTATTTTTATTTATTCCAATAAAAAGGTTAGATTAAATGTTGCATGTGTTTTCATACACATATGACACAAAATTTTCAATTTACGTTAATGTATTTACATAAAGTACATAAATATAATTTTAAACTTGAAAACAGTATTATTTAATATATCATTTAGCAAATAGTTTTATAAATTTTTTTTTAGCAAAATCTTAAAAAAAAAAATAGAGTTTTGTTGACTGAAATGTAAACGTTTAGCACACCTATCATACAACTATGACACAACATTCACAATTAACAATAATGTATGTTACAAAATAACATATAAATATAATATATAGAGATGATTATTTTTTATTATGTAGGGGAACAAAGAGTATTAATTAAGTCAATATATTAGGTATGCCACAAACATTTGTAATCTAATCTTCGAGTAACTAAATGTTTTAAAAACGTTTCATACAGCTATAGAACAACATTCTCCATTTATATATGTAATGTACATAAATTTAATATATAAACATGAAAAAGTTTTAATATATAAAGGAAAAACTAGTGTTAGAAAAGGCAACATTTGCCAAATTACATAAATGAATACCTTTACCATTCTTGAGATAAAGGTTGCTCATATGCATGTTATAGTGACGGGTCGGTGGCGGACGATGGCAGGGCAGGGTGTGATGTCCTAATAAGGGAATATACTGAGTTTGGAACTGTGGACAGGAAAATTGAACTCCAACTTAGAAATTATATATCATCCACACAAGCTGAACTGCAGGCCATTCTGGCGTGTTTGGAGGAAGTACGTCATGACGACAAAGATGTTTTTGTATTTGTCGATAGCCGAGGAGCACTTGATTCCTTAAACAGTCGAAATCCAGTCTTCATGTCCATAGCTGAGGATTGTAGGAAAAGGATAACTGAGATGCAGCTGAAAGGTCACAATGTGAAATTCATGTGGATTCCATCTCATGTTGGAATAGTGCTCAACGAGGTGGCGGATGATTTGGCCAAACGTGCCACATCAAAACCACAAGTTGACATCGAAATTCACAATGAGACAAATAAGAAGAAAAATCAGAAATATTCAGGCACAGGCAGAAGTGGAGAGGAGAGATATAATGTATGAGAGAAGTCAACGACGTGCAACACTACCTGTATGTGAGTCAAAACACCCATTTCACTTATGATAATAGAAGAAATGCTTGGAGTGACTCTGTGCACATGCGGTTCAGACTTGGGTACAAATATTACTGGGAATATGGGATAGGTGTTCATGATATTGACACGAAGTGTAAACTATGTGGTATGTTAAGGTCTTACACCCTAGCCCATTATGTTCTTGATTGTTCGTTGATTAATGTATATACAAACATTGAGATAAGGACTGTTCCGGAACAAATAGCCTGGGTGTGTCACAACGGAAATGTTGATAATATTCTGGAGAGATATAAGAATTTTGCACCAAGACTAATATTTTTTGGAATTATCTGCATGTCCCTTGCAAATTATCTATACAGTATACCAAAGTCATAAAAATATTTGTGTGTACGTCTGATACCATACTACTTGTGTAATGGAGGAAATGTATATGTTTATCCCGCAGAATATTTGGCAATATGTTTATTGTTTGTCATGTGTGTCGATATATGTATGAACACGTTGTACTGAACGGGGTGAGAATAGTTTGAGCTATCTCATCCATTTGTGTTTATTTTACCTCAATAATCGTATTTCAATTTCAATTTCAATGTGCCTGTTGAACCATACTTGCTACTTTTATTTCACACAACCCTATGGAAACGCTAGTGAAGGTTGGAACAATGATTTGTGTTTGCTGGGAAATATCCTGCAATTAAATGCACCTGGGCTGCCCACAAAATTGAAAAATTGCAATGCATAGCAGCAATCAAAAGTATTGACATCCTTCTGCAACAGGAGAGCGTGCTTCAAGACTGATTAGAACCTAAATTCTCAGGCTATCGAGGCGTCTTCCTTACATGGGTAAACGGGCAGTACAGGGGATGTGCCATCTGTGTGAAAAGTGAACCGATCTTCATGCCATTCCCAGCCCACATGATTGTGGGCCGGGGACAGAAATAATGGGAGTAGCAATTGAGCTAAGACACGACAAACTTGAAGGGTTTAATGTTTACAGGTTTCCACGTGCTGGAATAGGACTGTTAGTTGTCAAGGGTGGTGTGTCAAAAACTTTTGTAATAGCTGGGTCTCAGAGGCCTGTTAATAATTTAGTGGTGGTGGACCTTTAAATGTTGTCTAGGGGAATAGATTAGTGTACTTAAGCCTAGGGCAAATCAAAGAGTAAGGAAAACAGCCTAGTATATACACAAATTTATATGCAAAAGACACACAAACATATTCAATAAGGTGATATCCTTACAATGCATGGTCGTTTAGTAATATGGAAACGTCCCTAGCGGGCTTTAGATACACTAAGGCTCACCGTCCCAAACCCAGAACCATACACACAGCCGTCAACCCAGTGACACATATATTTACACCTCTATGAAACCTGGACTCTTATAAAACCTCTCCAAAATCTGCATAACTACTCTACCCTATCTTGCAACCCTGTTTATATACAAGGATGGGATTATCTGACTGTACGGCCGGAGAAAACCCCTCAAATAGCAGAATCGGGTCGGCAGCGATACACCTCCCCCTCCAGTCAAGATGGCATCCACCTCTACTGCGTCATCGCCAATTAATACTCTATTCTTTACATTTGCAATCAAACCCTTTATTGACTTTATTTATCATATTCCCCATGCATGCTTTTAGATGGAGTCCATTTTTCCCTCACATAGTTAGGCTATTCCAGTTCACATTATTCCTGACAATCTCCAGCAGAGAAGGTACTACTTTGCTGGGCGGAGTATTACTGGTAACTCGCGGCCTCCCGGAAATCAGCTGTAGATATTTTCTTATAAAAAATTCTCCTCTGTGTGCACCAACATTTTATACTTGAAACTAACCTCCACAGGAGATAAGGTTCGTAACATTAGTGTTATTTGGACGTGCCAAGACCTCAAATGCAATAATTTGTGGTGATTTCAATGACCATCATCGTTTGGCACTGGGCTTTAACACAATAAATGAGGCCGGCACTCACATAGCACAACTACTATACCAGCTACCAGAAATTCAAATCATTTCAAAATGGAACCCACCCACATTCAAGGAGGTACACTATACCTTACTCTCATTTCAACCTCCCTCAGAGATGCAGCAAAATGGCCAGTTGAGCCCCACACTCACAAGCGACCACCATGGGATCCAAATAGATCTAAAGTTAGATCTACCCACCTCCTCCTCCACCAAGAACCTCGAACTTCGCTCTAGCAAAAAAGGACCGCTTTCGAAACTTCATCTCATAGTGGCATGTTGTTCCTGAAGACATTAATAGGGCAGAATAAGATTTTGTCAAAGCAATTCAAAGTGCAGTCAACCATTCAATTCCACCGAAAAACAGTCCACTAGAGCTTTGGTTCTTTAAAGTCCATGTCGATGCGTCTGATTCGGGGTGCTGGTGCAGTGATGTTGCAAAAGGGGGATGATTAAGTGGACCATTCAGGGGTACTATTACTCTGCTAAATTTGATAAGGCACAACACAACTATTCGTTGGTAGAAAAAGAAGTGTTGGCGCTAGTATTAGCCAATCGAAAGTTTGAGGTATATCTCACGGCCAATATAACAATGATATTATTTTAATAATTATGGTATATCTCATGACTAATATAATAATTATATTATAATAATAATAATAATTGTTGTAATTTATAATTATTACTCTTCCTTCTGATGGGCCATAAAGGAAGCCCACTTCAAGTGAAACTTTGTGACGATCTCGGTCTGGAACCCGTAGGTGCGGGACTCGGAAGCTCTTCACCCCAACCACGGCGGTCTCCAGGTTTGGAATCCCTGTGCCTTCTTTTTACCAACTACGTAAACTCTGGAGCTGGAACCAGAGCCCCTAGGGTAGTTTGTTGTTCCCTTCAACCTCGTTCTGACAGTTTCTGCAACATCGCTGGATCCAGTCGTATTGGCATTTGTCTTTCCATTAGAGACTTTCGAATCCATGGAGAGAGGGGTACCTGCTGCATGGGTAACAGTTTCTCCCATGTATCAACCTACCCTGGCTTTGCACCCTGGAGAGGCCACTCCAGACCGACAACCAGAATGCAACTTCATAGTCTCATGAGACTGATGGATACCTACTAATATAGTGGAAGTGTATACAGACCATAACCCAATAGTGCTCATCTGTCAGATGAATGAAAAAAAGAGTACTCGGGTGGGCATTATACCTGCAGGACTTAAATCTTACCGTAAACTACTTACCGGTTCGGCTAAATGTGGTAGCTGATGCACTATCCCGGTTACCTGAGTAGTGTACATCTAAGCGACAGTAAGCCACGAACCAACTGCCGAGTATTTAGTATCATTCTTAGGTTCTCATGTAACATTAAACATTCCTTGTCATTTTTTTGTGTGTTTTTCTTTCAGAGATTTTTTTATGGATTTCTTGTACGCTCTTACAAAACAAATCATGGGGCGGGGGGACGGGATGGAGTATTACGGCCCTGAATCCAAGATTGGCACTCTGTACGGAACCAGGATCATAGAGCATCTATTTTCACGTGAATCAGGGACCATTCACTACAGCATTTTAGAGATAGGACCTGATTGTTTTAGATTGTGTGTGGGATTTGTTCTAGTTAAATTATAGAACATTAATAGATAGGTTGGGTTTATGAAGGAGTAAAATATCTAACAAAATTAAAGATTCAAGAGGACTTGAACCTCAGCTTGGAAAATAGCGGTCTCTGTTTCCCTGCCAAATGCAGGAGCACCTTGATGCTCACAGAGTTGGTATTCTTTGAGTTATTATTATGTTAGTGGTTTGTAAAGCTAAGATGTTAGTTACACTTAAAACTGATTTGTGGCGAATAAATACATGTATTTAATACTAAGTAATATTACTCTATGATCAGGTTAATGATTCATTCAGCGGCCACATTGTGTTGAAGAGGGACTGCTCTAACCAAACTCCAAGAGGTCTGGACATCGTGCTGTGGGCTCTCTCTCTTTTTACATCTTTCTATTCTCCTCACTTCTTAATCTTTACTATACCAAGTTTAAGTAAATTACTCTTATTGTACATGCCACTAGTTGTTCAAAGTGTATTTGATCTATATTCTCTAGGCCAGTGTTTGGGCCTCAAGTACTTATTTTTTTGGGGTGTCCTGTAGAACACGTGTGGCGTGAAAATGGTATCAAGTGTTGAATACTGTCCCTTAAGGAAAGTAGACCTTACCTCTAGTTTTGTTGTATGTACTCTCGTTTCTTGTCTATATGGATTCAATGAGGTAACATAAGATCGAGGTGGTAAGGTATTTATTAAACTTGGGGGGATTATGGGTTAATGAATTATATTAAGAAATTAACCAGGAGTTCCCATTACCAATAGTAAGTTGGGGGTAGGTGATCACGCTAGACACAGAGCATATATTTGGTGTTACTTTTCTTTTGCTCCGGTTCTCCTGGGGCCCGGGGCTTACCTAACCACAGTAGTTAGTTACTCCCTTACCTTAAACATTGACCCTACAGAGCAAGCACTAATTTGTAACAAGTGCCAAAGAACTCAATCTTAGACTCATCAGCTCAAGGAAGCTATACAAAAAGCAGCTAAGTGACCTCAAAAGGACCCTACTCTGTGTGGTTAAAGAACATGTGCATTAAGAGACCAGGATAATCAAAGAACAAAAGTGGCTGGAATGGTGTTCACATCTGAATGAACACACCTCTCTTGGAGAGATGTGGCAGCAAATCCACAGGATTTGTGGATTTTATTGTTTAACACAATCAAACAATTCACCACCACTTTACGCGGTTTCAAGGAAATACAACACCTAAAGCCCCATACCCTAAGGATCCTACAGGACGCCAAAGTACAGGCAACCAAATTTTCAGAAAGAGCCGCCGGTAATCAGCGCCAACCAGATGTACTAGCAGTGCAGAAAGGATCAGAGTAAGAAAGTGGCACAGAATCCTGACATCATGTGCAGAAGCCTCAGACATTAATACCCCTGCTCACACTGGATGAGCTTAATTGGGCAAAGAAAAAAACATATATACATCCCCTGGAGACAAGAAAAAACTATAAAATGATTAAAAACATAGGAACATAAAAATAAAGGTAACTACAGTAGGCCTATTGGCCCTTACGAGGCAGCTCCTATTTATAACCACCCAATCCCACTTACATATATGTCCAACCCCCGTTTGAAACAATCAAGGGACCTCATCTCTACCACTTTATGTGGTAATTGCTTCCATAAATCAACAACTCTGTTACTGAACCAGTATTTATCAAGGTCTTTCCCAAATCTAAACATATGGAATTTATACCCCTTTTTTCGTGTTCTGTCTTGTATTGATACTTTTAATACCCTATATTAAAACCTTGGCCCAGAGGGAGACGCTGCACACCTAAGGCTAAGCAATTTATCCTGGACTTCTTAAACTAGACCTACAGCTTAAAATAGGGTATACATAGTGCCAATTGCAAAACTCAAAGATTCTGCTAATCCAAAGCCCATCTGTCTCCAAAGTTGTGCACCCAAGACGGCTGACAAAATGGCACTCAACAGACTTGAGTGGAGAGTGTGCACCCAAATGCTTCGACCGCATCAGTGAAAAGCCAAAGCAGTTTGGTATCAAATTCAACCCGACCAAGACAAAAACCATGTCCATAAAAATATTGAAGCTCAACAAGCAACTGAAAGTACAGAGTCAACCAATTGAATAGGTGGACACTTTTCAGTATCTAAGAATAATCCTGGACACACACATAAATTGTAATGCTGAGGTCACTTACTTGAGAGCGAGAACTGCGGCCTGGATGGCTATCCACAGGTCGCTAACCTCCCTCTCTGGAGGAGCAAATCTGCAAGTCATTCGCACATATTATGTACAGGCAGTCAGATCAGTTATCGACTATGTAGCACCTGCACTCATAAGCCTATCACATCAACAGTGGAAAGACCTTAAAGCTGCACCAAACAGTGCTATAAGACCTGCCATGAAAGCCTCTATGTGGACCTGACTTGAAACGGATTTGCCATCTCTTCAAGAAAGAATATCTCAAAGAACAGCTAAGATTATCAGAAAGTACAATGTTCTCAAGGTGTTGTGCACAATGTTCTTAAGGTGCTGTATACAATGTTTTCAGGGAGTTGTACACAAGGTTCTCAAGGAATTGTAAAAATGTTCTCAAGGTGTTGTATACAATGTTCTCAAGGTGTTCTACACAATGTTCTCAAGGTGTTCTACACAATGTTCTCAGGGTGCTGTTTGCAATATTCTCAAGGTGTTGCATACAATGTTCTGATGGTGTTTTATACAATGTTCTCAAGGTACTGTATACTATATTCTCAAGGTAATGTATACAATGTTCTTAGTGTCATGTGTCCAATGTTCTTAGTGTTATGTGTCCAATGTTCTCAAGGTGATGAATACAATGTTCTCAGGGTGCTGTATAGAATGTATTCAGGGTGCTGTAAACAATGGTCTCAGGGTGCTGTATTCAATGTTTTCTACGAGTTGTATACAATGCGCCAAGGGAGCTGAATTCAACATTCTGAAAGTGATGCATACAGTGGTCTCAGGGTACTGTATAAAATGTTCTCAGGGTGTTGTTTAAAATGTTCTCAAGGTGTTGTACACAAAGTTTTCAGGGTGTTGTATATAATGTTTTCAAGGAATTGTAAACAATGTTAACAAGGTTTTGTATACAATGATCTTAGGATGATATGTCCAATGTTCTCAAGATGATGAATTCAATGTTCTCAGGGTGCTGTATACAATGCTCTAAGAGGGCTGTTTTCAATATTTAAAGGGTGCACAATACAATGTTCTCAAGGAGCTGTTTAAAAGGTTCTCTGGGTGCTGTATACAATGTTTTCAAGCTGTTGTATAAAATGTTTTAAGGGTGTTGCATACAATGTTCTCAAGGTGATGCATACAATATTCTCAAGGTGTTATGTACAATATTCCAAAGGTTATGTGTACAATGTTCTCAAGTGTTTGTGTACAATGGTCTCAAGATGTTGTTTTCAATGTTCTTAAGGTTCTGTATACAATGTTCTCAAGGTGTTGTATAAAATGTTCTATGCGGGCTGTATACAATGTTGTCAAGGTGCTGTATACTTTGTTCTAAAGGTTTTGTATACAATGTTCTCAAGGTGTTGTATACAATGTTCTCAAGGTGTTGTATACAATGTTCTCAGGGTGTTGTATACAATGTTCTCAAGGTGTTGTATACAACGTTCTCAGGGTGTTGTATACAATATTCTCAGGGTGTTGTATACATTGTTCCAAAGGTGCTTTGTGCAATGTTCTCAAGGCCTTGTATATAATGTTCTCATGGTGCTGTATACAATGTTCTCAAGGTGTTGTATTCCTTGTTCTCAGGGTGCTGCAGGAAATGTTCCCAAGGTGTTGTATACAATGTTCTCGAGTTGCTGTATACAATGTTCTCAGGATGTTGTATACAATTTTCTCAATGTGATGAATTCAATGTTTTCAAGGTGTTGTATACAATAGTATCAATGTTCTGTGAACAATGTTCTCAAGGTGCTGTATGCAAATTCGAATTTGCAAATTCGTGGTGCTGTATATAATTGTCACTTGAATCCCTTACATAGCAGCGGAATTGTCTTTCCTACTCACCCTGAATGCCTTTGCACTGGAAGTCGATCTCTACACCAGCCAAGATGAGTCATCAGTCCTGCCATCTTTTCATACCCCCTCCCCTCCCCCAGGGCCTGGCACGGCCTGGTATGACTCAGAGGCAACCCGTGCGCCTCTGCTAACCGGTAGTTTGCCTTCACAAACAAGCAGTTATCCATCTTCAACTAGCAGTGGTGCATCCCTACACAATGGCGCCGCCAGCCACAAACTAGCAGTTTGGTAGTAGTGCATGTTACCACTTTGCTTTGCCACTGGCTGTGATATCATCACCACCAGACTATATAAAGGGGCACCGTTTCCCTAAAGAACCAGTCTCTCTCTTAGTGCTCTTGGATCACCTTAGCCTCTTGCAACGCCGTCTGCCTTCAGCCTACGTCGTGTCCTGGATGCTGTGGTGGTATGGTAGTTGTCTTGAGCACACCAGTATAGTCTTGTATTATATTAGCTTTAAACTTTCATTTATTTATTTGATTTGTTATATAATAATAGCCAAGTGTTCTCAGGTGCCATTTTCGTTCATTAATATTTCAGTAAATTGTTATAATTATTTATTTGATGATTTTCATTTGTTTCCACCTACGACTTAAACACTGCCAGGACCAATGCTGCATTTTTTTTTTTTGGTATTTGTGTGACGGCGAGCCATATCACCTTGGTTCAACATAGCGTGATACCACAACCTGTCACATAAATTTGGGGGACTGTCCAAGGGGCACTCTAAGGAGCTGTCCATGGAGCTGGCCTCAGGAGCTGTTCCTAGCAACCTTTGCTTAAGATTGTGTTTAGTTGTTAAACATGGCTTTTATACTTTGCATTTTTTCAGAATTCCTTTTGAGATTTACATACTGGTAACTGAACACATCTACTTTACAGGTGTAGCAGTTTGTGATCTGTATATTAGACTGACTCTAATTACGTGATGTTTTATACACAAATTCATGCTCTTAATGGTTAGTCATCTAAGCTATTGCAATATCTTTATTATCCACATAATTTTATCCCTACAGAGAGAACTCACGCAGGCAGGTCACCCCCCCCCCCCCCACCCCGGGTACTTATCTGGTACTTTAATTTGTCTTCGAACTATTATGTTCCACTTTGTATTACGAACTTAGGAGGAAGTATTGGACTAGAGATCCTTTCGCATCCAGAACTGTGTTATACATTCGGGACGTGTATAGCCATTCTCGTCACAGTGGTGACACTCCCTGCATCCCTAAGCCTTTGTTCAAAGTTCATAAATAATTACTCAGGTATAGAGCTTACTATTTTTTACAGAGCACATGGAATGGTAACTCTGCAGTTAATTATCTAGATTCCAGTAGGACAACTCTTACCCTAATCCTACTAGAGTAGAGGGTACAGACATCCCTACATCCTTTTTATATTTTACTACCTCGAAACATTCATTTATATTGTTTCTCCAAGTCCTTAAAAGTTCAGACTTAGTTTTATTTCAGGTTATCTTATATAGTACAGTAATTTATCTTGTAAAATTATTGTTGCCCTACACGATAAATAATTACGTTCAGTGTTGCCAGTTATATAACAACAATTCTCAGGCATATTGCCTCATCACGTACAAGGCAGTCTATTAATCCTTACTTATTGGTTCTCCTACAGGGTACTCGTATTTTTCTTCTATATATATTTTCATTTATATAATATTTAATATGTTTAGGTTAGCAGCATTCCGTGCTAACCCCGAGGAGGAGCTCGACACATTAATTCGTGCTACTAGAGCAGAATTAATAACCCTCACAACTGAGTATCACATCACTCCTCCCAATGGGATTACAAAAGCTGAGTTTCATAACCTGATTGTAGATCACCTTGCAGACAATGATCTTATTACTCCAGAGCATCAGGATCAACATAGAGTTGCTGATAAAATCACACTCACACACATGAAATTAAAGATCGAGTTAGCCAAACTAGAAACTGCTGTCGATGAACGCAAACGGGAGATGAGACGACAAGAGGCTGTATAAGCCCATGAATGTGAACGAGGACAACGCCAGCTACATCTGTGGGAAAACTTGACTCATGTAATTCATTTAAATTGACACTATTTTCGATAGCTACGAAGGACCACCACTTTTTTGTGAAAAAGTAGAAAAACTAGGGGGGAACAAGTGGTTTGAAATTAATTCCATGAACTAGTGTCCTATGAATGTTCCTAATTAATAATGTACTGAATATTAAAGGGACTGTATATTATGAGTCAAATTCACTCTCCCAAAATGCTAAAAGTGCTGTTAAATGTTAAAAGATTAATATATCCCTAGCATTATTCTGCCGCTGGTTCTTCGCCAGAGTAATAATAATATAAATAAAAAAAGTGTGGCAACCTATTTCATCTCACTTAATTTCACAGTTAAGCTGTTAATTGTTATTGTAGAGATACTAACCAATATAGATACTTTAATCATCTCCTAATGAAATCAATATTACTAACCCTATATTTTAGTATTATTAAACTTTCTATATCGCTTTAGTAATATTAGTCTATATTATTGTAGTATTCTAAGGCACATTCGCCTCTAATTGCTATTACCTAATTCATTCCCTTTTCAATTTAATTTGCTAAGTCCTTAATGAACTGTTGACGAACTACACTGGTTCCTAGATATATATGAACTTCTAGAAATAACCCCTCCCCCTTCAATGTTGATATTTGAGGCTTTTAACTTTGATCCATTAATAATACAGTCCATTCATTCTCTTTAAGTGATTGTTAAATAATCTAACGTACATAGGCACTGGTTCTATAGTGTCCATCTTATAATCACTTTTATTTGTTTCCCTCTTTCTCAAAAGTGGGTGGTCCTTCGATTTATATTAATTCTCATAATTAAGTAATTCCATATTTGAGTCAAAGCCCCAAATATCTAACATTTTGGTCCTGTTCTAACCGGATCCATACTAGTTAATCATTACTAATCACATCGTGTAGTAACTTAGGTTAAACATATTTTATTATCTGTGATTACCAGCAGTGTACCACATATGTTAGCCTAACCCCATACCAATTAATTATGTGTTACCATTATTGAGCTATACAAATATTTCAATTTACAGCTGTCAGCAGACTGTCCATAAAAACCAAAACCAAATTCACTGATTCACTGATTCACTTACGTCAGTGAATTCATTAACATTTTAGGGACCAGTATACTAATCTAAATTACTGATCCCAAAAATCAGTTAATCATTACTAACACTGGTAACATTATATTCCGCAATTAGGAAGTACATTCAAGTGTTAAACATTATTTTTCAGCAGTAGAATACTTGCCAAACACAATTAATAATCTTGTGTTCATTAAATTTCCCATACACATATTTTCTACAAATGTGTGTATATATATATATATATATATATATATATATATATATATATATATATATATATATATATATATATATATATATATATATATATATATATATATATATATACCTAGTAGCCAGAAC
Organism: Procambarus clarkii; assembly: GCF_040958095.1. Lineage (NCBI taxonomy): Eukaryota > Metazoa > Arthropoda > Malacostraca > Decapoda > Cambaridae > Procambarus > Procambarus clarkii. The sequence goes on from NC_091176.1 coordinate 35,110,964, forward strand.
GCACTTCTTGGCCTACTATGCAAGGCCAGATTTGCCTAATAAGCCAAGTTTTCCTGAATTAATATATTTTCTCTAATTTTTTTCTTAGGAAATGATAAAGCTACCCATTTCATTATGTATGAGGTCAATTTTTTTTTAATTGGAGTTAAAATTAACGTAGATATGTGACCGAACCTAACCAACCCTACCTAACCTAACCTAACCTATCTTTATAGGTTAGGTTAGGTTAGGTAGCCGAAAAAGTTAGGTTAGGTTAGGTTAGGTAGGTTAGGTAGTCGAAAAACAATTAATTCATGAAATCTTGGCTTATTAGGCAAACCGGGCCTTCCATAGTAGGCTGAGAAGTGCCTTCTGGCTATTAGGTATGACATATATATATATATATATGTCGCACCTAGTAGCCCAAACGCACTTCTCAGCCTACTATGCAAGGCCCGATTTGCCTAATAAGCCAAGTTTTCCAGAAATAATATATTTTCTCTAATTATTTTCTTATGAAATGATAAAGCTACCCATTTCATTATGTATGAGGTCAATTTTTTTTTATTGGAGTTAAAATTAACGTAGATATATGATCGAACCTAACCAACCTTACCTAACCTAACCTAACCTATCTTTATAGGTAAGGTTAGGTTAGGTAGCCGAAAAAGTTAGGTTAGGTTAGGTTAGGTAGTCGAAAATCAATTAATTCATGAAAACTTGGCTTATTAGGCAAATCGGGCCTTGCATAGTAGGCCGAGAAGTGCGTTCTGGCTACTAGGTACGACATATATATATATATATATATATATATATATATATATATATATATATATATATATATATATATATATATATATATATATATATATATATATATATATATATATATATAACTGAAAACTAACACCCCAGAAGTGACTCGAACCCATACTGCCAGGAACAACGCAACTGATATGTACGGGGACGCCTTAATCCGCTTGACCATCACGACCGGACATAAGGAAGTGATAGCCGAAGCTATTTTAACCACTTCCCCGCCGGCACTCGGATGGTAATCTTGGGCATAGCATTTTATCAAATCACCTCATTCTTTGGGGCACACGTGAGGAACACAAATGCAAACAAGCCTGAATGGTCCCCAGGACTATATACAACTGAAAACTCACACCCCAGAGTGCCGGCGGGGAAGTTGTTCAAAAAGCTTCGGCTATCACTTCCTTATGTCCGGTTGTGATGGTCAAGCGGATTAAGGCGTCCCTGTACATACCAGTTGCGTTGCTCCTGGCAGTATGGGTTCGAGTCACTTCAGGGGTGTGAGTTTTCAGTTGTATATAGTCCTGGGGACCATTCAGGCTTGTTTGCATTTGTGTTCCTCACGTGTGCCCCAAAGAATGAGGTGATTTGATAAAATGCTATGCCCAAGATTACCATCCGAGTGCCTGCGGGGAAGTGGTTCAAATAGCTTCGGCTATCACTTCCTTATGTCCGGTCGTGATGGTCAAGTGGATTAAGGCATCCCTGTACATACCAGTTGCGTTGCTCCTGGCAGTATGGGTTCGAGTCACTTCTGGGGTGTGAGTTTTCAGTTGTATATAGTCCTGGGGACCATTCAGGCTTGTTTGCATATATATTTATATATATATATATATATATATATATATTTATATATTTATATATATATATATATATATATATATATATATATATATATATATATATATATATTTATATATATATATATATATATATATATATATATATATATATTTATATATATATATATATATATATATATATATATTTATATATATATATATATATATATATATATATATATATATTTATATATTTATATATATATATATATATATATATATATATATATATATATATATTTATATATTTATATATATATATATATATATATATATATATATATATATATATATATATATATATTTATATATATATATGTCGTACCTAGTAGCCAGAATGAACTTCTCGGCCTACTATGCAAGGCCTGATTTGCCTAATAAGCCAAGTTTTCCTGAATTAATATATTTTCTCTAATTTTTTTCTTATGAAATGATAAAGCTACCCATTTCATTATGTATAAGGTCATTTTTTTTTTATTGGAATTAAAATTAACGTAGATATATGACCGAACCTAACCAACCCAACCTAATCTAACCTATCCTTATAGGTTAGGTTAGGTTAGATAGCCGAAAAAAGTTAGGTTAGGTTAGGTTAGGTAGGTTAGGTAGTCGAAAAACAATTAATTCATGAAAACTTGGCTTATTAGGCAAATTAGGCCTTGCATAGTAGGCTGAGAAGTGCGTTCTGGCTACTAGGTGCGACATATATATATATATATATATGTCATACCTAATAGCCAGAAGGCACTTCTCAGCCTATTATGCAAGGCCCGATTTGCCTAATAAGCCAAGTTTTCATGAATTAATTGTTTTTCGACTACCTAACCTAACATAACCTAACTTTTTCGGCTACCTAACCTAACCTTACCTATAAAGATAGGTTAGGTTAGGTTAGGTAAAGTTGGTTAGGTTCGATCATATATCTACGTTAATTTTAACTCCAATAAAAAAAATTTACCTCATACATAATGAAATGGGTAGCTTTATCATTTCATAAGAAAATAATTAGAGAAAATATATTATTTCAGGAAAACTTGGCTTATTAGGCAAATCGGGCCATGGATAGTAGGCTGAGAAGTGCGTTCTGGAAACTAGGTACGACATATGTATATATATATAAGTCGTACCTAATAGCCAGAACGCACTTCTCAGCCTAATATGCAAGGCCCGATTTGCCTAATAAGCCAAGTTTTCCTGAATTAATATATTTTCTCTAATTTTTTCTTATGAAATGATACAGCTACCCATTTCATTATATATGAGATCAATTTTTTTTTATTGGAGTTAAAATTAACGTAGATATATGGCCAAACCAAACCAACCCTACCTAACCTAACCAAACCTATCTTTATAGGTTAGGTTTGGTTAGGTAGCAGAAAAAGTTAGGTTAGGTTAGGTTAGGTAGGTTAGGTAGTCGAAAAACAATTAATTCATGAAAACTTGGCTTATTAGGCAAATCGGGCCTTGCATAGTAGGCTGAGAAGGGCGTTCTGGCTACTAGGTACGACATATATATATATATATATATATATATATATATATATATATATATATATATATATATATATATATATATATATATAGGTTCCTGTTTGTTTATATATATATATATATATATATATATATAACTTACGCATCTCCGATTTTATATCTACATTTTAGTGAGGTGGATGGGGTGAGGTGGCATTAATAGGGTATTAATTTCATCAACACAAGACAGAACAAGAGGTGGCATTAATAGGGTTTAATGCACAACTATATTCTATATTCTACCCACCTCAAGACTCCGCTCCAATATAGAAGCATCAAGAAATATGGACCAATAGGCTTTATACAATAACTTCTATTCAATACCCATTGTTTCGTGTTGTGTCTTGTGTTGATGAAATTAATACCCTATTAATGCCACCTCACCCCATCCACCTCACTAAAATATATATATATATATATATATATATATATATATATATATATATATATATATATATAAATATATATATATATATATATATATATATATATATATATATATATATATATATGTCGTACCTAGTAGCCAGAACGCACTTCTCAGCCTACTATGCAAGGCCCGATTTGCCTAATAAGCCAAGTTTTCATGAATTAATGTTTTTTCGACGACCTAACCTACCTAACCTAACCTAACCTAACTTTTTCGGCTACCTAACCTAACCTAACCTATAAAAATAGGTTAGGTTAGGTTAGGTAGGGTTGGTTAGGTTTGGTCATATATCTACGTTAATTTTAACTCCAATAAAAAAAAATTGACCTCATGCATAATGAAATGGGTAGCTTTATCATTTCATAAGAAAAAAATTAGAGAAAATATAATAATTCAGGAAAACTTGGCCTATTAGGCAAATCGGGCCTTGCATAGTAGGCTGAGAAGTGCGTTCTGGCTACTAGGTACGACATATATATATATATATATATATATATATATATATATATATATATATATATATATATATATATATATATATATATATATATATATATATATATATATATAGGTTACTGTTTGTTTATATATATATATATATATATATATATATATATATATATAATATATATATATATATATATATATATATATATATATATATATATATATATATATATATATATATATATATATATATATATATATATATATAAACAGGAACCTCTTTAAGCACCAACGTATATACCAAGCCCACCAACATAGGATTATGCCTGAACGGTAGATGTGAGTGCCCCCAAAGATACAAAGCCAGTGTTCTCAATGCTTATATTCGTCGAGCGCTTACCCACTGCTCTGAATGGAGCAACGTGAGTAGAGAGTTTGAAAGAGTAACTCAGGTATTGGTGAACAACGGATATAGCAACGCGGAAATAAACGCTGCTAAAAGAAGACAATTGGACCGTTGGTATAATCCAGAACCTAGAACAGAAACCATAATACCTCCAATAAAATTATATTACAAATCAACACACAGTGAACATAAAAAAGAGGAAAGAATAATGAAAGAAATAATCCATAAAGGAGTATAGAGCACTACTCCTAACCAAAACATAAAACTGATAATATTCTACAAAACCAAGAAGACTTCCGAACTCCTTATCAAAAACAGCCCGAAGCCGACAGAGAACCCTCTACAGCAGTCAAGCGTTGTATACATATACACTTGCCCCCACGAAGGATGTAACCTTCAATCTAAGTACATAGGTATGACGTCGACCAATCTGACGAGGCGTTTGACATGCCATCTTCAATCCGGTGCCCTTAGGAATCACATGAGACAAGCCCAGGACATTACTCTAACAAGAGAAATGTTGAACAAAAATACCTGCATAATAGACAAAACCCAAGATGCAAGATGATTACATATTCTTGAAGCAATTCACATCAGAATAGAACAACCTACCATGAACACCCAAATCACGGAACTATTTACTCTACCCACCATGAGAGTAAGGACAAGACCATAACATAACGATGCCAACACAGAAGGCAATGTCCAACATAACAGGCCAAATACACTGGATTAATCTTTGTATGTTGATAGGCGCTGCCTCGTATGGGCCAATAAGCATTCTGCAGTTACCTCTATTCTTATGTTTCACCCCACATTTATCCCTTATGTATCCCCCCATGTTTTCACCTTTATTGTCTTATCACCTGACCGAGTGCGGGTATAAAATCAACCAGCATTGTAAGATCTTTCAGGACGGGAGAGACATCTCCCGCCATCACATCACGAGGCGCAGTGTGGTCACAATGCGGCCCAAACGTCTTAAGATCAGAGCTACTCCACTTGACGGTCATGCTATCGGAAGAAACAATACTCTAAAGGTCCTGAAGGACGTAACTGGCCTCAAATCCGATGACATTACTCAGGAAGGTGAAGATATCGTGCTCTACTTTTCATGTGAAGAGGAGCTAGAAAAATTCCTCACTAACGATGCCTTTCTTCGTAAAGAGCACTACCTACATCCTCACTTCCCACGTGAGTTCCTGGCCGGAAGAACTGTTTTTACCAGCAGGACTAGCTGGTGGATCGCTGAGCGACCTCAACATCATATCATAAACAATATCGAGGACGAAAATCCAAACCTGTCGGTATTCAACCTAGAGTTCTGCAACATTCTTTCGACCTTCAACCTTCGCAAAAGCTTTTGATAAATGTGACCATGAAGTTATTGCACATAAAGTGCGTTCAAAAGGAATTACCGGAAAAGTAGGCAGATGGATCTACAATTTCCTGACCAACAGAACCCAATATGTAATAGTCAACAAAATAAAATCCAGCCCATCAACCGTGAAGAGCTCAGTCCCCCAGTGTACTGTGCTTGCTCCAGTACTTTTTCTCATCCTCATATCGGACATATACAAGAACACAACCTATAGCACTGCAACATCCTTTGCAGATGACACTAGGATCTTCATGAGAGTAGGCAACAAAGAGGACACGGCGAACCTCCAGTCAGATGTAGATCAGGTCTTTCTATGGGCTACAGAAAATAATATGGTGTTTAATGAAGAATAGTTCCGGCTCATGCGCTATGGAAAAAATGAAAATATAAAAACGGAACACACGTACAAAACTCAGGCAAATCATAACATAGAACGAAAAGGCAATGTAAAGGATCTGGGTGTACTCATGTCGGAAGACCTTACCTTTAAAGAACACAATAAAGTAGCCGTCACAACTGCAAGAAAAATGACAGGTTGGATAACAAGAACTTTTCACACTAGAGATGCTATACCGATGATGATACTTTTCAAAACGCTTGTGCTCTCTAGAGTAGAGTACTGCTGCACAATGACAGCACCTTTCAAAGCAGGAGAAATTGCTGACCTGGAGAGCGTGTAGAGATCCTTTACTGCTAGAATCCACTCAGTAAAACATCTAAATTACTTGGACCGACTAAAGAGCCTAAAACTGTACTCCCTTGAGCGCAGGTGGGAGAGGTACATAATAATTTACACGTGGAAAATATTAGAGGGGCTGGTCCCAAACCTGCACACAGAAATAACATGACATGAGACCAGAAGACATGGCAGGATGTGCAGAAAACCCCCGTTGAAAAACAGAGGTGCAGCAGGTTCTCTGAGAGAGAACTCAATCAACATCAGAGGCCCGAGACTGTTCAACACGCTTCCACTACACATAAGGGGCATAACTGGCCGACCCCTCACAGTGTTCAAGAGAGAACTGGATAAGCACCTCCAAAGGATACCTGATCAACCAGGCTGTGACTCATACGTCAGGCTACGAGCAGCCGCGTCCAACAGCCTGGTTGATCAGTCCGGCAACCAGGAGGCCTGATCGACGACCGGGCCGCGGGAACGCTAAGCTCCGGAAGCACCTCAAAGTAACCTCAAGGTAACACCGACAAAACATGAATGAAGATTACGTTCACCACCATAGCTGCGGCCACCCAGGCTGCCACACAAGGATTCTACTGCTTCGGCCTAAAAATACCACCCCACCAAATAAAAAAGGAACGGTACCATGAGATCCAGCAGTGCTTTAAGTGCTACGAGCTCTCCCACCCGACCAACAAGTGTCAGCACCCTGTCCAGAGATGCAGCCTGTGCGCACTGGACCATCACTACTCCATATGCAAGGCAACGGTCCATCACTGCTTGCTCTGTGATGGGAATCACGCCGCAATTTCCTACTGCTGCCCCCGCAGACAGGAAATCATCAAGTCCCAGGTTGAAGCCAAAAGAAACAGCTCGTCTACCTCCTCGACCAGAGCCCCAAGCGTTCAACCCACCACCTTAGCTCTCACCAGTCGACCAGAAGACTTTCCGGTCTTACCAACATGTGGCTCCTCCCAGCAGGCGACACAGCCTTCTCATTGGGAACCCAAGGTCCCTCAGGCTCCTTCACAGCCCCCTGCATCACGTGCAGGCATTTTCCCTGGTCTTCTTAAACTAGCGGAAAGGCTTGCAGGACCAGACAACCAGCGCTTTGTCAGTGAACTAAACGCCTTATACATAGACAATGGCCTGGCCCCCATCATAGCCACTAGCGTAAATCTCACTGCCTCCTCTACCACTCCGGAGACTACCACCAGGACGACCATGCGGTCAACTTCAACACCAACTCCAGAACCGCCCTTGACCCGGGCGACATTAACAGAGGTAATTCCTTCTCCAGCTCCCAACACTCCTACCATCACTATCTCAGCAGCCGCGCTAGCAGACGTGGTGTCTACAAACGATAACAGCACCACCAGCGCTCCTGAAATAGCTACAACCACCAATCAACGACACCTAAACCTACCTAAGGCTGCGAGGCGAAAGACAAAAATGCCCACTACGGAGGTTACGGACTCCTCAGACGAGGAAATCACAGTAAGAACTCCACCGCCGCATCACAAATACGACACCAACACGGTTCAAGACTTCCTCATGGAGGCCACGTCACCAAACTCTAACGACAGCACTGCTCAGCCAAAGTCACAGGCAAAGAAAAAACGGAAAACCTAGAGGTCTACGCTAACCCCACCAGCTCCATAACTGGTATAGCCAGCCCTCCAGGCTGAAAACCATCATGAAGACCCCCATCCATCGCCACATCTCTAGTATCAGCCATTGATACAGATAATGGCTCCAAGAGCCTCCACTTACGGGCTCACCATAGCCCGTGCTACTGGAACTTATTGTTATGAGTAGCGAATCTTAAACAACAACAACAAGTAAGATCTTTCAGGACGGGAGAGACATCTCCCGCCATCACATCACAAGGCGCAGTGTGGTCACAATGCGACCCAAAAGTCTTAAGGTCACAGCTACTCCACTTGACGGTCATCCTATCGGAAGAAGCAATACTCTAAAAGGTCCTGAAGGACGTAACTGGCCTCAAATCCGATGACATTACTCAGGAAGGTGAAGATATCGTGCTCTACTTTTCATGTGAAGAGGAGCTAGAAAAGCTCCTCACTAACGATGCCTTTCTTCGCAAAGAGCACTACCTACATCCCACTTCCCACGTGAGTTCCTGGCCGGAAGAACTGTTTTTACCAGCAGGACTAGCTGGTGGATCGCTGAGCGACCTCAACATCATATCATAAACAATATCGAGGACGAAAATGCAAACCTGTCGGTATTCAACCTAGAGTTCTGCAACACCGACAAAACATCAATGAAGATTACGTTCACCACCATAGCTGCGGCCACCCAGGCTGCCACACAAGGACTCTACTGCTTCGGCCTAAAAATACCACCCCACCAAATAAAAAAGGAACGATACCATGAGATCCAGCAGTGCTTTAAGTGCTACGAGCTCTTCCACCCGACCAACAAGTGTCAGCACCCTGTCCAGAGGTGCAGCCTGTGCGCACTGGACCATCACTACTCCATATGCAAGGCAACAGTCCACCACTGCTTGCTCTGTAATGGCAATCACCCCGCAATTTCCTACCGCTGCCCCCGCAGCCAGGAAATCATCAAGGCCCAGGTTGAAGCCAAAAGAAACAACTCGTCTACCTCCTCGACCAGAGCCCCAAGCGTTCAACTCACCACCTTAGCTCTCACTAGTCGACCAGAAGACTTTCCGGTCCTACCAACATTTGGCTCCTCCCAGCAGGCGACACAGCCTTCTCATTGGGAACCCAAGGTCCCCAAGGTCCCACAGGCTCCTTCACAGCCCCCTGCATCACGTGCAGGCATTATCCCTGGTCTTCTTAAACTAGCGGAAAGGCTTGCAGGACCAGACAACCAGCGCTTTGTCAGTGAACTAAACCAATTATACATAGACAATGGCCTGGCCCCCATCATAGCCACTAGCGTAAATCTTACTGCCTCCTCTACCACTCCGGAGACTACCACCAGGACGACCATGTGGTCAACTTCAACACCGACTCCAGAACCGCCCATGACCCGGGCGACACAAACAGAGGTAATTCCTTCTCCAGCTCCCAACACTCCTACCATCACTATCTCAGCAGCCGCGCTAGCAGATGTGCTGTCTACAAACGATAACAGCACCACCAGCGCTCCTGAAATAGCTACAACCACCAATCAACGACACCTAAACCTACCTAAGGCTGCGAGGCGAAAGACAAAAGCGCCCTCTACGGAGGTTACGGATTCCTAAGACGAGGAAATCATAGTAGGAGCTTCACCGCCGCATCACAAATACGACACCTACACGGTTCAAGACTTCCTCATGGAGGCCACGTCACCAAACTCTAACGACAGCACTGCTCAGCCAAAGTCACAGGCAAAGAAAAAACGGAAAACCTAGAGGTCTACGCTAACCCCACCAGCTCCATAACTGGTATAGCCAGCCCTCCAAAACCATCATGAAGACCCCCATCCATCGCCACAGTATCTCTAGTATCAGCCACTGATACAGATAGATAATGGCTCAAAAGAGCCTCCACTTACGGGCTCACCATAGCCCGTGCTACTGGAACTTACTGTTGTGAGTAGCGAATCTTAAACAACGTAAGATCGCTTCACTTGAGAATGAACCATGGAGGAAAACATTTTGTATTTGTCCAGTGATGTCTGGGTTGCGGGATATTATTTCACATTTGGACGCATTGAGAATGAGGCCTAAGGCTGCTCCCTGCCCCTGGATTTTCCTTATATCCTCCAAAATGGTTTCCTGGGTTCCAGCGAGAGTGCCATCATCCAGGTACCAGATATTTAGCTCGCTTGTCAGACTATCAGTGACCTCTTTGATTGCTAGGCAGAAAAGGAGGGGTGCTAAGGGGTCACCTTGTTGGACACCTTCACAGGAGTTTATTTCATGCTCCCCAAAAAGAAGCTTAGAGTCCCCACTGTAGCACGATCGGATGAACGGGTAAAGGGGACGGAAATGGTTGTGTACAGCCCTGAGGACAACGTCTCGTCTGACTTCATTGAAAGCATTTTTGAAGCCAAGCTTTACTAGTGCCTTCTGGTCCGGAAGATCAGCAATGTAAGCCCGCGCTGCATGTGCTGCAGCTTCACAACTTAGGGGAATCCCAAACCCGAGCTGATGAGGTTTCAGCAAGGTGGCTGCTTCCTGGCTGATAGAGTCTGCAGCCACTGCAGCCTTAGCTACAAGGCGTAGGAGGGTGTTGCCAACGGCAATGGGCCTGATACCCCTATTCTTCTTCTTTAGAGCACAGAGTGCTGCTCCATGAAAGACAGGCCTGATGTCCTGAGGGATGCCGCCAGCCAAACACGTGTTAGAGAATCTGGTAAGTTCCACTAGAAGGTCCTATGCAGCATCTCTAAGCATCGGGTTCAGCATTTGTTTGATGTGCTGGGGTCTTAGACCTGTAAAGCCCCCTGCTGAACCTGTTGGGAAAGACATGGCTGCTTTGTACACCTCAGATTCTCGAACAGTCAAGGGTTCTATGCCAGCATTGTTTTCCTGGGGATCCCTGCTGCTGTCTGGGGCTCTACATGTATATATATATATATATATATATATATATATATATATATATATATATATATATATATATATATATATATATATATATATATATATATATATATATAAATATATATATATATATATATATATATATATATATATATATATATATATATATATATATATATATATATATATATATATATATATATATATAGATATGTCGTACCTAGTAGCCAGAACTCACTTCTCAGCCTACTATGCAAGGCGCAATTTGCCTAATGAGCCAAGTTTTCATGAATTAATTGTTTTTCGACTACCTAACCTACCTAACCTAACCTAACCTAACTTTTTCGACTACCTAACCAAACCTAACCTATAAACATAGGTTAGGTTAGGTTAGGTAGGGTTGGTTAGGTTCGGTCATATATCTACGTTAATTTTAACTCCAATAAAAAGAAATTGACCTCATACATAATGAAATGGGTAGCTTTATCATTTCATGAGAAAAAATTTGAGAAAATATATTAATTCAGGAAAACTTGGCTTATTAGGCAAATCTGGCCTTGCATAGTAGGCTGAGAAGTACGTTCTGGCTACTAGGTACGACATATATATATATATATATATATATATATATATATATATATATATATATGTCGTACCTAATAGCCAGAACGCACTTCTCAGCCTACTATTCAAGGCCCGATTTGCCTAATAAGCCAAGTTTTCATGAATTAATGTTTTTTCGTCTACCTAACCTACCTAACCTAACCTAACCTAGCTTTTTTTGGCTACCTAACCTAACCTTACCTATAAATATAGGTTAGGTTAGGTTAGGTAGGGTTGGTTAGGTTCGGTCATATATCTACGTTAATTTTAACTCCAATAAAAAAAAATTGACCTCATACATAGAGAAAAGGGTTGCTTTATCATTTCATAAGAAAAAAATTATAGTAAATATATTAATTCAGGAAAACTTGGCTTATTAGGCAAATCGGGCCTTGAATAGTAGGCTGAGAAGTGAGTTCTGGCTACTAGGTACGACATATATATATATATATATATATATATATATATATATATATATATATATATATATATATATATGTCGTACCTAGTAGCCAGAACGTCGTATTTGGCCTACTATGCAAGGCCCGATTTGCCTAATAAGCCAAGTTTTCCTGAATTAATATATTTTCTCTGATTTTTTTCATATGAAATGATAAAGCTACCCATTTCATTACGTATGACGTCAATTTTTTTTTATTGGAGTTAAAATTAACGTAGATATATGACCGAACCTAACCAACCCTACCTAACCTAACCTAACCTATATTTATAGGTTAGGTTAGGTTAGGTAGCCGAAAAAGTTAGGTTAGGTTAGGTAGTCGAAAAATCATTAATTCATGAAAACTTGGCTTATTAGGCAAATTGGGCCTTGCATAGTAGACTGAGAAGTGCGTTCTGGCTAATAGGTACAACATATATATATATATATATATATATATATATATATATATATATATATATATATATATATATATATATATATATATATATATATAACTGAAAACTCACACCCCCAGAAGTGACTCGAACCCATACTCCCAGAAGCAACGCAACTGGTATGTACAAGACGCCTTAATCCACTTGACCATCACGACCGGACATAATGAGGTGATAGCCGAGGCTATTTGAACCACCCCACCGCCGGCACTCGGATAGTTATCTTGGGCATAGCATTTTGGCTTGTTTGCATATATATATATATATATATATATATATATATATATATATATATATATATGTATGTATGTATATATATATATAAATATATATATATATATATATATATATATATATATATATATATATATATATATATATATATATATATATATATATGTCGTACCTAGTAGCCAGAACGCACTTTTCAGCCTACTATGCAAGGCCCGATTTGCCTAATAAGCCAAGTTTTCATGAATTAATTGTTTTTCGACTACCTAACCTACCTAACTTAACCTTACCATAACTTTTTCGGCTACCTAACCTAACCTAACCTATAGAGATAGGTTAGGTTAGGTTAGGTAGGGTTGGTTAGGTTCGGTCATATATCTACGTTAATTTTAACTCCAATAAATAAAAATTGACCTCATACATAATGAAATGGGAAGCTTTATCATTTCATAAGAAAAAAATCAGAGAAAATATATTAATTCAGGAAAACTTGGCTTATTAGGCAAATCGGGCCTTGCATAGTAGGCCAAAAAGTGTGTTCTGGTTACTAGGTTCGACATATATATATATATATATATATATATATATATATATATATATATATATATATATATATATATATATATATATCGTACCTAGTAGCCAGAACGCACTTCTCAGCCTACTATGTAAGGCCCGATTTGCCTAATAAGCCAAGTTTTCCTGAATTAATATATTTTCTCTATTTTTTTCTTATGAAATGATAAAGCTACCCATTTCATTATGTATGAGGTCAATTTCTTTTTATTGGAGTTAAAATTAACGTAGATATATGACCGAACCTAACCAACCCTACCTAACCTAACCTAACCTATCTTTATAGGTTAGGTTAGGTTAGGTAGCCGAAAAAGTTAGGTTAGATTAGGTTAGGTAGGTTAGGTAGTCGAAAAACAATTAATTCATGAAAACTTGGCTTATTAGGCAAATCGGGCCTTGAATAGTAGGCCAAGAAGTGCGTTCTGGCTACAAGGTACGACATATATATATATATATGTACACATAAATATGTATACATGTACAGATATATACATTATATATATATATATATATATATACATATATATGTATATACATATATATATATATATATATATATATATATATATATATATATATATATATATATATATATATATATATATATATATATATATATATATATCGTACCTAGTAGCCAGAACTCACCTTTTGGCCTACTATGCAATTCCCGATTTGCCTAATAAGCCAAGTTTTCCTGAATTAATATATTTTTTCTATTTTTTTTCTTATGAAATGATAAAGCTACCCATTTCATTATGTATGAGGTCAATTTTTTTTATTGCAGTTAAAATTAACGTAGATATATGACGGAACCTAACCAGCCCTACCTAACCTAAGCTAACCTATCTTTATAGGTTAGGTTTGGTTAGGTAGCCGAAAAAGTTAGGTTAGGTTAGGTTAGGTAGGTTAGGTAGTCGAAAAACAATTAATTCATGAAAATTTGGCTTATTAGGCAAATCGGGCCTTGAATAGTAGGCCAAGAAGTGCGTTCTGGCTACTAGGTACGACATATATATATATATATATATATATATATATATATATATATATATATATATATATATATATATATATATATATATATATATATATATATATATATATATATATATATATATGTCGTACCTAGTAGCCAGAACGCACTTCTCAGCCTACTATTCAAGGCCCGTTTTGCCTAATAAGCCAAGTTTTCATGAATTAATTGTTTTTCGACTACCTAACCTACCTAACCTAACCTAACCTAACTTTTTCGGCTACCTAACCAAACCTAACCTATAAAGATAGGTTAGGTTAGGTTAGGTAGGGTTGGTTAGGTTCGGTCATATATCTACGTTAATTTTAACTCCAATATAAAAAAATTGACCTCATACATAATGAAATGGGTAGCTCTATCATTTCATAAGAAAAAAATTAGAAAAAATATATTAATTCAGGAAAACTTGGCTTATTAGGCAAATCGGGCCTTGCATAGTAGGCCAAAAAGTGAGTTCTGGCTACTAGGTACGACATATATATATATATATATATATATATATATATATATATATATATTATTAAATATGACCGAAAAAGTAAGATTAATAATTCTAACACGAATTTTCTCAATCTTTCGTACATTATGCTTCACTGTTGGAGGTAAATCAAAAATCACTTCTCCAAAATTCATTTTTATTTCTAGTCTGACGCGACACGGGCGCGTTTCGTAAAACTTATTACATTTTCAAAGACTTCACAAAAACACAACTGATTAGAACTTGCGTTTCCCTGATTTTATATCTACATTTGAGTGAGGTGGGAAGGGTGATGTGGCATTACATTTGAGTGAGGTGGGAAGGATGATGTGGCATTAACACAAGACAGAACACTAGAGGATATTAATAGGGTATTAAAAGTATCAACACAAGACAGAACAGAAACAATGGGTATTGAATAGTTTTCAATAATCTATTCAATACCCATTGTTTCTGTTCTGTCTTGTGTTGATACTTTTAATACCCTATTAATATCCTCTAGTGTTCTGTCTTGTGTTAATGCCACATCATCCTTCCCACCTCACTCAAATGTAATGCCACATCACCCTTCCCACCTCACTCAAATGTAGATATAAAATCAGGGAAACGCAAGTTCTAATCAGTTGTGTTTTTGTGAAGTCTTTGAAAATGTAATAAGTTTTACGAAACGCGCCCGTGTCGCGTCAGACTAGAAATAAAAATGAATTTTGGAGAAGTGATTTTTGATTTACCTCCAACAGTGAAGCATAATGTACGAAAGATTGAGAAAATTCGTGTTAGAATTATTAATCTTACTTTTTCGGTCATATTTAATAATATATGTCTACAGGAAAGACTGCTACCAAAATATACTAATATATATATATATATATATATATATATATATCGTACCTAGTAGCCAGAACGCACTTCTCAGCCTACTATGCAAGGCCCGATTTGCCTAATAAGCCCAGTTTCCATGAATTAATTGTTTTTCGACTACCTAACCTAACCTAACCTATAAAGATAGGTTAGGTTAGGTTAGGTAGGGTTGGTTAGGTTCGGTCAGGGTCCTGAAAGATATTGTTAATAGAAACGTTAACCCTACAGACAAAAATCAGAGGATACAACTGACGATTTACTATAAAACCAGAAAAACGGCCAGCCTACTCATGAGAAACTCTCCAGACACAAAGCATAACGCTTTAAAAGAGACCAACGTCGTCTATGCCTTCAAATGCCCACTTGCGGACTGTAAGCTCCAAAAAAACCCAGTATATAGGCAAGACAACAACATCCCTTTCTAGGCATTTAACGATGCATAAACAACAGGGCTCCATTAAGGAACATATAATCTCTTCCCACAACCAAACCATCGCCAGAGAAATCCTAGTAAACAACACAGAAATCATCGATAGATACAGTGATAGCAGGCGGCTTGACGTTTGCGAGGCACTACACATTAAGAAGTCAACACCAGCAATCAACAGCCAATTAATGCACAACTATATTGTACCCACCTCAAGACTCCGCTCCAATATAGAAGCATCAAGAAATATGGACCAATAGGCTTTCTGCAATCACTTCCATTTCAATACCCATTGTTTCGTGTTCTGTCTTGTGTTGATGAAATTAATACCCTATTAATGCCACCTCTTGTTCTGTCTTGTGTTGATGAAATTAATACCCTATTAATGCCACCTCATCCCATCCACCTCACTCAAATGTAGATATAAACAAAATCGGAGATGTGTAAGTTCTATTCAGTTGTGTATTTGTAAACTAAAGTCTTTGAAAATGTAATAAGTTTTACGAAACGCGCTCGTGTCGCGTCAGACTGGAAATAAAAATGAATTTTGGAGAATTGATTTTTGAATTACCTCCAACAGTGAAAAGAAATGTACGAAAGATTGAGAAAATTCGTGTTAGAATTATTAATCTTACTTTTTCGGTCATATTTAATAATATATGTCTACAGGAAAGACTGCTACCAAAATATACTAATATATATATATAGTCAACACAACCATAGGAATGATACTGGACAGAGTATACAGAGACGAGAGCACCCCCAAATTAGACATACCTGAGCCACACTTGAAAAGTCTTCTCGAAGCATGTACAAAGGAAGCCCCTTTCATCAGTCCACAAGGAGACATGTATTTACAAATAGACGGAGTAGCAATGGGCTCCCCCTTAGGAGTTTTATTTGCTAATTTTTATATGGGAACCATCGAAGATAGGGTCTTCAGTAGCAGACAAAAACCAACTGTATACTGCCGTTATGTAGATGACATATTCGTAATAGTAAAAGACTCAGATGAACTAATTGACCTAAAAAGACACCTAGAGAGAGAGTCAGTACTCCGATTTACACATGAAAATAGTGAAAATAACAGTCTGCCATTCTTGGATGTACTAATAACAAAAACAGGAACCTCTTTAAGCACCAACGTATATACCAAGCCCACCAACATAGGATTATGCCTGAACGGTAGAAGTGAGTGCCCCCAAAGATACAAAGCCAGTGTTCTCAATGCTTATATTCGTCGAGCGCTTACCCACTGCTCTGAATGGAGCAACGTGAGTAGAGAGTTTGAAAGAGTAACTCAGGTATTGGTGAACAACGGATATAGCAACGCGGAAATAAACGCTGCTAAAAGAAGACACTTGGACCGTTGGTATAATTCAGAACCTAGAATAGAAACCACAACACCCCCAATAAAATTATATTACAAATCAACCATGCACAGTGAACATATAAAAGAGGAAAGAATAATGAAAGAAATAATCCGTAAAGGAGTAAAAAGCACTACTCCTAACCAAAACATAAACCTGATAATATTCTACAAAACCAAGAGGACTTCTGAACTCCTTATCAAAAACAGCCCGAAGCCGACGGAGAACCCTCTACAGCAGTCAAGCGTTGTATACATGTACACTTGCCCCCACGAAGGATGTAACCTTCAATGTAAGTACATAGGTATGACGTCGACCAAGCTGACGAGGCGTTTGACATGCCATCTTCAATCTGGTGCCCCTAGGAATCACATGAGACAAGCCCATGACATTACTCTAATAAGAGAAATGTTGAACAAGAATACTTGCATAATAGACAAAACCCAAGATTCAAGAAGATTACAAATTCTTGAGGCAATTCACATAAGAATAGAGCGACCTACCATGAACACCAAAATCACGGAACTATTTACTTTACCCACCATGAGAGTAAGGACAAGACAAGAACATATCGATGCCAACACAGAAGACAATGTCCAACATAACAGGCCAATTACACTGGATTAATCTTTGTGTTTGGATAGGAGATGACTCGTATGGGCCAATAAGCCTTCTGCAGCCCCTATGTTTATCCCTTATGTATCCCCCCATGTTTTCACCTTCATTGTATTATCACCTGACCTAATGCGGGTATAAAATCAACTAGTATTGTAAGATCTGTTCACTTGAGAATGAACCATGGAGGTTCGAAACGTCGTGCAAATTATACAAATAAGTGTAATACACTCTATAGTAAATCACTTCTTTTCTTCACCTTAAAAGTACGAAAATGAGTTTTGGAGAACTCCTATTTCAATTAAGCCCTGATGCTAAGAAAATAGTTAGAGGGATAGAAGCCCTAAACCAGAATATATATATATATATATATATATATATATATATATATATATATATATATATATATATATATATATATATATATATATATATATATATATATATATATATATATATATACATGAAATATATATACAACATGAAATTGACTCGCGAGAAGGCGTCCAACAGGGTGACCCCCTTGCTCCTCTCCTTTTCTGCTCAGTCATCAAACAAGTCACAGAGGTCCTGTCCAGCGAGCTTAACATCTGGTTCTTGGATGATGGTACCCTAGCTGGTTCCCAAGACTCCCTCCTGGAGGACATCAGAAAAATCCAGGAGGAAGGTGCAGTTTTAGGCCTCACCCTGAACCCTTCTAAATGTGAAATAATATGTTCCAACCAGGGCATTGTAGAGAGAATAGAGGGTCTTCTGCCAAATATCCATAGAAGTAAACCTGAAGACAGCACACTCCTAGGAGCTCCCCTGGGGTTGAAAGCCATCGATGAGGTCC
Source organism: Procambarus clarkii (assembly GCF_040958095.1). Classification (NCBI taxonomy): domain Eukaryota; kingdom Metazoa; phylum Arthropoda; class Malacostraca; order Decapoda; family Cambaridae; genus Procambarus; species Procambarus clarkii. Next base: position 35,129,928 of record NC_091176.1, read on the forward strand.
TTGATAAGAAAATCGCCGACCTTAAGAGGATGGATGGGAGGATTGAGGATATTGATGCTCATGATGCACTCTACCTCATCACCAGATGTCTGTCCCTCCCCAGGTTAAAATACTTTCTGAGGTGTTCACCATCTTACAGTAGCCAAAAACTAAGTGAGTATGACTGGTTACTGAAATCAATGCTAGAAAAAGCCCTTAACCTCTCTCTCGATGACCTACAGTGGAAACAAGCCTCTCTTCCCGTAAGACTTGGGGGCCTCGGAGTTCGAACAGCAACGCAAATCGCTGTTCCAGCCTTCCTGTCCTCCTTATCAGCATCCGACGACCTTGTGAAGGAAATTCTACCTGCCCACTTACATCAGCTGGCAGGTGTACATGATCCCAATTTTATACGCTGTGCCACAGAGTGGGCCTCTCGTGCAGGCCAATCACCTCAACCACCATCCCCAAAATCCCACAAGCAATCCAGCTGGGATGGTCCCATTGTAGACCAAGTTGCTGCAGAGTGCCTGGGTGCTGCAACAACACAACACGACATTGCTCGCCTCACAGCAGTAGCAGCACCACATGCAGGGGATTTCCTGTTAGCAACCCCAATGTCGGCAACTGGCACGCGTCTCACACCACACGCCCTCCGAATTGCTGTGGCCCTCCGCCTTGCTGCCCCAATCCACACCAGATATAGGTGTATTTGCGGCGAGGTGGTGGCTGACAGGTACGACCACCATGGCCTACTCTGCCAAAGCACAGGGGGATGGCACTCGAGGCACAATGAAGTTAACGACATCATCAAGAGGAGCCTCACCACAGCTGGATGCCCAGCTGAAAGAGAGCCCCGTTACCTAACGCCCCGTAACTCTGATGCTCTTATTGGTCGCCCGGATGGTATCACAGTGAACCCCTGGAAGAATGGCAAGCAGTTGGTATGGGACTACACGTGCGTATCAACCCTGGCTAACACCTACATTAACCTCAGTGTTGCACAACCAGGTGGCGCTGCCACCCACAGGGAAGCAGCCAAATCCCGTAAGTATAGTGAACTGGATCACCACTACAATTTTGTCCCCATTGCTTCTGAGACACTCGGCGCCTGGGGTAAAAGTGGTACCAGTTTTTTGAAGGAACTGGGTTCTGGGCTCATTGAAACAACAAGGGACCCAAGAGCTGCAAGCTTTCTTTTCCAGCGCCTCAGTGTGGCGATACAGAGGGGAAATGCGCACTGCATCCAGGGTTCCTGCCCCCGATCTGAGGAGCTGGAGGAACTCGACAACCTATGATAACCATCTTTGTAACCCATATGTAACTCCTTTTTTGTAACAAAGTTCAAATAAAGTAAATATATATGTGTACATACAAAAGAATGGGGGTGGTAGGAGAAGATAATATTAGTGTTCAGTGAGAAACCACAAGGTCTCCTCTGAATACTTTTTATTTTCTTCTCCGAGGCTATGGGTCCCCACATTGGCACCAGAGGTGGTACCCTCACAAACATTTTATATATATATATGTATATATATATATATATATATATATATATATATATATATATATATATATATATATATATGTATATATATATATATATATATATATATATATATATATATATATATATATATATATATATATATATTCTATATATATTCTATATATATACTATATATATATATATATATATATATATATTCTACCTGCCCACTTACATCAGCTGGCAGGTGTACATGATCCCAATTTTACACGCTGTGCCACAGAGTGGGCCTCTCGTGCAGGCCAATCACCTCAACCACCATCCCCAAAATCCCACAAGCAATCCAGCTGGGATGGTCCCATTGTAGATCAAGTTGCTGCAGAGTGCCTGGGTGCTGCAACAACACAACACGACATTGCTCGCCTCACAGCAGTAGCAGCACCACATGCAGGGGATTTCCTGTTAGCAACCCCAATGTCGGCAACTGGCACGCGTCTCACACCACACGCCCTCCGAATTGCTGTGGCCCTCCGCCTTGCTGCCCCAATCCACACCAGATATAGGTTTAAAAAAAAAAAAAAAAAAAAAAAAAAAAAAAAAAAAAAAAAAAAAAAAAAAAAAAACAGGGAAGGGGGTGGTAGGAGAAAAGCACACAGAAACTGTATTGGAGGGAATACACATTCCCTCCAATGCGTTATGTGTGGTTTCCTCCGAGGCTATGGGTCCCCCTTCTTCCAGCCAGAGGTGGTACTCCCTTCCCTATTGAAAAAAAAAAAAAAAAAAAAAAAAAAAAAATATATATATATATATATATATATATATACATATATATATATATATATATATATATATATATATATATATATATATATATATATATATATATATATATATATATATATATATATATATATATATATATATATATAAACGTTTGACACACACACACACCCACTGGGGACTCGGACCCTCACCAGAACAGATGCTTCATCAACAACTGGCATGGCAGGTACGCACTGTATCCACTACACGGCACTCAGAGGTTTAAAGGGTTGGTAATTTCTGGGCATTTAAGCCCCATATCCTCTGTGCCCCAAGACCACTAGAGTAGGTAAGAGGCCACTGATGTTTTCCATCTAGAACCTGTAATATGGGAGAACACGGTGTCCATGCTTTATGCAATAACTTGCCTGAACACTCAAGTATGAAGTTGAAGTACCTTTAGACACACACACCAATCAGGAACTCGAACCCTCGCCAGCAGATTTGCTTGAACAACAACAGGCATGGCAGGTATGCATTGTACTCACTACCCCACTCTCAGAGCATTAAATGGGATGGAAATTTTGGGGCATTTAAGCCCCTCACCTCTGTCCCTCAAGACCACTAGAGTTGTTGTTGTTGTTGATTTAGGGGCGACGACGATCGTGGGATCGGATGCGCCCCGGCGTACCCGTTAATGGTGAATCGCGAAGCCAGGAAAGGTGAAACGCCAAGCCAAATCGCGAAACGAGTGACACCAATCACTAGAAACTAATATGCCATACGGCAAATAAACGCACAGACGGGCAGATGATTGGGGAACCCCAGGAATCCCTCAGGGTGACAAGCATCGGCCCCGCCCCATACAGAGAACACCAGGTAGCAATACCAAAACTCGGCCCCCAACCAAAACGAAAAAGTCATCCAGTGTCCTCCGGCAGAGCAGAAGCCGGCCGCCCACCACGACTGAGGTCACACCAGGAGCCCACCAAGACCCACCAACCCCCGGCACCTCTCGGCCAAGCCGGCCCCCGAACACCGTCACCCTGCCGGGAGAACCAGCCAAAACACGCAAAAAAAAATCTCTCAACAATCCCGTGACCCAAGGCGATATGTGCGCCAGGCGTCGTACAATCGGACCATTGAAAAGGGATGCCAAACGGCAGTAGCAAAGCCAAAACGCGAAAACATGACGTGAACAGGCGGCTCCCAGGCGGAGGAGGTGTCCAGACGTCCGCTCGGCTACAAGGTTGAAGCAGGAGACTCAGACCACTAGAGTAGGTGAGAGGTCACTGACGTTTTCCATCGAGAACCTGTTAATATGGGAGAACACGGTGTCAATGCTTTTTGCACTAACTTGCCTGAACACGCAAGTTTGATGTTAAACTAACTTTAGACACGCACATCAACCAGGGACTTGAACCCTCGCCACCACAGATGCTTCAACAACATCTGGCATGGCAGGTACGCACTGTACCCACTACACCGCACTCACACGTTAAAAGGGTCGGAAATTTCGGGGCATTTAAGCCCCAAACCTCTGACCCTCACGACCACTAGAGTACGTGAGAGGTCACTGACGTTTTCCATCGAGAATCTGTTAATACGGGAGAACACGGTGTCCATGCTTTATGCACTAACTTGCGTGAACATGCAAGTTTGAAATTGAAGGAAATCATACCCGATTCCCAAGATCAACAGTCAGGAGTATAGGACTCCAGCTATACAGACTGCACTGTGAAATGGGTCTCTCATGCCACACCAGCACTCCAACCACCAGGCTCTAAAGCTCACAAGCAATCAAGCTGGGATAGCCCCATTGTAGATCAAGCAGCTGCAACATGCCTAGAAGCTGCTACAACACCACATGACACTTCTCGACTTAAAGCTGTAACAGCTTCCCCTTGCAGGTGACTTCCTATTAGTAACACCAATTTCAGGGCCCATGGTAATAGGATATAAGAAAGTGTTGTAGGGTATTCATAATTTATTATCCTGATACATGTGAAAGGTGCTGCACCTAGGCCAAGTTTCAGCATCTCAGCCTAAATAGAGAGGGAGAAAAAAAAAAAAAAAAAAAAGATTTTTCAACAATGTTCAATTGCTCTCACAGCCCACAATTGTGAACCAAAATCATTTCTACGACACTCACCTATGACCTTACTATATAATAAAGATTTGCATGTCACATCATTATCCCAGATGTATTTAGTGCAATAATACAGATTTATAAATGTTTCCCAAAAACGTATGCAACAAAATGAAGTGTATCATTATTTATAAAATCAATAAATCTACGTAGATAAGAATAATGACATCCGTTTATAGAGGCGTAAACTCTACATATAATGTGCAAGTTTCATGTAAATTGAATAATAAATAAAGGCTGTGAGACCAGATCTAGTTGTAAAAGTTTGAGTTGCGTAGCGCGCGCGACAAGATACTCATACTCGCGGTCACTCGTGACAATGCGTGATTTACGCATTGCGGCCAGCTCGTACCTTCTATGGAGAGCTCGCATGCATCTAGCTTTCAATGCTTTTCTTTTGTTCGTTTGGTAAGTCATATTGCAGTACAAATAGCAAAAATAGCATGAGTTCTGGGAGATATTGTGAGAGCGCGTCAGCGATACATCCACTCCCTTTGAAACACACACAGTGACTGAGGGGCTGAGCCACTACCACCTCTCTCTCACACGATACTGTTGCCAATGAGTGAGTTTATATTTATTTTATGCATAACATGTTATTTTCAACGCTATTACGAAAAATAAGACTTCTACAACGTAAGATACAATACCCTGCGGCGCACCAACGCCGCGAGGACCAGATTCACGAAAGTTGCAGTGGGAAATTTCACTCTAATTACGTTATTTTTCAACATAAGATAAAACGGTTTGCACCACAGTGTTGCCAGAACGTTGTAGTATTTTTCGTAATTTTTCGTAAATATTCAATTTTTCGTCGGGTTTTCGGTTACCATGGCCCCTTCAGCAACCAGCACGTGCCTCACGCCACAGGCCCTCTGAATTGCTGTGGCTCTCCACTTTGCGGCTCAAATCCACGTCGAATATGGGTGAATTTGCCTTGAGGCAGTGGCCGACAGATACGGCTGGCATGGCCTGCTCTGCCAACGCAGAGGAGGATGGCATACAAGACACAGCGAAGTAAATTACATTATTAAGAGGAGTCTTACTACTGCCGGTTGTCCAACAGAGAGAGTACATCATTACCTAATGTCCCGCAACTCGGAGGAGCCTGCCAATCGCCCAGGGGGATCACAGTGAACCCCCTGGAAGAAAAAGAGACAGTTGGTGACGATTACATGTGCATTTCAACTCTAGCTAACACCTATGTTGACTTCAGTGTTGGACATCCAGTTAGCGCTGCCACTTACTTGGAGGGCAGCCAAAGCTCGTAAATACATAGATCTTGATCACCACTACAATTTTGTACCCATTTTATCAGAGACACTTGGTGTCTGGGGTTAAAATTGCCGCAACTTTTTTGAAGAAGCTGGGTTTTAAGCTAATTTAAAGAACCAGAGACCCCTAGAGCTGCCAGTTTCCTCTTTCAGCGTCTTAGTGTGGCAATACAGAGAGGAAATGCACACTGCAGCCATGGTTTCTGCCCGCTATTTGAGGAGCTTGGGGAACTCGACAACCTGTGACAAGTAGCCTTGTACCTTGCATGTAATTGAGGTTGTAACCCTTTTTTGTATAATGAAGTTTTAAATAAAATAAATTGACAAAATACAAAAAAATATAGGGGTGGTAAGAGAAGTCAATCAGTGAGTTTATGCGGGTGCCCCCACATGGCTCCCCCCAGATGCTACATATTGTCTTCTTTTAGGTTAAGGGTCCCTACAAACGCAACCAGGGGTGGTATATATCTATATGAATAAAAATGTAAATATTCGTTTGTTCAAAATCGCTAATCTCCGAAAGTTCTTCACCGATTACTTTGAAATTTTCACACAACGTTCCATTTGCATCCGAGCGGATTTTTATATACTTTATATATAGATGTCACGTCTGTGACGGGAAAAAACATGCTTTTTTTTTTAAAAACTGTGTTTTTCATGTGTTTATCATGTTGCAACGGGGGCCAGCCTTTAACCTCACCTATTGGTTAAATGCTGGTCGTTATTAAGTAAATATACACAGAAAACCAGATCTCTACTGTGTAACCTTCAGTTCGTCTCCTCAATATCTAAGAACTTTCGACCGTATCGATATCACAGCTCGAGTATATTGTACACTTCTATGCTACAATGCAAAGCCTCTGAAAACGCCGCCACCACCTGCTACCCACTGAGTAATTTCCCCAATTTACGGTGGAACAGGATACCGTAAACTAGGTATAAACCCCGAAAATGGATCCCCAGTTATCGGAAAAGGATGGGATAAGATTTACGTTAATGTGGGAATTAAATCAAAGTACAAAGGGATTATATTAGGTATTAAATAAATGCTTGCTGGCTTACAGGGGTAACCCAAGTTTCAAGCACGGGACTTAAGATCATGAACAATGAAAAATAATCGTTTGGGAAATTCTACTAAACACCATAAATTCTTTAACAGATTTATTACTACAGAGATTAACACTGAAAATAATGATAAAATACATACGTTTTATCTAAACACTTCCTAAACTGAATATCTTCCTAACTGAGGCAATGACTACAGAAAAATGATGTGGACTCTACACTGTAATATAACCAGAACACAGAACATTTACCTTAAATACCACAGACAGACCAGTTGTTCAGCCTTGTCCTCTGAAAGGAGGTGTTGACCTCCCAGGATGTCCCAAACCACCCTAACTCTTTATCTCCACTCTGATCTCTCAGAGGCTAGCCTAGCTAAATGCCAGATTAATCTTTGAAAACGATTATTAGCTAAAATCTAGTATTTGTCACTAAAGGTGACTTTTAATTCCAAAACAACTGGGAATTATCTAGATGCTCAAGCCAGGATAATTACAATATTCAGTAGCACTTGTATTTTACTAATTTACATGATTTATGTAAATTAGTGAAATATTATTAAAACAAAGTATGTTCTACCTATTTCAGATCTTACTGAAGTCAAATGCTTCTTTGCTATCATACAAGACTTATTCAATTAATCTCAATTGACGTTAATTTTAACATAAGAACTTAACCCCCGATTGATAATTCCTACTAATTATGTAATACATTTCATTATTCTCCTAGTTTGCTGACTCGACACGGGGGCAGGTAGCGCTGCTGTCTATAATGAGCTCTAATCCCTTGCGATGACCCAGGCTACCAGTCAGGGCACTACCATCTCTCTCTCAATTTTCATGTTAAATCTATGATATTTCTATATTAACAGTATTACTGTTACATCCCCCTCGTTCAATTATTTAAGAAACTTTGTGTTAAACTATTTAGCATGCAGTTTCTTATCCCAAATCCCTGACTCTATAATTACCAATCTGAACCAAAGCCTCCAAAAATAACAAAAACTATCTTATCTAATCATCAGTGACAACCAGCAAGTTGTCTATCAATAATCATTAATATACCATTAAAAAATCTAGGGATATGAATCCCAACTATCTTGATGACAGCCCAGTAATCTTCCCTATACCTTTCAGAATAAAAACATCCAATCCCTGTGCTGATATAACTAAATACAATATCCCTAATCTTTCAGCGAAATCTAGCTAGCAAAAATCATTGGCTCTCCATTAGCCATCCACGTGTTCCAATCTAGAACACTGAGAATTAAACACACAAAATGAAATCTCAGTCTTTCAGGAGAGGAACACTGAACTTGCGCAAAGTTCATCCGGGTGTTCATTCACCCTTTTATTAAAAACGTTAATGTCCACATGACATTCTCTAAGAATAAACAATCAAACACAATATATCATTTATTCATCAATTTGCGGTGGGCCACAGCGACCGGCTCCCACCATCACGGTGGGAGCCGGTGGCTGAACGGACAGAACACTGGACGCATGATCCTGTGGTCCCGGGTTCGATCCCGGGCGCCGGCGAAAAACAATGGGCAGAGTTTCTTTCACCCTGATGCTCATGTTACCTAGCAGTAAATAGGTACCTTCAAATCATCTCAAGATACTACGACTACTATCACAGTGCTTAACTGAAATTACAGCAAAATAAAATAGTGTTCACACTAAGAGTGCCAAATGTTATTATAGTTTGCCCCTCTTGCTCTCAAAGCACAGAACACGGCATGACAACAATTTTCCTAGTACCTGTTGTTCTGGTACCGTGCAGCAGATTTTCATTAGACAGTGTTACTTAACAAAAGTCTCCATATTTCCATCCTCCAGAATTTTAGTAACTTATTTTCTTAATTTCAACATTTAAACACTATTTTTCCAAACTCATGTTCCTAGGTATTCAGAGGCATTACGTTAATATTATAGAGCAAAGATGACATTTACTTTTTCTGTTCCACAATTGTTCATGAACACCAAAATAAATCAATGTTAGAAGCCTGATGATTATTTGATAGTAGTTCCACGACCAAGAGTTGCTGACTGTAGAGAGTCCTGGCCTCTTCATACTTCATTCCAGTTACCGCTGAAGGACAACCGACTGTCCTAGAATTCAGTGTTGAGAGACCAGTAACAGCCTGTGACTGGCTGTCGCCAGTCAAGCGAACCTCGCTAAAGAGACGCGACTCATTACTCATCTTGTAGCCAACAAAACAGTCTTAATAAAAAAGACTGGCCAAGTAGCTGAGCCACGGAAATACAAGACGTAAACGTACAACGATGTCTCGTGACGGAAGTAGCTGCAGAAAGGCGTTAAGGTAGGTGGCGTGTTGACAAAACAAGTGGCTCCCAATCTTCAGCCACCATGGTTCACTTCATCTCAGGCGTTTCTTGATGACACCATACAACTAGACCATAAACACCATGCATGTATACCCTTGTACAGTTAACCTTGGGCCGAGGGAGGCTGTGGCCCCCTTCTATGGCGAGGCAACCGTCGTCTGTGTCGTTCAACTAGTGTCCGCCTCATTCCGCTTGCGTTACAATAGACGACGTAACCATGGATCCAACGACGAAAATAATTAGCACTGCTACATGCTGGGTTCTTCTTCGATTTTTCTACAATTACTTCCGGTCCGCTTGTAGTCTTGACGACGCAGCTGGTGGGTGGTGATGGCGTCGAGACAACTACCCACGCTGATTTAAAATGTTGACCTCTGGTGACTGCATCCTTGTAGACAGCATACTGAGCCAAGACAACCTCGTTAGAGACGCGAGGTGATGGCTGGGTGACTGATGTAGTATCACCAACCCTAAGTAACCATGTGATTAGTTACAGGGTCTGGTGGGGGAGGACTTTGTGTAACGTGCCTCCCCCTTGATCTTCTCAGATACTGTTCACGTGTGGCTGGGACAACTGGGCAGGTGTACAAATCAGACTTGGGAAAAGACAGACAACAACATGGCGGAAGCACGAATATAACTCCGGGTTTGTCGGAAGTTGGAAACCCCAGAGCATGGTAAAGTCTGCTATCTGAGTTACATTAAGTACAGCCAAGAAATCCACATCACATCATTTGGTAATGCTTCAGACGAGGGAGTAAGGAATGGTGGGGAGGACGAGGGGATGGAGTAGTGAAGTTGAGGACTAGAACCGTCCCAAACCTGAGGAGAACCTCAGGGATTGAACTCGGTCATAGTCAAAAGTGGTGTGGGAGTCCGTAGAATGGGACGGGTTGCGTCAGTGGGGGACGGGTAGCAGTCGCAGGGGTAAAGTGTAAGGGATGTTGTGGGTCATGTAGGTAAGAGGGGAGGGGAAGATAAGTATGTGGGCATGTGTACTGTCATCTCAAAGGTTTCCCCGGATGTTATGACGCATGGCGTCTGGCCAGGCGTCACTTGAGAGAGTCATGTTGGGTAGGGGCTGGAAGCTAAGTGGATGGTATGTGGTCATGTAGGGAGGAGGAGGAGTATGTAGCTTATGTTGTGAAGGGAGGGGGGAGCCCCAATACCTGAGAGGATATCAATGACGTCCATTAGTTCTCCCCATACATGGGCAGGAAGTGTTGAGGGGAGTGTGAGAGTCCAGGGTCTTAAGATTGGAGGCGGAGAAGGAGGGGAAAGGGAGGTAACAGCTGGCAGTGGGTTTGTGTGTGAAAGTAGTCATTATTTTTTCTTAAAGAATGACAGTTTTATGTACCCTCCCTGCTTCCAGAGCGCTAAGGATATGTGGGCTATACCTACCACATAGCTATGAGGAAGTGACACCACATGTCCACATGGGTTACCTCTTCAAAGGCTGAGGCCTAACTGTTGCGAATGTCATCATCAACCTCTAACATAGTCAGTCATGCCCCCTCCCCACCCCCACCCCCCACTCCATCCACATAGCAGGACATACCACATACCAACACCACCACCACACTGCTGGGAGTGACAGCAATATGGCATACCATACTCTCTCCTGACACAGCTCACACCGGCACATAGCATTGAGTGTGACAATGTTCTTTCTCAAAGGTGAGCCATGAGCGCAACATACTAAATTCCAAAATGAAGTCCTGGGAGTTTGACACACATTGATTAACAAGCTATCTGATTATTTATACAGCTTCTCTCTCTCTACATTATATGCGGGTTACATAGTGTGTCAAGAACTACCTACGTGATGCTAAACAGTCCAATCTCACACAAGGCAGTCATATGGGCAGTAAAGGCTTGCAGAGACGCATAAAGGAGTCCAGGACTGAACCCCAACAATTCATTTTTAGCTAAGCAAGTTACAATCATGACGAGCTAGTTATAAAATTAAATATAAGTCAACACATCGTCACAGAGATGCGATCTCTACCAACAAATTGTTCTTGTTAACTGTGATCACAACATCTGCTGGCCCAAATAAATATCATTGAAATGTATGCGTGTCTCCATCACCTCTTCTTCCTACACCCATTACTGCTGTGCAGACCTTGTAATACACAACGGCGTTATCATAGCTAGACAATGTCACAGAATGTTCAAGACTCCTTGAATGAGTGAAACAGCAATCCGTCTCGTTAAGGTCTAACCTTCATGGCGGTTTGAGGCGTTGTGAGATGGACGAGGTAGTGGGATGGCCTTACCCTCTCCCCATCCACCCCCACCAAACCCCTACCCCCCTCCCACCCCCCTTCTAAGCCCAAACCATCAAGCATTACTACACCCTTCCCAGACCAGATGTTCTGTGCAAAGCCTTTAGTATTATTTCTGATCATATGTGTAACCTTGTATCGCAATGTGACCAACATGGTATCATCATTCTTTGCTCAAATAGCATTTTTTAAGAATATCCAGTCATAAGCTGGTCTTCAATCTTATTATTATAACAAATCATAATTTGTTGTAAACACAACTGCGTGGGATATACATAGCAGTCAGTGGTTTCTCTCTCTCTCTCTCCAGATCATTTAATAGTTGGGGGAAAGTAACATCAATTCCTTTCTCCTGCCGCCGCTGTTCACGTATCTTTTTTTCATTTCACTTAGACTGACAGAGCACCAGAGGATGGACGACTAATGTCAATTTTCGAGCCCCCATCACTCTCACCCTTATAACCTCGTAACGTAACACGACCAACATGATGACATCGTTCTTGCCCAAATATCATTAATGTAACGTGACCAATATGGTAACTTCGTTCTTTGCCCAAATATCATTTTAAGAGTAACGAGCAACTTTCTGTCCGATGTCTGAATATTGAAATGTGAACCCCATTTAGCCAAACACAATATCTTCATTACATCTCATACCATATAAATATTACGGTCTGCAAGTTTTAGCCCTCTGTAACATATTGTAACGTAACGCATATCAACTTTCTGCAGTCCAAATAACATTATGAAAGTATGACTTAGTCCATCTCCATTACATCTCCTACCATATAAATATTACTGTGTGACAGTTTTAGCCCTCTGTAACACGTTGTAACGTAACGCATATCAACTTTCTGCAGTCCAAATAACATTATGAAAGTATGACTTAGTCCATCTCCATTACATCTCTTACCATATAAATATTAGTGTTTACCAGTTTTAGCCTCTGTAACACATTGTAACGTAACGTGGAAATCAACTTTTTCTGATGACAAAATAACATTATTGAAAATGTCAACCATGTTTAGCCATTACATCCAAACACAAAGAAAAATATTACCGCTTTTTCTTTGAGAAACTTATATGTGGTGATCATATCTCCAGAGTCCACACAATAAGCCACACATCACCCATCTTCTGTTTTCAAATCACAGCTCGCATCTAATTTAATGTTATATATTTTTTTTTCAGAAACTATGTTTTGAGAATATGCTCAATGTCAGCAATTACTATTTGTATCATCAAACTCCTTTCAGTCACCAAACAAGCAGAGGTGCCGCATAATCCACTAAAGATTTGATGTATGCAAGGTACATCATTTTGACAATTCTGTCACCGACCCGCCTTAGAGAGATGACTGTGCGCAACAGTACCCTAGCACTCTTAATAATTTTATTCAAGTACTGTTAACATAGCATAATGTAAGATTTTTTTCACATTTCATATCGCGTGTGTAGATTTAGTTTTAACAAAAAGTGAAACACGAGAGCATGAACTAATAGGGTTGAGATAGGAGGAAAGGCTTTGTGGAAGATAAAAGAGCCGAGGAGACATGTTCCCTACCTACATTACTATTATTTCTTGCAGACCTGTCCAGAAAAGCAGTCAGTCAGTCACTCAGTCAAACATTTTTATAGTTAAAAGTTTTTCATCTTAAGAAACAGGGACTACTAGTCTTCATTTTTTTCTTCTATCAAATCAAATAGACACGAGGGCCACTACCAATTGTTGTTGTATGTCTGTCTATCGCTTGACTAGGTTAAGGACCGCAATATCCCACACCATACATGCTACGGGCTCTCACTAGTCAATAAACAGAATTTTGTATCATTTCTCTACTAAATAGCACTCCGAATCATCTTTGCACATTTTAATTTTACATTGTCACGTGCACAGCCATCAAAGGGGAATCTCACTACTGCACGGATGTCGTGTGTGCGTGTGTGTGTGTGTTAAATAAAAGGTCCTTACATTGCTTATCATTTTCTTTGAGAAACTTATAAGTAGTGATCATATCTCCCGAGTCCACACATATAACCCACTTCCATATTGAGAAAGAGAGAGAAGGCAAACATAGCATGCAGCTAGTCAAAACTTAACATAACAGATATGATTTCACAGAGTTTTTAACCCTTGCCAGTTTTTCAATGTTTTTCCCGGTAAGTGTTTACTGAACGTCGAAATCATTTCCTGTGTGCCCATTTTTTACTTGAACCCGTCTCCACTCCAAACCTGCCAGGACCTAGGGTCCCGACTCGGACCGAAGGTCCGGTTTGGAGTGGAGACGGGTTCAAGAAAAAATGGGCACACAGGAAATGATTTCGACGTTCAGTAAACACTTACCGAGTGGATAACTGAATGCCCGAGAGCCCAATACGGGGTTGATGATAGTATTTAATTTAAGATTGTGAAACTTAAAACTAAACTATATGCTCACACATGTGATAATTTCCACGTTCAGTTAACACTCACTGAGTTGTAAACTGAAAGACTAAGCCAGCCAATGCATGGTTGATGATGATAGTAATATTTTAAGATTGAGAAACTTTAAACTAAATGACCACACATGTAGCGATTTTGCATTCAGTAAACACTTACTGAGTAGTAAACTGAATGCCGGAGCCGGCCAATACAAGGTTTGTGATAGTAATATTTTATTTTTTATTTACGATGGAGAAACTTTAAACTAAAAAATGAGGTCGCATGGAGGGATATCTATGTTCAGTAACAGTTACTGAATTGTAAACTGAATGGTTGAGCCACCCAATACATGGTTTGTGATAGTAATATTTTATTTTTTTTTACGATGGAGAAACTTTAAACTAAAAAATGAGGTCGCATGGAGGGATATCTATGTTCAGTAAACAGTTACTGAGTTGTAAACTGAATGGTAGAGCCACCCAATACCTGGTTAATGATAATTGCATTTCACGATGGAAAAACCTTATCCTAAACTAAAAATGAGCTCACATGAAGTGATTTTCACTTAATGAGTTGTTAACTGAATGCCTGAGCTATCCAATACATAGTTGGTGATAGTAGTATTAATTCAAGATGGAAAACTTTAAACTACACTAAAATGAGCGCACATGAAGTGATTCTCACGTTCATTAAACACTTACTAAGTTGTTAACTGAATGTCTGAGACATCCAATACATGGTTGATGATAGCAGTATTAATGACATTGATAATAAGAGGTCTTGAACTAGATACTGACAAGGGGACAACAAAGCTGTGATATTGAAAAGAAACTGAACTGAATTTGAAAATTGATTATTATATGTAATGTGAAGCCAATCTACTGGAAAACAGTAAGCAAACTTTATTTGAAAAGAATATGAGAAGACTGAAAAGCTGGGTGCGGGAAAATGGTTAAAAATAAGAAGTAATGATCTTCATAAACATAACATAAGATATCCATGACCATAATTAATACAGTGTGAACTCTCTTAAACTATGCTCACCGTGAAATCTCGTCACTAGGCATAACTTGTCACTCTGCGAAACAAATTATTGACTATAAGTGCGACAGTGAGAATAAAAATGACCACTTATGTTTGGAGCGCTATTTTAGTCAAGAAATACTGTAAAGGATGATTATTTACTAAAGGGAATTTCGTGGACTGTTGGTGTTTGATGTGTTGAACTGCTTAAAGGAAGCATATTTGCTAGAAAAAATTCCAGTGAAATAATGTGTGTTATATGTTTTGACTATCTAGCTAATAGCGTATTGCCTGGCTAATAATGAAATGTCACATTTTGTCTGACTCACTTAGCACAAGTGAAGCGAAAACATTGAAAAACTGGCAAGGGTTAAAAACTCTGTGAAATCATATCTGTTATGTTAAGTTTTGACTAGCTGCAAGCTATGTTGGCCTTCTCTCTCTTTCTCAATATGGAAGTGGGTTGGTGTGGGTTATTTGTGTGGACTCGGGAGATATGATCACTATTTATAAGTTTCTCAAAGAAAATGATAAGCTATGTAAGGATCTTTTATTTAACACACACATGCACACACACACACACACACACACACACACACACGACATCCATGCAGTAGTGAGATTCCCCTTTGATGGCTGTGCACGTGACAATGTAAAATTAAAATGTGCAAAGATGATTCGGAGTGCTATTTAGTAGAGAAATGATACAAAATTCTGTTTATTGACTAGTGAGAGCCCGTAGCATGTATGGTGTGGGATATTGCGGTCCTTAACCTAGTCAAGCGATAGACAGACATACAACAACAATTGGTAGTGGCCCTCGTGTCTATTTGATTTGATAGAAGAAAAAAATGAAGACTAGTAGTCCCTGTTTCTTATGATGAAAAACTTTTAACTATAAAAATGTTTGAGTGACTGATTGACTGCTTTTCTGGACAGGTCTGCAAGAAACAATAGTAATGTAGGTAGGGAACATGTCTCCTCGGCTCTTTTATCTTCCACAAAGCCTTTCCTCCTATCTCAACCCTACTAGTTCATGCTCTCGTGTTTCACTTTTTGTTAAAACTAAATCTACACACGCGATATGAAATGTGAAAAAATCTTACATTATGCTATGTTAACAGTACTTGAATAAAATTATTAAGAGTGCTAGGGTACTGTTGCGCACAGTCATCTCTCTAAGGCGGGTCGGTGACAGAATTGTCAAAATGATGTACCTTGCATACATCAAATCTTTAGTGGATTATGCGGCAACTCTGCTTGTTTGATGACTGAAAGGAGTTTGATGATACAAATAGTAATTGCTGACATTGAGCATATTCTCAAAACATAGTTTCTGAAAAAAAAATATAACATTAAATTAGATGCGAGCTGTGATTTGAAAACAGAAGATGGGTGATGTGTGGCTTATTGTGTGGACTCTGGAGATATGATCACCACATATAAGTTTCTCAAAGAAAAAGCGGTAATATTTTTCTTTGTGTTTGGATGTAATGGCTAAACATGGTTGACATTTTCAGTAATGTAATTTTGTCATCAGAAAAAGTTGATTTCCACGTTACGTTACAATGTGTTACAGAGGCTAAAACTGGTAAACACTAATATTTATATGGTAAGAGATGTAATGGAGATGGACTAAGTCATACTTTCATAATGTTATTTGGACTGCAGAAAGTTGATATGCTTTACGTTACAACGTGTTACAGAGGGCTAAAACTGTCACACAGTAATATTTATATGGTAGGAGATGTAATGGAGATGGACTAAGTCATACTTTCATAATGTTATTTGGACTGCAGAAAGTTGATATGCGTTACGTTACAATGTGTTACAGAGGTCTAAAACTTGCAGACCGTAATATTTATATGGAATGAGATGTAATGAAGATATTGTGTTTGGCTAAATGGGGTTCACATTTCAATATTCAGACATCGGACAGAAAGTGGCTCGTTACTCTTAAAATGATATTTGGGCAAAGAACGAAGTTACCATATTGGTCACGTTACATTAATGATATTTGGGCAAGAACGATGTCATCATGTTGGTCGTGTTACGTTACGAGGTTATAAGGGTGAGAGTGATGGGGGCTCGAAAATTGACATTAGTCGTCCATCCTCTGGTGCGCTGTCAGTCTAAGTGAAATGAAAAAAAGATACGTGAACAGCGGCGGCAGGAGAAAGGAATTGATGTTACTTTCCCCCAACTATTAAATGATCTGGAGAGAGAGAGAGAGAAACCACTGACTGCTATGTATATCCCACGCAGTTGTGTTTACAACAAATTATGATTTGTTATAATAATAAGATTGAAGACCAGCTTATGACTGGATATTCTTAAAAAATGCTATTTGAGCAAAGAATGATGATACCATGTTGGTCACTTTGCGATACAAGGTTACACATATGATCAGAAATAATACTAAAGGCTTTGCACAGAACATCCGGTCTGGGAAGGGTGTAGTAATGCTTGATGGTTTGGGCTTGGAATGGGGGTGGGAGGGGGGTAGGGGTTTGGTGGGGGTGGATGGGGAGAGGGTAAGGCCATCCCACTACCTCGTCCATCTCACAACGCCTCAAACCGCCATGAAGGTTAGACCTTAACGAGACGGATTGCTGTTTCACTCATTCAAGAGTCTTGAACATTCTGTGACATTGTCTAGCTATGATAACGCCGTTGTGTATTACAAGGTCTGCACAGCAGTAATGGGTGTAGGAAGAAGAGGTGATGGAGACACGCATACATTTCAATGATATTTATTTGGGCCAGCAGATGTTGTGATCACAGTTAACAAGAACAATTTGTTGGTAGAGATCGCATCTCTGTGACGATGTGTTGACTTATATTTAATTTTGTAACTAGCTCGTCATGATTGTAACTTGCTTAGCTAAAAATGAATTGTTGGGGTTCAGTCCTGGACTCCTTTATGCGTCTCTGCAAGCCTTTACTGCCCATATGACTGCCTTGTGTGAGATTGGACTGTTTAGCATCACGTAGGGAGTTCTTGACACACTATGTAACCCGCATATAATGTAGAGAGAGAGAAGCTGTATAAATAATCAGATAGCTTGTTAATCAATGTGTGTCAAACTCCCAGGACTTCATTTTGGAATTTGTATGTTGCGCTCATGGCTCACCTTTGAGAAAGAACATTGTCACACTCAATGCTATGTGCCGGTGTGAGCTGTGTCAGGAGAGAGTATGGTATGCCATATTGCTGTCACTCCCAGCAGTGTGGTGGTGGTGTTGGTATGTGGTATGTCCTGCTATGTGGATGGAGTGGGGGGTGGGGGTGGGGGGTGGCATGACTGACTATGTTAGAGGTTGATGATGACATTCGCAACAGTTAGGCCTCAGCCTTTGAAGAGGTAACCCATGTGGACATGTGGTGTCATTCCTCATAGCTATGTGGTAGGTATAGCCCACATATCCTTAGCGCTCTGGAAGCAGGGAGGGTACATAAAACTGTCATTCTTTAAGAAAAAATAATGACTACTTTCACACACAAACCCACTGCCAGCTGTTACCTCCCTTTCCCCTCCTTCTCCCCCTCCAATCTTAAGACCCTGGACTCTCACACTCCCCTCAACACTTCCTGCCCATGTATGGGGAGAACTAATGGACGTCATTGATATCCTCTCAGGTATTGGGGCTTCCCCCTCCCTTCACAACATAAGCTACATACTCCTCCTCCTCCCTACATGACCACATACCATCCACTTAGCTTCCAGCCCCTACCCAACATGACTCTCTCAAGTGACCCCTGGCCAGACGCCATGCGTCATAACATCCGGGGAAACCTTTGAGATGACGTACACATGCCCACATACTTATCTTCCCCTCCCCTCTTACCTACATGACCCACAACATCCCTTACACTTTACCCCTGCGACGCTACCCGTCCCCCATGACGCAACCCGTCCCATTCTACGGACTCCCACACCACTTTTGACTATGACCGAGTTCAATCCCTGAGGTTCTCCTCAGGTTTGGGACGGTTCTAGTCCTCAACTTCAATACTGGATGCGAGTGGGGAAGAGTTGTGAGGACGAAGGGACAGAGCAGGGAGTAATGGTGGGGAGGACGATGGGATTATGGAGTTGGGGATGGGGGGGGACGAGGGGACAGGGGAAAGGAGAATGGTGGGGGAGGACAAGGGGAGCGAGGCGTGAAGGATGGTCGGGAGAACGAGGGGATGGAGGAGTAGGGAATGGAAGGGAGGACAAGGGGATGAGGGAGTGGGAGATGGTGGAGAGAACAAGGGAATGGTTAGGAGGTCTAGAGGATTGTGGAGTTTGGAATGATGGGAACGACAAAGGGTTAGGGGAGAGGGAGAATGGTGGGGAGTACGAGGGGATGGGATAGTGGGGAATGGTTGGGAGGATGAGCGGACAGGGGAGTGAGGAATGGTTGAAATTCCCCCTTCCCCTGTCCTCTCATCCTCCCAACAATTCCTCACTCCCCCTGTGCTGGTGATGAGTCACAATAACTAAAGTATGTTGACCAAACCACACACTAGAAGGTGAAGGGACGACGACTTTTCGGTCCATCCTGGACCATTCTCAAGTCGATCGACTTGAGAATGGTCCAGGACGGACTGAAATGTTGTCATCCCCTTACCGTCTAGTGTGTGGCTTCAAAAAAGCATGTTTTTACCTGTCACAGGTGTGGCATTTATACATATACTCATGAAATAAATGGTATGGTAAACAACACAGCTCAATTCCAATGCAATGTCACACAAAATAATTCAATCAAAATTAAAATAAATCGAAATCTATTAAAGTTCTATTTGTCAATGCAATCGAAAACACTGAAATGGAATCATAACATATTTTGAATGGCGTGTGTTGCTTTTACGTGCAACAGATAGTGTTGTTTCTTAAAAAAAAAGTTTTTACCTGTCACAGGTGTGGCATCTACACTTATACTTACAAAATGAACAGTGTGGATAACAACAAAGCTCAATTGCAATGCAATGTCACACCAGATACTTAAATCAAACGAAAAATAATTGAAATCTATGAAAATTAAATTTGTAAATACAATTGGAAACATTGAAATGAAATCGTAATATATTTAGTATAGCGTGTGTTGCCATTTCGTGCAATAGATGGTGCAGTTTTTTAAAAAATGCATGTTTTTACCTGTCACAGGTGGAGCATCTATATAGTAAGTATATAAAAACACGCATGTATTCGAATGGAACGTTAAATCAAAATTTCAAAGCAATCTGTGAAGATCTTTCGGAGATTACAGTGTGTGTTGCTCTTACGTCCAACAGATGGCACTGTTTTTCAACAGATGGCGCTGTTTTGTAAATACGAATATGGATAAATAACATAAAACAACATAAATATGATGTATTGTGTTACACCATAAGTGCGGTGTGTTTTATAACATGAGTGATGAAAAATGCAATTAAGTAGAGTTTAGTGTAGCATGAGTAAAGTAGTATAACATGTATAAAGAATAGCGTAAGACCACATATTGGTTACCTGCCAGTGCCCCACGTTTTTTATATGTTTTATTAATGTCTGCTCCAGCGTGGACGAGGGCCTTCACCATGTCATTGTGACCACCAATGGCTGCCAGGAAGAGGGCGGTATCCCCTGTCAGAATATAAAACAATTGTTACTAATTGTAAATTATAACGACACAGGATATACTAATAAATATTATGTAGTTTTACATTTGCAAATTTTTTCTATCTAATTTTTAAGTACGAGCAAAAAGATGTTGCTAATTCTACATAAATATGATAGTATAAAATAACAGTAATAAGTTAACAAGCTCCTCTCTGATGATATCAGCACCCCACCTTATTTGACCATACTAGATTTTTCAGATATCTCGATGTTGTGGCCCAGTGTATAGAGCATATAATTAAAATATACACTTTGCCCTAACTTTGTAAATAAAATATCTAATTACTTTCATTTATAAATATAATATAAAAATAAATTTAAGTGAACCAGTATATTTTGTGCCACTTTACTATCAGTATATGAAATATGTGTCCGTATGAAAATTGGAGTATACACTATTTCAAAGTTTTGTTAACGGGTTTGGTGTAACATCAAACTACCCAACTTGCTGGTTAAGAGTTGAGAGATATGTGTGCTCGCTGGCCAGTGAGTGTGTCTGAATCTAATTCACGGCAGTCAACGGGATAGTAGGTTACTAAAGGTATTGTAATGATTTAATTAATAAAATTTATTAATATTATTATTATTATTATTATTATTATTATTATTATTATTATTATTATTATTATTATTAATTTTATTATGTAAATGGTAGATCTGTGAATGTTCCCATAAAGTGAGTACTAGTGAATGTGAGTTTTATGATGTTATTATGTATAGCCCCAGAGGGTAGTGTTGTTGATGTGTACAGATGGTTATGACCTGAGGTTACCTGTGGGCCTGTTGAGGTGCTCCTCCTCACTATCCTGAGATACTAAGTAGAGGTTGGGCATGTTGTGCTCTGCTCTGAGGTGCAATAATTATTTTTTTTTTCATAATATGTAGAGTAAAGTAGGCTTATAGATTTTTTGTGGATCGTGTCATTATTATTAGTATTATAATATAGAGTAGAAATAATTGTTCTGCAAACGCTTGTCTAAAGTTTCTCGAAATAAGGATAAATGAGTCTTTTTCACAAAAATCGACATCCCCTGGGGAGTCCTGGGGAAGTCCCTGGCGAGTCAATGGGGAGTCCCTGCAAAGTCCCTGGGGAGTCCCTGACAAATCCCTGACAAGTCCCTGACGAGTCCTGGGGAAGTCCCTGGCAAAGTCCCTAGCAAGTCTCTGGGAAGTCCCTGGGGAGTCTCTGGCAAGTCCCTGGGGAGTCCTTGACGAATCCCTGACGAATCCCTGGGAAGTCCCTGGGAAGTCCCTACGAAGTCCTTGGCAAGTCCCTGGGGAGTTCCTGACGAGTCCTTGGAGAGTCCCTGGGGAGTCCCTGGCGAGCACAATCACTACGACGTCTAATGCTGGAAACCCAGGATGAGCAATTACTTGTTCCAAAGACTCAGGTCTGATAGGAAAGAAATTACTGACTCCCAACGACCTGAAAGCATCAGTATAAAAAACTATGATTTATTCAGATCTGAAACCAATTTATGTGGGCAGCACAAAACGTCCACCAGACTGTGCGACTCAGCGGTTGCTAGGATCAGGTTGAGTTACAGTTATCTGTGGCAGGTGGCTACAGGTGACGGATCTCCCAATCCTGAGCACTCCAGGTGCCAACTATGTAAGTAGGAACTGCGGCATGATCTCGCATTACTACATCAACGAATGCCCAGTTATTAGACCATTAAAACCCATTAGCATGAGGTACCTGGAGCATAGTTTATTCATTCTCGTGTTCTTGAAGATATCCTCATATTGCACCCTAAATTTGCCAGTGCAGGCTACTGAACATATGACCCTGTATAACTAACCATCCTGCGAGATGGGGCCTTTAGTATCACTGCTACCTTATTCACTCTCGTGTTGAAGATAATAACCTCATAATGCACCCAGAGTCTGCCAGTGAAGACTACCTATCACATGCCTCTGGATGACTAACCATCCTGAGTGATGGGGATTTTTTAGCACCACGTAGCTATCATTTTGACACACTGTACTTCCTCCTTCATATAGTCTAGGTTAACTGCACAAAAGTAGATGTACCTAATGTATTAATAAAAAAAATTGAGAAAGCACCTTGAGAAAGGATGCAGGTTACATCCGAAAATTAGCTTTTTAATACACTTACAAATATATTGGGTCTATCCTTCACCTTCATTCATGCACTACGTAATTTTAGTATGTTTCTCTATTATTATCTTGTCATTGTATCACATTTATTTGACTTGAAGATTCTGAGGTTTTCATTTGACTTTATATTGTGTTTGAGGGGACTTAGACATTTGCTAAGTCATTTGGGATTCAAACATTTTCCGTGATTACTGAATTTGTCTAAGTCTATAGGAACTTAGTTGTGAGTGTGTCCCAATGACTTTAAATTTGTTAAAGTCTGATGAATTTGAATTGCTCAGTAATAGATATTTTAACGCTGTGGAGTCTGCAGAGACTGAAATCGACAGTACTTTTAAGTTTTTATTAAGTTACATTGATTTTATCTTAACTAAGTTAACTTAGATGCCCTTTAACTGTAGACCAGTATACCAACGTTACTAAGTTTTATGTAAACGATGGTGCCACCACACACCACTGTCATTATTACACACCACCGTCACCATCACACACCACCGTCACCACCACACACCACCGTCACCACCACACACACTAGCGTCACCACCACACACCACCGTCACCATCACACACCACCGTCAACACCACACACCACCGTCACCACCACACACACTACCGTCACCACCACACACCACCGTCACCACCACAAACCACCGTCACCACACACACCACCGTCACCACCACACACCACCGTCACCACCACACACACTACCGTCACCACCACACACCACCGTCACCACCACAAACCACCGTCACCACCACACACCATCGTCACCATCACACACCACCGTCACCACCACACACCACCGTCACCACCACACACCACCGTCACCACCACACACCACCGACAACACCACACACCACCGTCAACACCACACACCACCGTAACCACCACACACCACCGTCACCACCACACACCACCGTAACCATCACACACCACCGTCACCAACACACACCACCGTCATCACCACACACCACCGTCACCACCACACACCACCGTCACCACCACACACCACCGTCACCATCACACACCACCGTCACCATCACACACCACCGTCACAACCACACACCACCGTCATCACCACACACCACCGTTACCATGACACACCCCCGTCACCACCACCGTCACCACCACACATCACCGTCACCACCACACACCACCGTCACCACCACACACCACAGCCACCAACACACACCACCACACACCACCGTCACCACCACACACCACCGTCACCACCACACACCACCACACACCACCACACACAACCGTCAACATCACACACCACCGCCACCAACACACACCACCACACACCACCGTCACCACCAAACACCACCACACACCACCAAACACCACCACACACCACCGTCACCACCACACACCACCGTCACCACCACACACCACCGTCACCACCACACACCACCGTCACCACCACACACACTACCATCACCACCGTCACCAACACACACCACCATCACCACCGCACACCACCGTCACCACCACACACCACCGTCACCACCACACACCACCGTCACCACCACACACCACCGTCACCACCACACACCACCGTCAACACCACACACCACCGTCACCAACACACACCACCATCACCACCGCACACCACCGTCACCACCACACACCACCGTCACCACCACTCACCACCAACCTTGGGGCCTCGTAGCCTGGTGGATTGCGCAGGACTCGTAATTCTGTGGCGCGGGTTCGATTCCCACATGAGGCAGAAACAAATGGGCAAAGTTTCTTTCACCCTAAGTGCCCCTGTTACCTAGCAGTAAATAGGTACCTGGGAGTTAGTCAACTGTCACGGGATGCTTCCTGGGGTGTGTGTGTTTGGTGTGGGGAAAAAAAAAGTAGTTAGTAAACAGTTGATTGACAGTTGAGAGGCGGGCCGAAAGAGCAAAGCTCAACCCCCGCAAAAACACAACTAGTAAACACACCACCGTCACCACCATCACCACCATACAGCACCACACACCACCGTCACCACCACCCATCACCGTCACTACCACACACAACCGTCACCACCATACACCACCGTCACCACCACACACCACCGTCACCACCACACACCACCGTCACCACCATACACCACCGTCACCACCACACACCAACGTCTCCACCATACACCAACGTCACCACCACACACCACCGTCACACCCACACACCACCGTCACCAACACACACCACCGTCACCACCACACACCACCGTCACCACCACACACCACCGTCACCACCACACACCACAGCCACCAACACACACCACCACACACCACCGTCACCACCACACACCACCGTCACCACCACACACCACCACACACAACCGTCAACATCACACACCACCGCCACCAACACACACCACCACACACCACCGTCACCACCAAACACCACCACACACCACCAAACACCACCACACACCACCGTCACCACCACACACCACCGTCACCACCACACACCACCGTCACCATCACACACACTACCATCACCACCGTCACCAACACACACCACCATCACCACCGCACACCACCGTCACCACCACACACCACCGTCACCACCACACACCACCGTCACCACCACACACCACCGTCACCACCACACACCACCGTCAACACCACACACCACCGTCACCAACACACACCACCATCACCACCGCACACCACCGTCACCACCACACACCACCGTCACCACCACTCACCACCAACCTTGGGGCCTCGTAGCCTGGTGGATTGCGCAGGACTCGTAATTCTGTGGCGCGGGTTCGATTCCCACATGAGGCAGAAACAAATGGGCAAAGTTTCTTTCACCCTAAGTGCCCCTGTTACCTAGCAGTAAATAGGTACCTGGGAGTTAGTCAACTGTCACGGGATGCTTCCTGGGGTGTGTGTGTTTGGTGTGGGGAAAAAAAAAGTAGTTAGTAAACAGTTGATTGACAGTTGAGAGGCGGGCCGAAAGAGCAAAGCTCAACCCCCGCAAAAACACAACTAGTAAACACACCACCGTCACCACCATCACCACCATACAGCACCACACACCACCGTCACCACCACCCATCACCGTCACTACCACACACAACCGTCACCACCATACACCACCGTCACCACCACACACCACCGTCACCACCACACACCACCGTCACCACCATACACCACCGTCACCACCACACACCAACGTCTCCACCATACACCAACGTCACCACCACACACCACCGTCACACCCACACACCACCGTCATTACCACACACCACCGTCACCACCACACACCACAGTCACCACCATACACCACCCACACCACCACACACCACCGTCACCACCACACACCACCGTCACCACCACACACCACCATACACCAACGTCACCACCACACACCACCGTCGCTCCCACACACCACCATCACCACCAAACACCACAGTCATCACCACACACCACCATAAAGCACCACACACCACCGTCACCACCACCCATCACCGTCACTACCACACACCACCGTCACCACCACACACCACCGTCACCACCATACACCACGCTCACCACCACACACCACCGTCACCACCACACACCACCGTCACACCCACACACCACCGTCATCACCACACACCACCGTCATCACCACACACCACCGTCACCACCACCGTCATCACCACACACCACCGTCACCACCACACACCACCGTCACCACCACACACCACCGTCACCACCACACACCACCGTCATCACCACACACCACCGTCACCACCACACACCACCGTCACCACCACACACCACCGTCACCACCACACACCACCGTCATCACCACACACCACCGTCACCACCACACACCACAGTCACCACCACACACCACCGTCACCACCGTCACCACTACACACCACCGTCACCACCACACACCACCGTCACCACCACACACCACCGTCACCACCACACACCACCGTCACCACCACACACCACCGTCAACACCACATACCACCGTCACCACCACACACCACCGTCACCACCACACACCACCGTCACCACCACACACCACCGTCATCACCACACACCACCGTCACCACCACACACCAACGTCACCACCACACACCACCGTCACACCCACACACCACCGTCATCACCACACACCACCGTCACAACCACACACCACAGTCACCACCACACACCACCGTCACCACCACACACCACCGTCACCACTACACACCACCGTCACCACCACACACCACCGTCACCACCACACACCACCGTCACCACCACACACCACCGTCAACACCACATACCACCGTCACCACCACACACCACCGTCACCACCACACACCACCGTCACCACCACACACCACCGTCACCACCACACACCACCGTCACCATTATACACCACCGTCAACACCACACACCACCATCACCACCACACACCACTGTCACCACCACACACCACCGTCACCAACACACACTACCGTCACCACCACACACCACCTTCACCACCACACACCACCGTCACCACCACACACCACCGTCA
Source organism: Procambarus clarkii (assembly GCF_040958095.1). NCBI lineage: Eukaryota > Metazoa > Arthropoda > Malacostraca > Decapoda > Cambaridae > Procambarus > Procambarus clarkii. Next base: position 35,157,005 of record NC_091176.1, read on the forward strand.
CCACCACACACCACCGTCACCACCACACACCACCGTCACCACCACACACCACCGTCAACACCACACACCACCGTCACCACCACACACCACTGTCACAAACACACACCACCGTCACCACCACACACCACCGTCACCACCACACACCACCGTCACCACCACACACCACCGTCAACACCACACACCACCGTCACCACCACACACCACTGTCACAAACACACACCACCGTCACCACCACACACCACCGTCACCACCACACACCACCGTCATCACCACACACCACCGTTACCATGACACACCCCCGTCACCACCACACACCACCGTCACCACCACACACCACCGTCACCACCACACACTACTGTCACCACCACACACCACCGTCACCACCACACACCACTGTCACCATGACACACCACCGTCACCACCACACACCACCGTCACCACCACACACCACTGTCACCACCACACACCTCCGTCACCACCACACACCACCGTCACCACCACACACCACCGTCACCAACACACACCACCGTCACCACCACACACCACCGTCACCACCACACACCACCGTCACCACCACACACCACAGCCACCAACACACACCACCACACACCACCGTCACCACCACACACCACCGTCACCACCACACACCACCACACACAACCGTCAACATCACACACCACCGCCACCAACACACACCACCACACACCACCGTCACCACCAAACACCACCACACACCACCAAACACCACCACACACCACCGTCACCACCACACACCACCGTCACCACCACACACCACCGTCACCACCACACACCACCGTCACCACTTCACACACTACCATCACCACCGTCACCAACACACACCACCATCACCACCGTACACCACCGTCACCACCACACACCACCGTCACCACCACACACCACCGTCACCACCACACACCACCAACCTCGGGGCCTCGTAGCCTGGTGGACAGCGCGCAGGACTCGTAATTCTGTGGCGCGGGTTCGATTCCCACATGAGGCAGAAACAAATGGGCAAAGTTTCTTTCACCCTAAGTGCCCCTGTTACCTAGCAGTAAATAGGTACCTGGGAGTTAGTCAACTGTCACGGGATGCTTCCTGGGGTGTGTGTGTTTGGTGTGGGGAAAAAAAAGTAGTTAGTAAACAGTTGATTGACAGTTGAGAGGCGGGCCGAAAGAGCAAAGCTCAACCCCCGCAAAAACACAACTAGTAAACACACCACCGTCACCACCATCACCACCATACAGCACCACACACCACCGTCACCACCACCCATCACCGTCACTACCACACACAACCGTCACCACCATACACCACCGTCACCACCACACACCACCGTCACCACCACACACCACCGTCACCACCATACACCACCGTCACCACCACACACCAACGTCTCCACCATACACCAACGTCACCACCACACACCACCGTCACACCCACACACCACCGTCATTACCACACACCACCGTCACCACCACACACCAGAGTCACCACCATACACCACCCACACCACCACACACCACCGTCACCACCACACACCACCGTCACCACCACACACCACCATACACCAACGTCACCACCACACACCACCGTCGCACCCACACACCACCATCACCACCAAACACCACTGTCATCACCACACACCACCATACAGCACCACACACCACCGTCACCACCACCCATCACCGTCACTACCACACACCACCACCACACACCACCGTCACCACCATACACCACGCTCACCACCACACACCACCGTCACCACCACACACCACCGTCACACCCACACACCACCGTCATCACCACACACCACCGTCATCACCACACACCACCGTCACCACCACACACCACCGTCATCACCACACACCACCGTCACCACCACACACCACCGTCACCACCACACACCACCGTCACCACCACACACCACCGTCATCACCACACACCACCGTCACCACCACACACCACCGTCACCACCACACACCACCGTCACCACCACACACCTCCGTCATCACCACACACCACCGTCACCACCACACACCACAGTCACCACCACACACCACCGTCACCACCACACACCACCGTCACCACTACACACCACCGTCACCACCACACACCACCGTCACCACCGTCACCACCACACACCACCGTCACCACCACACACCACCGTCAACACCACATACCACCGTCACCACCACACACCACCGTCACCACCACACACCACCGTCACCACCACACACTACCGTCACCACCACACACCACCGTCACCACCACACACCACCGTCACCATTATACACCACCGTCAACACCACACACCACCATCACCACCACACACCACCGTCACCACCACACACCACCGTCACCAACACACACTACCGTCACCACCACACACCACCTTCACCACCACACACCACCGTCACCACCACACACCACCGTCACCAACACACACTACCGTCACCACCACACACCACCGTCACCAACACACACCACCGTCACCATTATACACCACCGTCAACACCACACACCACCATCACCACCACACACCACCGTCACCACCACACACCACCGTCACCAACACACACCACCGTCACCACCACACACCAACGTCTCCACCATACACCAACGTCACCACCACACACCACCGTCACAACCACACACCACCGTCATCACCACACACCACCGTCACCACCACACACCACAGTCACCACCATACACCACCCTCACCACCACACACCACCGTCACCACCACACACCACCATACACCAACGTCACCACCACACACCACCGTCACACCCACACACCACCATCACCACCAAACACCACCGTCATCACTACACACCACCATACAGCACCACACACCACCGTCACCACCACCCATCACCGTTACTACCACACACCACCGTCACCACCACACACCACCTTCACCACCATACACCACCCTCACCACCACACACCACCGTCACCACCACACACCACCGTCACACCCACACACCACCGTCATCACCACACACCACCGTCACCACCACACACCAACGTCACCACCACACACCACCGTCACACCCACACACCACCGTCATCACCACACACCTCCGTCACCACCACACACCACAGTCACCACCACACACCACCGTCACCACCACACACCACCGTCACCACTACACACCACCGTCACCACCACACACCACCGTCTCCACCACACACCACCGTCACCACCACACACCACCGTCACCACCACACACCACCGTCAACACCACATACCACCGTCACCACCACACACCACCGTCACCACCACACACCACCGTCACCACCACACACTACCGTCACCACCACACACCACCGTCACCACCACACACCACCGTCACCATTATACACTACCGTCAACACCACACACCACCATCACCACCACACACCAAGGTCACCACCACACACCACCGTCACCAACACACACTACCGTCACCACCACACACCACCTTCACCACCACACACCACTGTCACAAACACACACCACCGTCACCACCACACACCACCGTCACCACCACACACCACCGTCACCACCACACACCACCGTCACCACCACACACCACCGTTACCATGACACACCACCGTCAACACCACACACCACCGGCACCACCACACACCACCGTCAACACCACACACCACCGTCACCACCACACACCACTGTCACAAACACACACCACCGTCACCACCACACACCACCGTCACCACCACACACCACCGTCACCACCACACACCACCGTCACCACTACACACCACCGTCACCACCACACACCACCGTCACCACCACACACTACTGTCACCACCACACACCACCGTCACCACCACTGTCACCATGACACACCACCGTCACCACCACACACCACCGTCACCACCACACACCACTGTCACCACCACACACCTCCATCACCACCACACACCACCGTCACCACCACACACCACCGTCACCAACACACACCACCGTCACCACCACACACCACCGTCACCACCACACACCACCGTCACCACCACACACCACAGCCACCAACACACACCACCACACACCACCGTCACCACCACACACCACCGTCACCACCACACACCACCGTCAACACCACACACCACCGTCACCACCACACACCACCGCCACCAACACACACCACCACACACCACCGTCACCAACGCACACCACCGTCACCAACACACACCACCGTCACCACCACACACCACCGTCACCACCACACACCACCGTCACCACAACACACCACCACACACCACCGTCAACATCACACACCACCGCCACCAACACACACCACCACACACCACCGTCACCACCAAACACCACCACACACCACCAAACACCACCACACACCACCGTCACCACCACACACCACCGTCACCACCACACACCACCGTCACCACCACACACACTACCATCACCACCGTCACCAACACACACCACCATCACCACCGCACACCACCGTCACCACCACACATCACCGTCACCACTTCTCACCACCAACCTCGGGGCCTCGTAGCCTGGTGGATAGCGCGCAGGACTCGTAATTCTGTGACGCGGGTTCGATTCCCGCATGAGGCAGAAACAAATGGGCAAAGTTTCTTTCACCCTAAGTGCCCCTGTTACCTAGCAGTAAATAGGTACCTGGGAGTTAGTCAACTGTCACGGGATGCTTCCTGGGGTGTGTGTGTTTGGTGTGGGGGAAAAAAAAAGTAGTTAGTAAACAGTTGATTGACAGTTGAGAGGCGGGCCGAAAGAGCAAAGCTCAACCCCCGCAAAAACACAACTAGTAAACACACCACCGTCACCACCATCACATCCATACAGCACCACACACCACCGTCACCACCACCCATCACCGTCACTACCACACACAACCGTCACCACCATACACCACCGTCACCACCACACACCACCGTCACCACCACACACCACCGTCACCACCATACACCACCGTCACCACCACACACCAACGTCTCCACCATACACCAACGTCACCACCACACACCACCGTCACACCCACACACCACCGTCATCACCACACACCACCGTCACCACCACACACCACAGTCACCACCCTCACCACCACACACCACCGTCACCACCACACACCACCATACACCAACGTCACCACCACACACCACCGTCACACCCACACACCACCATCACCACCACACACCACCATACAGCACCACACACCACCGTCACCACCACCCATCACCGTCACTACCACACACCACCGTCACCACCACACACCACCGTCACCACCATACACCACCGTCACCACCACACACCACCGTCACCACCACACACCAACGTCACACCCACACACCACCGTCATCACCACACACCACCGTCACCACCACACACCAACGTCACCACCACACAACACCGTCACACCCACACACCACCGTCATCACCACACACCACCGTCACCACCACACACCACAGTCACCACCACACACCACCGTCACCATAACACACCACCGTCACCACTACACACCACCGTCACCACCACACACCACCGTCACTACCACACACCACCGTCACCACCCCATACCACCGTCACCATCACACACCACCGTCAATACTACACACCACCGTCACTACTACACACCACCGTCACCATCACACACCACCGTCACAAACACACACCACCTCACCAACACACACCACCGTCACCACCACACACCACCGTCACCACAATACACCACCACACACCACCGTCACCACCACACACCACCGTCACCAACACACACCACCGTCACCACCACACACCACCGTCACCACAATACACCACCACACACCACCGTCACCACCACACACGACCGTCACCACCACACACCACCGCCACTACCACACACTACCGTCACCACAATACACCACCACACACCACCACACACCACCGTCACCACAATACACCACCACACACCACCGTCACCACAATACACCACCACACACCACCGTCACCACAATACACCACCACACACCACCGTCACCACAATACACCACCACACACCACCGTCACCAACACACACCACCGTCACCACCACACACCACCGTCACCAGAATACACCACCACACACCACCGTCACTACTACACATCACGGTCACCACTACACACCCTCGTCACCACTAAACACCACCGTCACAACTACACACTACCGTCACCACCACACACCACCGTCACCAACACACACCACCACACACCACCGTCACCACCACACACCACGGTCACCAACACACACCTCCGTTACCACCACACAAAAACCGTCACCACCACACACCACCGTCACCATTATACAACCACCGTCACCACCACACACCACTGTCACCAACACACACCACCGTCACCACCACACACCACCGTCACCACCACACACCACCGTCACCATTATACACCACCGTCAACACCACACACCACCATCACCACCACACACCACCATCACCACCACACACCAACGTCACCACCACACACCACCGTCACCACCACACACCACCGTCAACACCACACACCACCTTCATCACCACACACCACTGTCACAAACACACACCACCGTCACCATCACACACCACCGTCACCACCACACACCACTGTCACCAACACACACCACCGTCACCACCACACACTACCGTCACCACCACACACCACCGTTACCACTACACACCATCGTCACCACTACACACCACCGTCACCACCACACACCACCGTCACCACAATACACCACCACACACCACCGTCACTACTACACACCACCGTCACCACCACTCACCACCGTCACCACCACACACTACCGTCACCACCACACACCACCGTCACCACTACACACCATCGTCACCACTACACACCACCGTCACAACTACACACCACCGTGACCACCACACACCACCGTCACCAACACACACCACCGTCACCACCACACACCACCGTCACCACCACACACCACCGCCACCAACACACACCACCGTCACCACCATACACCACCGTCACCACCACACACCACCGTCACCACCACACACCACTGTCAACACCACACACCACCGTCACCACCACACACCACCGCCACCAACACACACCACCGCCACCAACACACACCACCGTCACCACCACACACCACCGTCACCACCACACACCACCGTCACCACCACACACCACCACACACCACCGTCAACATCACACACCACCGCCACCAACACACACCACCACACACCACCGTCACCACCAAACACCACCACACACCACCGTCACCACCACACACCACCGTCACCACCACACACCACCGTCACCAACACACACCACCGTCACCACCACACACCACCGTCACCACCACACACCACCGTCACCACCACACACCACCGTCACCACCACACACCACCGTCACCACCACACACCACCGTCACCACCACACACCACCGTCACCACCACACACCCCCGTCACCACCACACACCACCGTCACCACCACACACCACCGTCACCACCACACACTACTGTCACCACCACACACCACCGTCACCACCACACACCACTGTCACCATGACACACCACCGTCACCACCACACACCACCGTCACCACCACACACCACTGTCACCACCACACACCTCCGTCACCACCACACACCACCGTCACCACCACACACCACCGTCACCAACACACACCACCGTCACCACCACACACCACCGTCACCACCACACACCACCGTCACCACCACACACCACAGCCACCAACACACACCACCACACACCACCGTCACCACCACACACCACCACACACAACCGTCAACATCACACACCACCGCCACCAACACACACCACCACACACCACCGTCACCACTAAACACCACCACACACCACCAAACACCACCACACACCACCGTCACCACCACACACCACCATCACCACCACACACCACCGTCACCACCACACACCACCGTCACCACCACACACACTACCATCACCACCGTCACCAACACACACCACCATCACCACCGTACACCACCGTCACCACCACACACCACCGTCACCACCACACACCACCGTCACCACCACACACCACCAACCTCGGGGCCTCGTAGCCTGGTGGACAGCGCGCAGGACTCGTAATTCTGTGGCGCGGGTTCGATTCCCACATGAGGCAGAAACAAATGGGCAAAGTTTCTTTCACCCTAAGTGCCCCTGTTACCTAGCAGTAAATAGGTACCTGGGAGTTAGTCAACTGTCACGGGATGCTTCCTGGGGTGTGTGTGTTTGGTGTGGGGAAAAAAAAGTAGTTAGTAAACAGTTGATTGACAGTTGAGAGGCGGGCCGAAAGAGCAAAGCTCAACCCCCGCAAAAACACAACTAGTAAACACACCACCGTCACTACCATCACCACCATACAGCACCACACACCACCGTCACCACCACCCATCACCGTCACTACCACAAACAACCGTCACCACCATACACCACCGTCACCACCACACACCACCGTCACCACCACACACCACCGTCACCACCATACACCACCGTCACCACCACACACCAACGTCTCCACCATACACCAACGTCACCACCACACACCACCGTCACACCCACACACCACCGTCATTACCACACACCACCGTCACCACCACACACCAGAGTCACCACCATACACCACCCACACCACCACACACCACCGTCACCACCACACACCACCGTCACCACCACACACCACCATACACCAACGTCACCACCACACACCACCGTCGCACCCACACACCACCATCACCACCAAACACCACTGTCATCACCACACACCACCATACAGCACCACACACCACCGTCACCACCACCCATCACCGTCACTACCACACACCACCACCACACACCACCGTCACCACCATACACCACGCTCACCACCACACACCACCGTCACCACCACACACCACCGTCACACCCACACACCACCGTCATCACCACACACCACCGTCATCACCACACACCACCGTCACCACCACACACCACTGTCATCACCACACACCACCGTCACCACCACACACCACCGTCACCACCACACACCACCGTCACCACCACACACCACCGTCATCACCACACACCACCGTCACCACCACACACCACCGTCACCACCACACACCACCGTCACCACCACACACCTCCGTCATCACCACACACCACCGTCACCACCACACACCACAGTCACCACCACACACCACCGTCACCACCACACACCACCGTCACCACTACACACCACCGTCACCACCACACACCACCGTCACCACCGTCACCACCATACACCACCGTCACCACCACACACCACCGTCAACACCACATACCACCGTCACCACCACACACCACCGTCACCACCACACACCACCGTCACCACCACACACTACCGTCACCACCACACACCACCGTCACCACCACACACCACCGTCACCATTATACACCACCGTCAACACCACACACCACCATCACCACCACACACCACCGTCACCACCACACACCACCGTCACCAACACACACTACCGTCACCACCACACACCACCTTCACCACCACACACCACCGTCACCACCACACACCACCGTCACCAACACACACTACCGTCACCACCACACACCACCGTCACCAACACACACCACCGTCACCATTATACACCACCGTCAACACCACACACCACCATCACCACCACACACCACCGTCACCACCACACACCACCGTCACCAACACACACCACCGTCACCACCACACACCAACGTCTCCACCATACACCAACGTCACCACCACACACCACCGTCACAACCACACACCACCGTCATCACCACACACCACCGTCACCACCACACACCACAGTCACCACCATACACCACCCTCACCACCACACACCACCGTCACCACCACACACCACCATACACCAACGTCACCACCACACACCACCGTCACACCCACACACCACCATCACCACCAAACACCACCGTCATCACTACACACCACCATACAGCACCACACACCACCGTCACCACCACCCATCACCGTTACTACCACACACCACCGTCACCACCACACACCACCTTCACCACCATACACCACCCTCACCACCACACACCACCGTCACCACCACACACCACCGTCACACCCACACACCACCGTCATCACCACACACCACCGTCACCACCACACACCAACGTCACCACCACACACCACCGTCACACCCACACACCACCGTCATCACCACACACCTCCGTCACCACCACACACCACAGTCACCACCACACACCACCGTCACCACCACACACCACCGTCACCACTACACACCACCGTCACCACCACACACCACCGTCTCCACCACACACCACCGTCACCACCACACACCACCGTCACCACCACACACCACCGTCAACACCACATACCACCGTCACCACCACACACCACCGTCACCACCACACACCACCGTCACCACCACACACTACCGTCACCACCACACACCACCGTCACCACCACACACCACCGTCACCATTATACACTACCGTCAACACCACACACCACCATCACCACCACACACCAAGGTCACCACCACACACCACCGTCACCAACACACACTACCGTCACCACCACACACCACCTTCACCACCACACACCACTGTCACAAACACACACCACCGTCACCACCACACACCACCGTCACCACCACACACCACCGTCACCACCACACACCACCGTCACCACCACACACCACCGTTACCATGACACACCACCGTCAACACCACACACCACCGGCACCACCACACACCACCGTCAACACCACACACCACCGTCACCACCACACACCACTGTCACAAACACACACCACCGTCACCACCACACACCACCGTCACCACCACACACCACCGTCACCACCACACACCACCGTCACCACTACACACCACCGTCACCACCACACACCACCGTCACCACCACACACTACTGTCACCACCACACACCACCGTCACCACCACTGTCACCATGACACACCACCGTCACCACCACACACCACCGTCACCACCACACACCACTGTCACCACCACACACCTCCATCACCACCACACACCACCGTCACCACCACACACCACCGTCACCAACACACACCACCGTCACCACCACACACCACCGTCACCACCACACACCACCGTCACCACCACACACCACAGCCACCAACACACACCACCACACACCACCGTCACCACCACACACCACCGTCACCACCACACACCACCGTCAACACCACACACCACCGTCACCACCACACACCACCGCCACCAACACACACCACCACACACCACCGTCACCAACGCACACCACCGTCACCAACACACACCACCGTCACCACCACACACCACCGTCACCACCACACACCACCGTCACCACAACACACCACCACACACCACCGTCAACATCACACACCACCGCCACCAACACACACCACCACACACCACCGTCACCACCAAACACCACCACACACCACCAAACACCACCACACACCACCGTCACCACCACACACCACCGTCACCACCACACACCACCGTCACCACCACACACACTACCATCACCACCGTCACCAACACACACCACCATCACCACCGCACACCACCGTCACCACCACACATCACCGTCACCACTTCTCACCACCAACCTCGGGGCCTCGTAGCCTGGTGGATAGCGCGCAGGACTCGTAATTCTGTGACGCGGGTTCGATTCCCGCATGAGGCAGAAACAAATGGGCAAAGTTTCTTTCACCCTAAGTGCCCCTGTTACCTAGCAGTAAATAGGTACCTGGGAGTTAGTCAACTGTCACGGGATGCTTCCTGGGGTGTGTGTGTTTGGTGTGGGGGAAAAAAAAAGTAGTTAGTAAACAGTTGATTGACAGTTGAGAGGCGGGCCGAAAGAGCAAAGCTCAACCCCCGCAAAAACACAACTAGTAAACACACCACCGTCACCACCATCACATCCATACAGCACCACACACCACCGTCACCACCACCCATCACCGTCACTACCACACACAACCGTCACCACCATACACCACCGTCACCACCACACACCACCGTCACCACCACACACCACCGTCACCACCATACACCACCGTCACCACCACACACCAACGTCTCCACCATACACCAACGTCACCACCACACACCACCGTCACACCCACACACCACCGTCATCACCACACACCACCGTCACCACCACACACCACAGTCACCACCCTCACCACCACACACCACCGTCACCACCACACACCACCATACACCAACGTCACCACCACACACCACCGTCACACCCACACACCACCATCACCACCACACACCACCATACAGCACCACACACCACCGTCACCACCACCCATCACCGTCACTACCACACACCACCGTCACCACCACACACCACCGTCACCACCATACACCACCGTCACCACCACACACCACCGTCACCACCACACACCAACGTCACACCCACACACCACCGTCATCACCACACACCACCGTCACCACCACACACCAACGTCACCACCACACAACACCGTCACACCCACACACCACCGTCATCACCACACACCACCGTCACCACCACACACCACAGTCACCACCACACACCACCGTCACCATAACACACCACCGTCACCACTACACACCACCGTCACCACCACACACCACCGTCACTACCACACACCACCGTCACCACCCCATACCACCGTCACCATCACACACCACCGTCAATACTACACACCACCGTCACTACTACACACCACCGTCACCATCACACACCACCGTCACAAACACACACCACCTCACCAACACACACCACCGTCACCACCACACACCACCGTCACCACAATACACCACCACACACCACCGTCACCACCACACACCACCGTCACCAACACACACCACCGTCACCACCACACACCACCGTCACCACAATACACCACCACACACCACCGTCACCACCACACACGACCGTCACCACCACACACCACCGCCACTACCACACACTACCGTCACCACAATACACCACCACACACCACCACACACCACCGTCACCACAATACACCACCACACACCACCGTCACCACAATACACCACCACACACCACCGTCACCACAATACACCACCACACACCACCGTCACCACAATACACCACCACACACCACCGTCACCAACACACACCACCGTCACCACCACACACCACCGTCACCAGAATACACCACCACACACCACCGTCACTACTACACATCACGGTCACCACTACACACCCTCGTCACCACTAAACACCACCGTCACAACTACACACTACCGTCACCACCACACACCACCGTCACCAACACACACCACCACACACCACCGTCACCACCACACACCACGGTCACCAACACACACCTCCGTTACCACCACACAAAAACCGTCACCACCACACACCACCGTCACCATTATACAACCACCGTCACCACCACACACCACTGTCACCAACACACACCACCGTCACCACCACACACCACCGTCACCACCACACACCACCGTCACCATTATACACCACCGTCAACACCACACACCACCATCACCACCACACACCACCATCACCACCACACACCAACGTCACCACCACACACCACCGTCACCACCACACACCACCGTCAACACCACACACCACCTTCATCACCACACACCACTGTCACAAACACACACCACCGTCACCATCACACACCACCGTCACCACCACACACCACTGTCACCAACACACACCACCGTCACCACCACACACTACCGTCACCACCACACACCACCGTTACCACTACACACCATCGTCACCACTACACACCACCGTCACCACCACACACCACCGTCACCACAATACACCACCACACACCACCGTCACTACTACACACCACCGTCACCACCACTCACCACCGTCACCACCACACACTACCGTCACCACCACACACCACCGTCACCACTACACACCATCGTCACCACTACACACCACCGTCACAACTACACACCACCGTGACCACCACACACCACCGTCACCAACACACACCACCGTCACCACCACACACCACCGTCACCACCACACACCACCGCCACCAACACACACCACCGTCACCACCATACACCACCGTCACCACCACACACCACCGTCACCACCACACACCACTGTCAACACCACACACCACCGTCACCACCACACACCACCGCCACCAACACACACCACCGCCACCAACACACACCACCGTCACCACCACACACCACCGTCACCACCACACACCACCGTCACCACCACACACCACCACACACCACCGTCAACATCACACACCACCGCCACCAACACACACCACCACACACCACCGTCACCACCAAACACCACCACACACCACCGTCACCACCACACACCACCGTCACCACCACACACCACCGTCACCAACACACACCACCGTCACCACCACACACCACCGTCACCACCACACACCACCGTCACCACCACACACCACCGTCACCACCACACACCACCGTCACCACCACACACCACCGTCACCACCACACACCACCGTCACCACCACACACCCCCGTCACCACCACACACCACCGTCACCACCACACACCACCGTCACCACCACACACTACTGTCACCACCACACACCACCGTCACCACCACACACCACTGTCACCATGACACACCACCGTCACCACCACACACCACCGTCACCACCACACACCACTGTCACCACCACACACCTCCGTCACCACCACACACCACCGTCACCACCACACACCACCGTCACCAACACACACCACCGTCACCACCACACACCACCGTCACCACCACACACCACCGTCACCACCACACACCACAGCCACCAACACACACCACCACACACCACCGTCACCACCACACACCACCACACACAACCGTCAACATCACACACCACCGCCACCAACACACACCACCACACACCACCGTCACCACTAAACACCACCACACACCACCAAACACCACCACACACCACCGTCACCACCACACACCACCATCACCACCACACACCACCGTCACCACCACACACCACCGTCACCACCACACACACTACCATCACCACCGTCACCAACACACACCACCATCACCACCGTACACCACCGTCACCACCACACACCACCGTCACCACCACACACCACCGTCACCACCACACACCACCAACCTCGGGGCCTCGTAGCCTGGTGGACAGCGCGCAGGACTCGTAATTCTGTGGCGCGGGTTCGATTCCCACATGAGGCAGAAACAAATGGGCAAAGTTTCTTTCACCCTAAGTGCCCCTGTTACCTAGCAGTAAATAGGTACCTGGGAGTTAGTCAACTGTCACGGGATGCTTCCTGGGGTGTGTGTGTTTGGTGTGGGGAAAAAAAAGTAGTTAGTAAACAGTTGATTGACAGTTGAGAGGCGGGCCGAAAGAGCAAAGCTCAACCCCCGCAAAAACACAACTAGTAAACACACCACCGTCACTACCATCACCACCATACAGCACCACACACCACCGTCACCACCACCCATCACCGTCACTACCACAAACAACCGTCACCACCATACACCACCGTCACCACCACACACCACCGTCACCACCACACACCACCGTCACCACCATACACCACCGTCACCACCACACACCAACGTCTCCACCATACACCAACGTCACCACCACACACCACCGTCACACCCACACACCACCGTCATTACCACACACCACCGTCACCACCACACACCAGAGTCACCACCATACACCACCCACACCACCACACACCACCGTCACCACCACACACCACCGTCACCACCACACACCACCATACACCAACGTCACCACCACACACCACCGTCGCACCCACACACCACCATCACCACCAAACACCACTGTCATCACCACACACCACCATACAGCACCACACACCACCGTCACCACCACCCATCACCGTCACTACCACACACCACCACCACACACCACCGTCACCACCATACACCACGCTCACCACCACACACCACCGTCACCACCACACACCACCGTCACACCCACACACCACCGTCATCACCACACACCACCGTCATCACCACACACCACCGTCACCACCACACACCACTGTCATCACCACACACCACCGTCACCACCACACACCACCGTCACCACCACACACCACCGTCACCACCACACACCACCGTCATCACCACACACCACCGTCACCACCACACACCACCGTCACCACCACACACCACCGTCACCACCACACACCTCCGTCATCACCACACACCACCGTCACCACCACACACCACAGTCACCACCACACACCACCGTCACCACCACACACCACCGTCACCACTACACACCACCGTCACCACCACACACCACCGTCACCACCGTCACCACCATACACCACCGTCACCACCACACACCACCGTCAACACCACATACCACCGTCACCACCACACACCACCGTCACCACCACACACCACCGTCACCACCACACACTACCGTCACCACCACACACCACCGTCACCACCACACACCACCGTCACCATTATACACCACCGTCAACACCACACACCACCATCACCACCACACACCACCGTCACCACCACACACCACCGTCACCAACACACACTACCGTCACCACCACACACCACCTTCACCACCACACACCACCGTCACCACCACACACCACCGTCACCAACACACACTACCGTCACCACCACACACCACCGTCACCAACACACACCACCGTCACCATTATACACCACCGTCAACACCACACACCACCATCACCACCACACACCACCGTCACCACCACACACCACCGTCACCAACACACACCACCGTCACCACCACACACCAACGTCTCCACCACACACCAACGTCACCACCACACACCACCGTCACAACCACACACCACCGTCATCACCACACACCACCGTCACCACCACACACCACAGTCACCACCATACACCACCCTCACCACCACACACCACCGTCACCACCACACACCACCATACACCAACGTCACCACCACACACCACCGTCACACCCACACACCACCATCACCACCAAACACCACCGTCATCACTACACACCACCATACAGCACCACACACCACCGTCACCACCACCCATCACCGTCACTACCACACACCACCGTCACCACCACACACCACCTTCACCACCATACACCACCCTCACCACCACACAACACCGTCACCACCACACACCACCGTCACACCCACACACCACCGTCATCACCACACACCACCGTCACCACCACACACCAACGTCACCACCACACACCACCGTCACACCCACACACCACCGTCATCACCACACACCTCCGTCACCACCACACACCACAGTCACCACCACACACCACCGTCACCACCACACACCACCGTCACCACTACACACCACCGTCACCACCACACACCACCGTCACCACCACACACCACCGTCACCACCACACACCACCGTCACCACCACACACCACCGTCAACACCACATACCACCGTCACCACCACACACCACCGTCACCACCACACACCACCGTCACCACCACACACTACCGTCACCACCACACACCACCGTTACCATGACACACCACCGTCAACACCACACACCACCGGCACCACCACACACCACCGTCAACACCACACACCACCGTCACCACCACACACCACTGTCACAAACACACACCACCGTCACCACCACACACCACCGTCACCACCACACACCACCGTCACCACCACACACCACCGTCACCACTACACACCACCGTCACCACCACACACCACCGTCACCACCACACACTACTGTCACCACCACACACCACCGTCACCACCACTGTCACCATGACACACCACCGTCACCACCACACACCACCGTCACCACCACACACCACTGTCACCACCACACACCTCCATCACCACCACACACCACCGTCACCACCACACACCACCGTCACCAACACACACCACCGTCCCCACCACACACCACCGTCACCACCACACACCACCGTCACCACCACACACCACAGCCACCAACACACACCACCACACACCACCGTCACCACCACACACCACCGTCACCACCACACACCACCGTCAACACCACACACCACCGTCACCACCACACACCACCGCCACCAACACACACCACCACACACCACCGTCACCAACGCACACCACCGTCACCAACACACACCACCGTCACCACCACACACCACCGTCACCACCACACACCACCGTCACCACAACACACCACCACACACCACCGTCAACATCACACACCACCGCCACCAACACACACCACCACACACCACTGTCACCACCAAACACCACCACACACCACCAAACACCACCACACACCACCGTCACCACCACACACCACCGTCACCACCACACACCACCGTCACCACCACACACACTACCATCACCACCGTCACCAACACACACCACCATCACCACCGCACACCACCGTCACCACCACACATCACCGTCACCACTTCTCACCACCAACCTCGGGGCCTCGTAGCCTGGTGGATAGCGCGCAGGACTCGTAATTCTGTGACGCGGGTTCGATTCCCGCATGAGGCAGAAACAAATGGGCAAAGTTTCTTTCACCCTAAGTGCCCCTGTTACCTAGCAGTAAATAGGTACCTGGGAGTTAGTCAACTGTCACGGGATGCTTCCTGGGGTGTGTGTGTTTGGTGTGGGGGAAAAAAAAAGTAGTTAGTAAACAGTTGATTGACAGTTGAGAGGCGGGCCGAAAGAGCAAAGCTCAACCCCCGCAAAAACACAACTAGTAAACACACCACCGTCACCACCATCACATCCATACAGCACCACACACCACCGTCACCACCACCCATCACCGTCACTACCACACACAACCGTCACCACCATACACCACCGTCACCACCACACACCACCGTCACCACCACACACCACCGTCACCACCATACACCACCGTCACCACCACACACCAACGTCTCCACCATACACCAACGTCACCACCACACACCACCGTCACACCCACACACCACCGTCATCACCACACACCACCGTCACCACCACACACCACAGTCACCACCCTCACCACCACACACCACCGTCACCACCACACACCACCATACACCAACGTCACCACCACACACCACCGTCACACCCACACACCACCATCACCACCACACACCACCATACAGCACCACACACCACCGTCACCACCACCCATCACCGTCACTACCACACACCACCGTCACCACCACACACCACCGTCACCACCATACACCACCGTCACCACCACACACCACCGTCACCACCACACACCAACGTCACACCCACACACCACCGTCATCACCACACACCGCCGTCACCACCACACACCAACGTCACCACCACACAACACCGTCACACCCACACACCACCGTCATCACCACACACCACCGTCACCACCACACACCACAGTCACCACCACACACCACCGTCACCACCACACACCACAGTCACCACCACACACCACCGTCACCACCACACACCACCGTCACTACCACACACCACCGTCACCACCCCATACCACCGTCACCATCACACACCACCGTCAATACTACACACCACCGTCACTACTACACACCACCGTCACCATCACACACCACCGTCACAAACACACACCACCTCACCAACACACACCACCGTCACCACCACACACCACCGTCACCACAATACACCACCACACACCACCGTCACCACCACACACCACCGTCACCAACACACACCACCGTCACCACCACACACCACCGTCACCACAATACACCACCACACCACCGTCACCACCACACACGACCGTCACCACCACACACCACCGCCACTACCACACACTACCGTCACCACAATACACCACCACACACCACCACACACCACCGTCACCACAATACACCACCACACACCACCGTCACCACAATACACCACCACACACCACCGTCACCACAATACACCACCACACACCACCGTCACCACAATACACCACCACACACCACCGTCACCAACACACACCACCGTCACCACCACACACCACCGTCACCAGAATACACCACCACACACCACCGTCACTACTACACACCACGGTCACCACTACACACCCTCGTCACCACTAAACACCAACAACAACTACACACTACCGTCACCACCACACACCACCGTCACCAACACACACCACCGTCACCACCACACACCACCGTCACCACCACACACCACGGTCACCAACACACACCTCCGTTACCACCACACAAAAACCGTCACCACCACACACAACCGTCACCACCACACACCACCGTCACTATTATACAACCACCGTCACCACCACACACCACTGTCACCAACACACACCACCGTCACCACCACACACCACCGTCACCACCACACACCACCGTCACCATTATACACCACCGTCAACACCACACACCACCATCACCACCACACACCAACGTCACCACCACACACCACCGTCACAAACACACACCACCGTCACCACCACACACCACCGTCACCACCACACACCACTGTCACCAACACACACCACCGTCACCACCACACACTACCGTCACCACCACACACCACCGTTACCACTACACACCATCGTCACCACTACACACCACCGTCACCACCACACACCACCGTCACCACAATACACCACCACACACCACCGTCACTACTACACACCACCGTCACCACCACTCACCACCGTCACCACCACACACTACCGTCACCACCACACACCACCGTCACCACTACACACCATCGTCACCACTACACACCACCGTCACAACTACACACCACCGTGACCACCACACACCACCGTCACCAACACACACCACCGTCACCACCACACACCACCGTCACCACCACACACCACCGCCACCAACACACACCACCGTCACCACCATACACCACCGTCACCACCACACACCACCGTCACCACCACACACCACTGTCAACACCACACACCACCGTCACCACCACACACCACCGCCACCAACACACACCACCGCCACCAACACACACCACCGTCACCACCACACACCACCGTCACCACCACACACCACCGTCACCACCACACACCACCACACACCACCGTCAACATCACACACCACCGCCACCAACACACACCACCACACACCACCGTCACCACCAAACACCACCACACACCACCGTCACCACCACACACCACCGTCACCACCACACACCACCGTCACCAACACACACCACCGTCACCACCACACACCACCGTCACCACCACACACCACCGTCACCACCACACACCACCGTCACCACCACACACCACCGTCACCACCACACACCACCGTCATCACCACACACCACCGTCACCACCACACACCACCGTCACCACCACACACCACCGTCAACACCACACACCACCGTCACCACCACACACAACCGTCACCACCACACACCACCGTCACCATTATACAACCACCGTCACCACCACACACCACTGTCACCAACACACACCACCGTCACCACCACACACCACAGTCACCACCACACACCACCGTCACCACCACACACCACCGTCACCACTACACACCACCGTCACCACCACACACCACCGTCACCACCGTCACCACCATACACCACCGTCACCACCACACACCACCGTCAACACCACATACCACCGTCACCACCACACACCACCGTCACCACCACACACCACCGTCACCACCACACACTACCGTCACCACCACACACCACCGTCACCACCACACACCACCGTCACCATTATACACCACCGTCAACACCACACACCACCATCACCACCACACACCACCGTCACCACCACACACCACCGTCACCAACACACACTACCGTCACCACCACACACCACCTTCACCACCACACACCACCGTCACCACCACACACCACCGTCACCAACACTCACTACCGTCACCACCACACACCACCGTCACCAACACACACCACCGTCACCATTATACACCACCGTCAACACCACACACCACCATCACTACCACACACCACCGTCACCACCACACACCACCGTCACCAACACACACCACCGTCACCACCACACACCAACGTCTCCACCATACACCAACGTCACCACCACACACCACCGTCACAACCACACACCACCGTCATCACCACACACCACCGTCACCACCACACACCACAGTCACCACCATACACCACCCTCACCACCGCACACCACCGTCACCACCACACACCACCATACACCAACGTCACCACCACACACCACCGTCACACCCACACACCACCATCACCACCAAACACCACCGTCATCACTACACACCACGGTCACCAACACACACCTCCGTTACCACCACACACCACGGTCACCAACACACACCTCCGTTACCACCACACAAAAACCGTCACCACCACACACAACCGTCACCACCACACACCACCGTCACTATTATACAACCACCGTCACCACCACACACCACTGTCACCAACACACACCACCGTCACCACCACACACCACCGTCACCACCACACACCACCGTCACCATTATACACCACCGTCAACACCACACACCACCATCACCACCACACACCAACGTCACCACCACACACCACCGTCACCACCACACACCACCGTCAACACCACACACCACCGTCACCACCACACACCACTGTCACAAACACACACCACCGTCACCACCACACACCACCGTCACCACCACACACCACTGTCACCAACACACACCACCGTCACCACCACACACTACCGTCACCACCACACACCACCGTTACCACTACACACCATCGTCACCACTACACACCACCGTCACCACCACACACCACCGTCACCACAATACACCACCACACACCACCGTCACTACTACACACCACCGTCACCACCACTCACCACCGTCACCACCACACACTACCGTCACCACCACACACCACCGTCACCACTACACACCATCGTCACCACTACACACCACCGTCACAACTACACACCACCGTGACCACCACACACCACCGTCACCAACACACACCACCGTCACCACCACACACCACCGTCACCACCACACACCACCGCCACCAACACACACCACCGTCACCACCATACACCACCGTCACCACCACACACCACCGTCACCACCACACACCACTGTCAACACCACACACCACCGTCACCACCACACACCACCGCCACCAACACACACCACCGCCACCAACACACACCACCGTCACCACCACACACCACCGTCACCACCACACACCACCGTCACCACCACACACCACCACACTCCACC
Source organism: Procambarus clarkii (assembly GCF_040958095.1). Lineage (NCBI taxonomy): Eukaryota > Metazoa > Arthropoda > Malacostraca > Decapoda > Cambaridae > Procambarus > Procambarus clarkii. The sequence continues at coordinate 35,180,386 of NC_091176.1, forward strand.
GTCAACATCACACACCACCGCCACCAACACACACCACCACACACCACCGTCACCACCAAACACCACCACACACCACCGTCACCACCACACACCACCGTCACCACCACACACCACCGTCACCAACACACACCACCGTCACCACCACACACCACCGTCACCACCACACACCACCGTCACCACCACACACCACCGTCACCACCACACACCACCGTCACCACCACACACCACCGTCATCACCACACACCACCGTCACCACCACACACCACCGTCACCACCACACACCACCGTCAACACCACACACCACCGTCACCACCACACACAACCGTCACCACCACACACCACCGTCACCATTATACAACCACCGTCACCACCACACACCACTGTCACCAACACACACCACCGTCACCACCACACACCACAGTCACCACCACACACCACCGTCACCACCACACACCACCGTCACCACTACACACCACCGTCACCACCACACACCACCGTCACCACCGTCACCACCATACACCACCGTCACCACCACACACCACCGTCAACACCACATACCACCGTCACCACCACACACCACCGTCACCACCACACACCACCGTCACCACCACACACTACCGTCACCACCACACACCACCGTCACCACCACACACCACCGTCACCATTATACACCACCGTCAACACCACACACCACCATCACCACCACACACCACCGTCACCACCACACACCACCGTCACCAACACACACTACCGTCACCACCACACACCACCTTCACCACCACACACCACCGTCACCACCACACACCACCGTCACCAACACTCACTACCGTCACCACCACACACCACCGTCACCAACACACACCACCGTCACCATTATACACCACCGTCAACACCACACACCACCATCACCACCACACACCACCGTCACCACCACACACCACCGTCACCAACACACACCACCGTCACCACCACACACCAACGTCTCCACCATACACCAACGTCACCACCACACACCACCGTCACAACCACACACCACCGTCATCACCACACACCACCGTCACCACCACACACCACAGTCACCACCATACACCACCCTCACCACCGCACACCACCGTCACCACCACACACCACCATACACCAACGTCACCACCACACACCACCGTCACACCCACACACCACCATCACCACCAAACACCACCGTCATCACTACACACCACCATACAGCACCACACACCACCGTCACCACCACCCATCACCGTCACTACCACACACCACCGTCACCACCACACACCACCTTCACCACCATACACCACCCTCACCACCACACACCACCGTCACCACCACACACCACCGTCACACCTACACACCACCGTCATCACCACACACCACCGTCACCACCACACACCAACGTCACCACCACACACCACCGTCACACCCACACACCACCGTCATCACCACACACCTCCGTCACCATTACACACCACAGTCACCACCACACACCACCGTCACCACCACACACCACCGTCACCACTACACACCACCGTCACCACCACACACCACCGTCACCACCACACACCACCGTCACCACCACACACCACCGTCACCACCACACACCACCGTCAACACCACATACCACCGTCACCACCACACACCACCGTCACCACCACACACCACCGTCACCACCACACACTACCGTCACCACCACACACCACCGTCACCACCACACACCACCGTCACCATTATACACCACCGTCAACACCACACACCACCATCACCACCACACACCAAGGTCACCACCACACACCACCGTCACCAACACACACTACCGTCACCACCACACACCACCTTCACCACCACACACCACTGTCACAAACACACACCACCGTCACCACCACACACCACCGTCACCACCACACACCACCGTCACCACCACACACCACCGTTACCATGACACACCACCGTCAACACCACACACCACCGTCACCACCACACACCACTGTCACAAACACACACCACCGTCACCACCACACACCACCGTCACCACCACACACCACCGTCACCACCACACACCACCGTCACCACTACACACCACCGTCACCACCACACACCACCGTCACCACCACACACTACTGTCACCACCACACACCACCGTCACCACCACTGTCACCATGACCCACCACCGTCACCACCACACACCACCGTCACCACCACACACCACTGTCACCACCACACACCTCCATCACCAACACACACCACCGTCACCACCACACACCACCGTCACCAACACACACCACCGTCACCACCACACACCACCGTCACCACCACACACCACCGTCACCACCACACACCACAGCCACCAACACACACCACCACACACCACCGTCACCACCACACACCACCGTCACCACCACACACCACCGTCAACACCACACACCACCGTCACCACCACACACCACCGCCACCAACACACACCACCACACACCACCGTCACCAACGCACACCACCGTCACCAACACACACCACCGTCACCACCACACACCACCGTCACCACCACACACCACCGTCACCACAACACACCACCACACACCACCGTCAACATCACACACCACCGCCACCAACACACACCACCACACACCACCGTCACCACCAAACACCACCACACACCACCAAACACCACCACACACCACCGTCACCACCACACACCACCGTCACCACCACACACCACCGTCACCACCACACACACTACCATCACCACCGTCACCAACACACACCACCATCACCACCGCACACCACCGTCACCACCACACATCACCGTCACCACTTCTCACCACCAACCTCGGGGCCTCGTAGCCTGGTGGATAGCGCGCAGGACTCGTAATTCTGTGACGCGGGTTCGATTCCCGCATGAGGCAGAAACAAATGGGCAAAGTTTCTTTCACCCTAAGTGCCCCTGTTACCTAGCAGTAAATAGGTACCTGGGAGTTAGTCAACTGTCACGGGATGCTTCCTGGGGTGTGTGTGTTTGGTGTGGGGAAAAAAAAAGTAGTTAGTAAACAGTTGATTGACAGTTGAGAGGCGGGCCGAAAGAGCAAAGCTCAACCCCCGCAAAAACACAACTAGTAAACACACCACCGTCACCACCATCACATCCATACAGCACCACACACCACCGTCACCACCACCCATCACCGTCACTACCACACACAACCGTCACCACCATACACCACCGTCACCACCACACACCACCGTCACCACCACACACCACCGTCACCACCATACACCACCGTCACCACCACACACCAACGTCTCCACCATACACCAACGTCACCACCACACACCACCGTCACACCCACACACCACCGTCATCACCACACACCACCGTCACCACCACACACCACAGTCACCACCCTCACCACCACACACCACCGTCACCACCACACACCACCATACACCAACGTCACCACCACACACCACCGTCACACCCACACACCACCATCACCACCACACACCACCATACAGCACCACACACCACCGTCACCACCACCCATCACCGTCACTACCACACACCACCGTCACCACCACACACCACCGTCACCACCATACACCACCGTCACCACCACACACCACCGTCACCACCACACACCAACGTCACACCCACACACCACCGTCATCACCACACACCACCGTCACCACCACACACCAACGTCACCACCACACAACACCGTCACACCCACACACCACCGTCACCACCACACACCACAGTCACCACCACACACCACCGTCACCACCACACACCACAGTCACCACCACACACCACCGTCACCACCACACACCACCGTCACTACCACACACCACCGTCACCACCCCATACCACCGTCACCATCACACACCACCGTCAATACTACACACCACCGTCACTACTACACACCACCGTCACCATCACACACCACCGTCACAAACACACACCACCTCACCAACACACACCACCGTCACCACCACACACCACCGTCACCACAATACACCACCACACACCACCGTCACCACCACACACCACCGTCACCAACACACACCACCGTCACCACCACACACCACCGTCACCACAATACACCACCACACACCACCGTCACCACCACACACGACCGTCACCACCACACACCACCGCCACTACCACACACTACCGTCACCACAATACACCACCACACACCACCACACACCACTGTCACCACAATACACCACCACACACCACCGTCACCACAATACACCACCACACACCACCGTCACCACAATACACCATCACACACCACCGTCACCACAATACACCACCACACACCACCGTCACCACCACACACCACCGTCACCAGAATACACCACCACACACCACCGTCACTACTACACACCACGGTCACCACTACACACCCTCGTCACCACTAAACACCACCGTCACAACTACACACTACCGTCACCACCACACACCACCGTCACCAACACACACCACCGTCACCACCACACACCACCGTCACCACCACACACCACCGTCACCACCACACACCACGGTCACCAACACACACCTCCGTTACCACCACACAAAAACCGTCACCACCACACACAACCGTCACCACCACACACCACCGTCACCATTATACAACCACCGTCACCACCACACACCACTGTCACCAACACACACCACCGTCACCACCACACACCACCGTCACCACCACACACCACCGTCACCATTATACACCACCGTCAACACCACACACCACCATCACCACCACACACCAACGTCACCACCACACACCACCGTCACCACCACACACCACCGTCAACACCACACACCACCGTCACCACCACACACCACTGTCACAAACACACACCACCGTCACCACCACACACCACCGTCACCACCACACACCACTGTCACCAACACACACCACCGTCACCACCACACACTACCGTCACCACCACACACCACCGTTACCACTACACACCATCGTCACCACTACACACCACCGTCACCACCACACACCACCGTCACCACAATACACCACCACACACCACCGTCACTACTACACACCACCGTCACCACCACTCACCACCGTCACCACCACACACTACCGTCACCACCACACACCACCGTCACCACTACACACCATCGTCACCACTACACACCACCGTCACAACTACACACCACCGTGACCACCACACACCACCGTCACCAACACACACCACCGTCACCACCACACACCACCGTCACCACCACACACCACCGCCACCAACACACACCACCGTCACCACCATACACCACCGTCACCACCACACACCACCGTCACCACCACACACCACTGTCAACACCACACACCACCGTCACCACCACACACCACCGCCACCAACACACACCACCGCCACCAACACACACCACCGTCACCACCACACACCACCGTCACCACCACACACCACCGTCACCACCACACACCACCACACACCACCGTCAACATCACACACCACCGCCACCAACACACACCACCACACACCACCGTCACCACAATACACCACCACACACCACCGTCACCACCACACACGACCGTCACCACCACACACCACCGCCACTACCACACACTACCGTCACCACAATACACCACCACACACCACCACACACCACTGTCACCACAATACACCACCACACACCACCGTCACCACAATACACCACCACACACCACCGTCACCACAATACACCACCACACACCACCGTCACCACAATACACCACCACACACCACCGTCACCAACACACACCACCGTCACCACCACACACCACCGTCACCAGAATACACCACCACACACCACCGTCACTACTACACACCACGGTCACCACTACACACCCTCGTCACCACTAAACACCACCGTCACAACTACACACTACCGTCACCACCACACACCACCGTCACCAACACACACCACCGTCACCACCACACACCACCGTCACCACCACACACCACCGTCACCACCACACACCACGGTCACCAACACACACCTCCGTTACCACCACACAAAAACCGTCACCACCACACACAACCGTCACCACCACACACCACAGTCACCATTATACAACCACCGTCACCACCACACACCACTGTCACCAACACACACCACCGTCACCACCACACACCACCGTCACCACCACACACCACCGTCACCATTATACACCACCGTCAACACCACACACCACCATCACCACCACACACCAACGTCACCACCACACACCACCGTCACCACCACACACCACCGTCAACACCACACACCACCGTCACCACCACACACCACTGTCACAAACACACACCACCGTCACCACCACACACCACCGTCACCACCACACACCACTGTCACCAACACACACCACCGTCACCACCACACACTACCGTCACCACCACACACCACCGTTACCACTACACACCATCGTCACCACTACACACCACCGTCACCACCACACACCACCGTCACCACAATACACCACCACACACCACCGTCACTACTACACACCACCGTCACCACCACTCACCACCGTCACCACCACACACTACCGTCACCACCACACACCACCGTCACCACTACACACCATCGTCACCACTACACACCACCGTCACAACTACACACCACCGTGACCACCACACACCACCGTCACCAACACACACCACCGTCACCACCACACACCACCGTCACCACCACACACCACCGCCACCAACACACACCACCGTCACCACCACACACCACCGTCACCACCACACACCACCGTCACCACCACACACCACTGTCAACACCACACACCACCGTCACCACCACACACCACCGCCACCAACACACACCACCGCCACCAACACACACCACCGTCACCACCACACACCACCGTCACCACCACACACCACCGTCACCACCACACACCACCACACACCACCGTCAACATCACACACCACCGCCACCAACACACACCACCACACACCACCGTCACCACCAAACACCACCACACACCACCGTCACCACCACACACCATCGTCACCACCACACACCACCGTCACCAACACACACCACCGTCACCACCACACACCACCGTCACCACCACACACCACCGTCACCACCACACACCACCGTCACCACCACACACCACCGTCACCACCACACACCACCGTCATCACCACACACCACCGTCACCACCACACACCACCGTCACCACCACACACCACCGTCAACACCACACACCACCGTCACCACCACACACCACCGCCAACAACACACACCACCGTTACCAACGCACACCACCGTCACCAACACACACCACCGTCACCACCACACACCACCGTCACCACCACACACCACCACACACCACCGTCAACATCACACACCACCGCCACCAACACACACCACCACACACCACCGTCCCCACCAAACACCACCACACACCACCGTCACCACCACACACCACCGTCACCACCACACACCACCGTCACCACCACACACACTACCATCACCACTGTCCCCACCACACACCACCGTCACCACCACACACCACCATCACCACCATACACCACCAGACACCACCGTCACCACCACACACCACCGTCACCACCACTCACCACCAACCTTGGGGCCTCGTAGCCTGGTGGATAGCGCGCAGGACTCGTAATTCTGTGGCGCGGGTTCGATTCCCGCACGAGGCAGAAACAAATGGGCAAAGTTTCTTTCACCCTAAGTGCCCCTGTTACCTAGCAGTAAATAGGTACCTGGGAGTTAGTCAACTGTCACGGGATGCTTCCTGGGGTGTGTGTATTTGGTGTGGGGAAAAAAAGTAGTTAGTAAACAGTTGATTGACTGTTGAGAGGCGGGCCGAAAGAGCAAAGCTCAACCCCCGCAAAAACACAACTAGTAAACACACCACCGTCACCACCATCACCACCATACAGCACCACACACCACCGTCACCACCACCCATCACCGTCACTACCACACACAACCGTCAATACCATACACCACCACACACCACCGTCACCACCACACACCACCGTCACCACCATACACCACCGTCACCACCTAACACCAACGTCACCACCATACACCAACGTCACCACCACACACCACCGTCACACCCACACACCACGGTCATCACCACACACCACCGTCACCACCACACACCACAGTCACCACCACACACCACCATCACCACCACACACCACCGTCACCTCTACACACCACCGTCACCACCACACACAACCGTCACCACTACACACCACCGTCACCACTACACACCACCGTCACTACTACACACCACCGTCACTACTACACACCACCGTCACCACTACACACCACCGTCACCACTACACACCACCGTCTGCACCACACACCACCGTCACCACTACACACCACCGTCACTACTACACACCACCGTCACCACCACACACCACCGTCACCACCACACACCACTGTCACCACCACACACCACCGTCACCATCACACACCACCGTCACCACCACACACCACCGTAACCATCACACACCACCGTCACCATCACACACTACCTTCACCACCACACACTATCGTCACCACCACACACCACCGTCACAAACACACACCACCTCACCAACACACACCACCGTCACCACAATACACCACCGTCACCACCACACACCACCGTCACTACTATACACCACCGTCACCATCACTCACCACCGTCACTAACACACACCACCACCACACACCTCCGTCACCACCACACACCACAGTCACCACCACACACCACCACCACACACCACCGTCACCACCACACACCACGGTCACCAACATACACCACCGTCACCATCACACACCACCGTCACCACCACACACCACCGTCACCATCACACACCACCGTCACCAACACACACCACCGTCACCACCACACACCACTGTCACCACCACACACCACCGTCACCACCACACACCACAATCACCACCACACACCACCGTCACCACCACAGTCACCACCACACACCACCGTCACCATCACACACCACCGTCACCAACACACACTACCGTCACCACCACACACCACCGTCACCATCACACACCACCGTCACCACCACACACCATCGTCACCACCACACACCACCGTCACCACCACACACCACCGTCACCACCACACACCACCGTCACCACCACAGTCACCACCACACACCACCGTCACCATCACACACCACCGTCACCAATACACACCACCGTCACCACCACACACCACCGTCACCACCACACACCACCGTCACCACCACACACCACCGTCACCATCACACACCACCGTCACCACCACACACCATCGTCACCACCACACACCACCGTCACCAACACACACTACCGTCACCACCACTCACCACCGTCACCATCACACACCACCGTCACCACCACACACCATCGTCACCACCACACACCACCGTCACCACCACACACCACCGTCACCATCACACACCACCGTCACCACCACACACCACCGTCACCACCACACACCACCGTCACCATCACACACCACCGTTACCACCACACACCACCGTCACCACCACACACCACCGTCACCACCACACGCCATCGTCACCACCACACACCACCGTCACCACCACACACCACCGTCACCATCACACACCACCGTCACCACCACACACTACCGACACCACCACACCCCACCGTCACCACCACACACCACCGTTACCACCGTCACCACCACACACCATCACACACCACCGTCATCAACACACACCACCGTCACCACCACACACCACCGTCACCACCACACACCACCGTCACCACCACACACCACCGTCACCACCACACACCACCGTCACCACCACACACCACAGTCACCAACAAACACCACCGTCACCACCACACACCACCGTCACCACCACACACCACCGTCACCACCACACACCACCGTCACCACCACACACCACCGTCACCATCACACACCACCGTCACCACCACACACCACCGTCACCACCACACACCAGGGTCACCACCACACACCACCGTCACCACCACACACCACCGTCACCACCACACACCACCGTCACCACCACACACCACGATCACCAACACACACCACCGTCACCACCACACACCACCGTCACCACCGTCACCACCACACACCACGATCACCAACACACACCACCGTCACCACCACACACCACCGTCACCAACACACACCACCGTCATCACCACACACCACCGTCACCACCACACACCACCGTCACCACCACACACCACCGTCACCACCACACACCACGATCACCAACACACACCACCGTCACCACCACACACCACCGTCACCACCGTCACCACCACACACGACGATCACCAACACACACCACCGTCACCACCACACACCCCCGTCACCAACACACACCAACGTCACCACCACACACCACCGTCACCACCACACACCACCGTCACCACCACACACCACCGTCACCACCACACACCACGATCACCAACACACACCACCGTCACCACCACACACCACCGTCACCAACACACACCACCGTCACCATCACACACCACCGTCACCACCACACACCACCGTCACCACCACACACCACGATCACCAACACACACCACCGTCACCACCACACACCACCGTCACCACCACACACCACGATCACCAACACACACCACCGTCACCACCACACACCACCGTCACTACCACACACCACCGTCACCACCACACACCACGGTCACCATCACACACCACCGTCATCAACATACACCACCGTCACCACCACACACCACCGTCACCACCACACACCAGGGTCACCACCACACACTACCGTCACCACCACACACCACCGTCACCACCACACACCACCGTCACCATCACACACCACCGTCACCATCACACACTACCTTCACCACCACACACTATCGTCACCACCACACACCACCGTCACAAACACACACCACCTCACCAACACACACCACCGTCACCACAATACACCACCGTCACCACCACACACCACCGTCACTACTACACACCACCGTCAGCACCACACACCACCGTCACCACCACACACCACCGTCACCATCACTCACCACCGTCACCAACACACACCACCACCACACACCTCCGTCACCACCACACACCACAGTCACCAGCAAACACCACCACCACACACCACCGTCACCACCACACACCACGGTCACCAACACACACCTCCGTCACCACCATACACCACCGTCACCATCACACACCACCGTCACCACCACACACCACCGTCACCATCACACACCACCGTCACCAACACACTCCACCGTCACCACCACACACCACTGTCACCACCACACACCACCGTCACCACCACAGTCACCACCACACACCACTGTCACCATCAAACACCACCGTCACCAACACACACTACCGTCACCACCACACACCACCGTCACCATCACACACCACCGTCACCACCACACACCATCGTCACCACCACACACCACCGTCACCACCACACACCACCGTCACCACCACACACCACCGTCACCACCACACACCACCGTCACCACCACAGTCACCACCACACACCACCGTCACCATCACACACCACCGTCACCAACACACACCACCGTCACCACCACACACCACCGTCACCACCACACACCACCGTCACCACCACACACCACCGTCACCATCACACACCACCGTCACCACCACACACCATCGTCACCACCACACACCACCGTCACCAACACACACTACCGTCACCACCACACACCACCGTCACCATCACACACCACCGTCACCACCACACACCATCGTCACCACCATACACCACCGTCACCACCTCACACCACCGTCACCATCACACACCACCGTCACCACCACACACCACCGTCACCACCACACACCACCGTCACCACCACACACCACCATCACCACCACACACCACCATCACCACCACACACCTCCGTCACCACCACACACCACCGTCACCAACACACACCACCGTCACCGCCACACACCACCGTCACCAACACACACCACCGTCACCACCACACACCACCGTCACCACCACACACCACCGTCACCACCACACACCACCGTCACCACCACACACCACCGTCACCATCACACACCACCGTTACCACCACACACCACCGTCACCACCACACACCACCGTCACCACCACACGCCATCGTCTCCACCACACACCACCGTCACCACCACACACCACCGTCACCATCACACACCACCGTCACCACCACACACTACCGACACCACCACACACCACCGTCACCCCCACACACCACCGTTTCCACCGTCACCACCACACACCATCACACACCACCGTCATCAACACACACCACCGTCACCACCACACACCACCGTCACCACCACACACCACCGTCACCACCACACACCACCGTCACCACCACACACCACAGTCACCAACAAACACCACCGTCACCACCACACACCACCGTCACCACCACACACCACCGTCACCACCACACACCACCGTCACCACCACACACCACCGTCACCATCACACACCACCGTCACCACCACACACCACCGTCACCTCCACACACCACCGTCACCACCACACACCACCGTCACCACCACACACCACCGTCACCACCACACACCACCGTCACCACCACACACCACCGTCAGCACCACACACCACGATCGCCAACACACACCACCGTCACCACCACACACCACCGTCACCACCGTCACCACCACACACCACGATCACCAACACACACCACCGTCACCACCACACACCACCGTCACCAACACACACCACCGTCACCACCACACACCACCGTCACCACCACACACCACCGTCACCACCACACACCACCGTCACCACCACACACCACGATCACCAACACACACCACCGTCACCACCACACACCACCGCCACCACCGTCACCACCACACACCATGATCACCAACACACACCACCGTCACCACCACACACCACCGTCACCAACACACACCACCGTCACCACCACACACCACCGTCACCACCACACACCACCGTCACCACCACACACCACCGTCACCACCACACACCACGATCACCAACACACACCACCGTCACCACCACACACCACCGTCACCAACACACACCACCGTCACCATCACACACCACCGTCACCACCACACACCACCGTCACCACCACACACCACGATCACCAACACACACCACCGTCACCACCACACACCACCGTCACCACCACACACCACGATCACCAACACACACCACCGTCACCACTACACACCACCGTCACCACCACACACCACCGTCACCACCACACACCACGGTCACCATCACATACCACCGTCATCAACACACACCACCGTCACCACCACACACCACCGTCACCACCACACACCAGGGTCACCACCACACACCACCGTCACCACCACACACCACCGTCACCACCACACACCACCGTCACCACCACACACCACGATCACCAACACACACCACCGTCACCACCACACACCACCGTCACCACCGTCACCACCACACACCACGATCACCAACACACACCACCGTCACCACCACACACCACCGTCACCAACACACACCACCGTCACCACCACACACCACCGTCACCACCACACACCACCGTCACCACCACACACCACCGTCACCACCACACACCACGATCACCAACACACACCACCGTCACCACCACACACCACCGTCACCAACACACACCACCGTCACCACCACACACCACCGTCACCACCACACACCACGATCACCAACACACACCACCGTCACCACCACACACCACCGTCACCACCACACACCACCGTCACCACCACACACCACAGTCACCAACACACACCACCGTCACCACCACACACCACCGTCACCACCACACACCACCGTCACCACCACACACCACCGTCACCACCACACACCACGATCACCAACACACACCACCGTCACCACCACACACCACCGTCACCACCACACACCACCGTCACCACCACACACCACCGTCACCAACACACACCACCGTCACCACCACACACCACCGTCACCACCACACACCACCGTCACCACCACACACCACCGTCACCACCACACACCACCGTCACCACCACACATCACCGTCACCACCACACACCACCGTCACCAACACACACCACCGTCACCACCACACACCACCGTCACCACCACACACCACCGTCACCACCACACACCACCGTCACCAACACACACCACCGTCACCATCACACACCACCGTCACCACCACACACCATCGTCACCACCACACACCACCGTCACCACCACACACCACCGTCACCACCACACACCACCGTCACCAACACACACCACCGTCACCATCACACACCACCACACCAACACACACCACCGTCACCACCACACACCACCGTCACCAACACACACCACCGTCACCATCACACACCACCACACCAACACACACCACCGTCACCAACACACACCACCGTCACCATCACACACCACCACACCAACACACACCACCGTCACCACCACACACCACCGTCACCAACACACACCACCGTCACCATCACACACCACCACACCAACACACACCACCACACCAACACACAATATATTGCATTGTGTGCAATATTTTATTATTACATGGACCTCGTAGTATGGTGGATAGCGCGCAGGACTCGAAATTCTGTGGCGCAGGTTAGATTCCCGCACGAGGCAGAAATAAGGGCAAAGTTTCTTTCACCTTGAATGCCCCTGTTACCTAGCAGTAAATAAGTACCTGGGAGTCAGCTGTCACGGGCTGGTTCCTGGTGTGTGTGTGTGTGTGTGTGTTATGTGGAAAAAAAGTAGTTATTAAACAGTTGAGAGGCGGGCCGAAAGAGCAGAGCTCAACCCCCGCAAACGCAACTAGGTGAATACAACTAGGTGAATACACACCACCGTCACGACCACACTCCACCATGACTAGTGACTAGTTAACTTTACAGCATCTGGTTTAATCTTAGTGTTCCCATGTTGTTGAGCTTTATGTACCCTAAGCTTGACATGTTTAACTTAGTAACTTCTAGCTGCAGTTAAAAGTATCAATGCTTATTAACTTGTAGTTGTAAATAATATTTGTAAATACTTATGTTACGATTGTCATCCAGTAAACTGTTGGTTCTTTTACCGTAGACTTTAAAAATCCTTAGCCTAATCGACTGAAGTTGTGATTTACTTGAGGCCAGGTGTGCCTGATATTGAGGTGGAGTCTGCACCATGAAATACACTTGATACATGTAGCCAGAATCGTCTTATTCTTGCTTATACATTTTCTGTTTGGTTTCAAGGTAAATGTGCCTGGCAACATTAATTTATTTCTCTCTATTTCAATGGATTTTCGTTCTATGTGCTTTCCTAGGTACTACCAACTGATATAGTGGCAATTTACAGGCTTTGCTGTTGGATAGTACAATTCTGAAGTGGCTACTTAACTCTGGTTTACCAATGCTGTACGATTATGGTTAGTGATATTACTTGCTCTCAGTGGGCCATACTGTTATTTTATTCAGTTCGGACTTATTATTGTTTCTTGTTTAAGTGCATTAAGTGATATATATTTAAGTGTTACCATCGAACATCACGTGAGAAATATACCACCCCGTCCCTTTGTTGATAGGATACAAGCTTTAAATAAATCTGTTTTTGTGTATATGGGAAAAGTTTTGGAATTGGATTTGTCCAACCGTATGATTAGTGCTAGAATTTTGAGAACAAATCTTGTACACTTAATGAAGAATAATCAGTTAGGTGAGGAAATTTTAGATGATTTCCCAGACGAGGCAGAGTCTTGTCAGATTCAGATGCCGAGAGTTAGAAGCTCTACTTAGAAAGAGTGAGGAATAGAGGTTTAAATGTGAGACTGAATTTTAAGTAATTAGAATAGCAGCTGAGAATAAAAAGAGAGAAGAGATAAGAGTAATGCAGATTGTGTGCGACGGACCTCGGCGCCATCTGCGATCCGGGTGCCGAACTATACAAGTTGACCCTCCCAGTAATCATAGCTACCCATCTTTTAGTCTGCCAGGCTGAAAGGTGATGAGAGGCCAGAGACAGGCAAGGGAAGGCAGAGAATCCGGGACAGTGGAAGATAGAGGTCGACCTGAAGGTACTAGTCCAGTGGGTTGGTTGAGCCCTGTGGAAGTTACTCCTGGATGGACTAACCAAGTGGGCTGGTAGAACGCTGTGGATTTTACTCCTGGATGGACTAATCAGTGGGGCTAGGAGAGCGATGTGGACTTCGGTTCTGAAAGTTACTGGCCAGTGGAGCTGGTCGAGTGTTGCTGACTTTGTTGCTTGGGCGTATCACCGAGTGCGTAGGGAAGACCTCGGCAGAAGCACTTTGTGATTGTCAGCTGTGAAGCAGGCTAGCATAAAGGCTAGCAACGCCGATCCGTTTGACCTCTTGGTCTTGAATATATGGATTCTAATGGTGATGGGGAAATAATAACGGGATATTTTAAGTGGTTTTTCTTTTTTAATATTTCCTTTAAACATTATACTATAGGACCAAAAAGATTAGGGTCCTCAGAACCTAAGTAGGATCAGTTTATAAAAAACTCTGAACCGTTATGAACCCTTCGTAACCGGGAAGGAGTTGGCTAGAGTAAGGGAACTAGAGGCTAGAGAGGAAATTAGAGGCTAGAGCCAATTTAAGAAAGTGAAGAAACTAGACTGAAGGAAATATAAGCAGAGTTGAAGGAGGAAAATTATCTTAACAATTACACAGCAAATGGCTTCACACCATATAAGGTTAACGTAAAAAAGAGAAGCTGGATGTGTGGGGGTTGGTAATGTTTGCACGTAGCTTACATGGAATTCATTAACCAAAAAAAGGGCTGAAAATCCTCGCTTAAATGCAAAACATATAGGATTATTCTATTTGCAGTTCTCTAAGGTACCCACGAGCCTAAAGTGGCCAGAAGAATCAAAAGTTGCAATTATGTAGGGACAAGAAAGATGAAAGTAACAAAAGGTATTTGCATCTTTAGTATTTGAAAAAAGTTTTAATTATGAGGTTGTTAAACATAGGATCTTGCAGACTTGTGCCCCCATCCCCGCTCAGCTCGTTGTTGCCGTGTGGGGGCTTAGTGGGCGCCTGCTGGAGTGTGATGCTCCTTGGGACAGCCCTCTGTCCTTTTGTAACCTTGTGCTCCTGCTGCTGTCCTCTCCAATTGTGCTGAGCACCTTTTCCTCTTCTTTCTGTTTAGCTTTTCTCCCCCCTCTTCTATCTGCTTGCAGTTTCCTGCCGACATTTTGCTTGTTTTGGTTATTCCTATTGACTTCTTCTATTTTGACGTCCGGGTGCTTGGGGAGGCATACTCTTGCACCCGTAGAACTGTAGTACCGAACGTCGAGAGCGAGGGGGAACCTTTTATTGTCAATCCCCCTTTCGTCACTGAACCCGATTTCGACGGACTGTCGGTTCTCAAGGTGGCGTTTGTGGGGCGTATACTCGCGACACACCCCTGGGAGGCCCCGGCATGATCGGCGATAGCTTCTTGTTGGGTGCCCTGCCTCTAATTGTGGCTCCATGGTGGGTGTGGGGGCACATTCGTGAATGAATATTCCTTTTCGTAGCGATGATAAATCCTGTTTCAACTGTTTCTGCTTTACGTTCTCAGGCTCGTTCAGACTGCCCCTCGCGGTCACTTGTCCCTCAATAGAATTCTTGGTGACTCGGATACTTTTGATATCGTTCGCCTTATGCGTTTTTGTTCTCTTATTGACATCCTTGGTGATATTTAGCGCCCTCTGATTATTTTGCGCATTTGATGGTGCTACATAGCCTTCCCGGTTTGGTGCCTTCTTTTGATAATTACTTACTTCTCAGGCTCTGGGGTGGGCGACCAAGCCCCAGAGTCGGTCCGTGTTGAACGGGCTCTGTAGCCTCCGCTGCATTGGGCCCCGACCTTGCTCCTCCTTCGACCTCTCTGACTCCTCCCCTCTGCTCCCCTCCCTCTTCTGTGGTTGGGTCGAGCCCCAGGCCCCCAGTGGTGACTACCTCGTCCCCTGGCGCGGCTTCGTCTCTCATTGTGACTACTGCGCCTTTTACCCCCGTGACCTCTGGGGGTTCTCACCGCCATTCCCACCACAGCCGCACTCGCACGATCCCTTCCGGTAATTGTACTTACTCCTTGTTTGGTCCCGCTACGTGGGCTAAATACTTTGATCTCCACCATCTGGATTCTACTCCTCCTGACGACTTCTCCCTCCATAAACACCTTGTTGATTCAGTAGATGCCTCTGTTACATTTAACTCCACCAGTTACGGTATGCGTGTCATCGCTGCTCCTTCTCGGGATGTAGCTACTCGCTTAGCTGCTTTGTCTTGCATTTGCGAGACCCCTGTCCGGGTCTCTAAGAACGTTCGGTTAAATGCCAGTGTTGGCACTGTTCTCCTCTCACACCATGTTGCAACTGGTGTTTGGGACCTCAAAGATTGCCAGGAGGATATTAAACATATCCCCGAAGCCCAAGATCATTCTGTCCTCCAGGTGGACACGTTTGCTCGACCCCCTCGTGGTCATCGACGTCAGCCCCTTCGAGTTGTAAAAATCGCCTTTGGTAGTAGGGCCCTTCTGCCCTCTGTTATTCTTGCTGGCCCCCTCCCCATCCGGCCCGTTGGCGTTGTGAGGGGGGCTTCGTGGACGGCTGCCGGAGTGTGATGCTCCGTGGGACAGTCCTCTGTCGTTTTATGGCCTTGCACTCCTGCTGCTGTCTTCTCTAATTGTGCCGGATCGCTTTTCCTTTTCATTATGTTTCGTTTTTCTCCCCCCTCTTCTCCTATCTGCTTGTCGTTTCCTGCCGACCTTTTGCTTGTCTTGGATTATTTCTTTGGACTTCTTCTATTTTGACGCCCGGGAGCTTGAGGAGGCATACTCTTGCACCCGTAGAACTGTTGTACCCAACGTCTCGAGCAAGGGGAACCTTTTATTGTCAATCCCACTTTCGTCGCTGAACCCGACCTCGACGGACTGACGGTTCTTAAGGTGGCGTTTGTGGGGCGTATACTAACGACGCACCCCTAGGGGTCCCCGGCATGATCGGCGATAGATTCCTGTTGGGTGTCCTGCCTCTAATTGTGGCTCCATGGTGGTTATGGGGACACATTCGTGGATGAATTTCTCACTCTTCGTACCTATATCGTTAAATGTTTCTGATGTACCCTCTCGAGCTCGTGGGGTGGGCGACCAAGCCCCCGAGTCGGCCTGTCTTGGAAGACCGGGCTCTGTAGCCTCCGCTGCGTTGGGCCCCGACCTTGCTCCTACTTTGACCATCCTGACTTCTTTCCCCAGGTCCCCTCCATCCTCTGTGGTTGGGTTGAGCCTCCAGCCCCCAGTGGTGACCACTTCGTCCCCTGGTGTCGCTAAGTCTCTCGTTGTGACTACTGCGCCTTTTGACCCCTCTCTCTCTGGGGGTTCTCAACGCCGTTTGTGCCCCGGCCACACTCGCTCGATTCCTTCCCGTACTGACGCGTATCAGGCCTTGTTTGGTCCCGCTTCATGGGCCAAATACTTTGATCTCCTCCCTCTTGATTCTGCGCCTCCTGACGATTTCTCCCTCCATCGGCATCTTGTAGATTCCGTGGATGCCTCTATTACCTTCAACCCCATTTGTCTCGGTACACGTGTCATTGCTGCTCCTTCTCAGGATGCAGCTTCCCGCTTGGCTGCCATATCTTGCCTTGGCGAGATCCCTGTTCGGGTCTCCAAGAACGTTCGGATGAATGCCTGTGTTAGCACTATTCTCCTCCCACCCCATGTTGCAACTGGTGTTCGGAATCTGCAGGATTTCCACGATGATATTCGGCACATCCTTGATGCCCAAGGCCATTCTGTCCTCCAGGTTGACTCGTTTACTCGTCCCCCTCGTGGTCGTCGCCGTCAACCCCTTCGTGTTGTGAAGATCACCTTTGATGGTAGGACCCTTCCATCCTCTGTCATTCTTGCTGGTGCTAGGTGCTCTGTCCAGGAGTATATTCCTTCTCCTCGACTTTGTAACAAGTGCTGGAGGTTTGGGCATGGTGCCCTCCGCTGCTCTGGGACTGTCTCTCTGTCCTTTGTGTGGGGTGAAGGTCATTCTAAGTCGGAGTGCACTTCTCCCCCAGCTCGCTGCCTCAACTGCGGTGAAACCCATCCTACCTTCTCCCGTGCCTGTATCCATTACAAGCTTGAGGCAGCTGTCCTCAACTTGAAGCACCGGGAGCGTTTATCTTTTCCTGAGGCGAGACGCCAGGTTCGCCGGCTCCTGCCTTATGCTAACGTCTCTTATGCTCGCGTCTTGCGCTCTTCCTCTCCTCGTCCTTCCCTCCTTCCTCAGACTCACAACCGTTTCCGGGCCTTGGACGCTGATATGCCCACTGCCCCCTCCTCTGTTCCTTTGCGTTCTGTCCCGAGGGGTCCCCCTCCTGGTCTTCTGTCTGGGGTTCCTCTTCTTTCTATACGGTCTGTCATGTCTCCTGTGTCTTCTTCCTCGTCTCCCTCCGATCCTCCTTCCCATCCTCTTCCTCCATCTATCGGCTCTCCCCGCCGCCTGTCGGTGCAGGCGGATGTCCATCGCTCTCCTAACGGCCGTCGTGTGTGCTCTCGTTCAGCTTCTCCTGTTGAGACACTGGAATCCGTTGCCCGGTACGTAGTTGCTGGGACACCGGTCTCTTTAAGTCAGAAGCGTAAGCCTGGCTCCTCTCCTTCCTCCTCCCCGGCGGATAAGAAGGCTTCGCTTTCTTCCTCAGCCCCTACTTCTGGCTCTGTTGCTCCTTCCCCTCCCATTTCAGTGATTGCGCCCCCTGTTCCTGCTATGGAGGTTTTTTTGGCCCCTGCTTCCCTCTCGGTTGCTGCCTTTGCTGAGGTCCACTCCCCTCTTCCTACTCCCCCTCTTCCTGCGGCTGTCCTTGACGGCTCCTCTCCGTTGTCTCCTCCTCTTCCTCCTCCGGACCCCGCCCGCCCACCTCTGGTATGTTCTCCCGCTTCCTTCCCTTCGTCTTTGCTCAGTTTACCCATGCCCCCTAACCCTGACTTTGCTGACCCTGATCCTGACCCTGATATTCTTTAACGTGCTGTGTTGCTCTTTCGCCTTTGTTTCCTCCTTGTTCTCTGTTGTTGTCCTTTCCCTTCCCGTCGATGTCTATTCTTCAATGGAACGTTCGAGGTTATTACGCCAATTTCTTCGAACTCCAACTTCTGATTTCGCGGTTTTCGCCCCTTTGTGTTTGTCTCCAGGAGCCGATGCTTGGGGCTGGTCCTGGTCGTTTTCGTGGCTGTTCCTTTCTCTCCCCCCCCCCCCGCCCCGTTGCTGGGGCTCCTAATTCTTCTGCTCTCTTGATTCGCGCTGATGTTCTCTTTGTTCCTTTACTTTTTCCTTTGCCTCTCCATTGTTCTGCTGCTCGTATCTTTGTGGGGAAATGGTACACAGTTTGTTCCATTTATCTCCCCCCGAGTGTCCCGCTTTCTCTTCCTGATTTGAAACACCTCTTGGACTCCTTGCCGGAGCCTGTGCTCTTGTTGGGGGACTTCAATTGTCGTCATTCTCTTTGGGGTGATGTTCTGACGAATACCCGGGGTCGCCTTCTTGAGCCGTTTCTCCTCTCTTCTTCCCTGTCTCTTCTGAATTCTGGTGAGCCCACTCATTTGGACTCTCAGACTCGCACCCTTTCTTGTCTTGATCTTTCTCTCTGCTCTTCTTCTCTTTACTTAGATTTCACGTGGCAGGTTCTTGATGACCTCCATGGCAGTGATCATTTCCCTATCTTTGTTTCCTTTTTCTCGTTTCGCCCTTCCCTCTCTTTTCCTAGGTGGCAGTTTGCTAAAGCGGACTGGAACCTATTTACCCTCAGTGCTTCTCTCTCTGACCTCTCCCTTCTGCTTCTCCCTCCCGCTCTCCTCCTTTTTCCTGACACTGTCTTCACCACTGCCCTCCGCTCTATTCCTCGCTCTTCCTCTCGGGGTCCGCGGAAGTGCGTTCCCTGGTGGAATGCGGATTGTGCTCGGGCTGTCCGCTGTAAGCGTGCAGCCTGGAAGAGGCACCACCGTCGGCAGACGGCCGATTCTTTTCTCTTCTTTCGGAAAGCGAGTGCGGTGGTCCATAGGGCCATACGTACGGCTAAACGTGAATGTTGGGCATCTTACGTCTCAACAATTACTTCCGAAACTCCTCTGCCCCAGATCTGGAAGCGTATCCGCAAGATAGCGGGTAAGTTCGTTTCCGATGTTTCACGAGTCCTTAACCTCCATGATACTCTTATGGCGGACCCGTTGCAGGTCGCTTCCAAACTGGGTTTCCACTTTTCTTCTGTTAGCTCTGGTCTCCATCTTCCCCAATCTTTCTTCTTCTTAAACCTGTCCTTGAGTCTCGTCCTTTAGATTTCTGCACTCGTCTTCAGCTTCCCTATAATGATCCCTTCTCTCTCTCTGAACTTCGTTCTGCCCTGGCCCTCTGCGGTTCTACGGCGGCGGGCTCCGATGTTATTCATTATGAGATGCTTCGCCATCTCCCTCCATGTACGTCTCAGTATTTACTGAGTCTGTATAATCGGATCTGGGAGTCGTCGTCAGTCCCTGAGGACTGACTCGATGCCATTGTCCTCCCTGTTCGCAAACCGGGGTCTCTGGGTACTTCCCCTAAGGACTTTCGCCCTATTGCCCTCACAAGTTGTGTCTGCAAAATCTTTGAACGTATGGTTAACTTTCGTCTGATGTGGTTCCTGGAACACCATCACCTCCTCTCCCCTTCTCAATTTGGTTTCCGCAAGTGTCGCAGCACGACAGATGTCCTGGTGAACTTGGAGGTCTATATTCGTACTGCTTTTGCTGCAAAGACCTCCGTTGTTGCCGTCCTTTTTGACCTGGAAAAGGCTTACGACACCACTTGGCGGTATCATATTCTATCTCAGCTTCATTCTTTTGGCCTTTGTGGTCATCTCCCTCTCTTTCTCCGCAGCTTCCTCTCTCGTCGCTACTTTCGGGTGCGCCTTGGTACCGCTCTCTCTGCCTCTTTTCAGCAATACGAAGGTGTGCCCCAGGGTAGTGTTCTGAGCACTACTCTTTTTCTGGTTGCCCTCAATGGTCTCCTTTCCTCTCTTCCTTCAGGTGTCTTCTCCGCTCTCTATGTCGATGATCTTACCCTTTGCTGTCAGGGTGATGATTCGCCTCTCCTTCAGCGCCGGCTTCAACTAGCAATTGATGCCGTGTCGTCTTGGGCCACCGATCATGGCTTCAAGTTCTCTACTTCTATGACTTGTGCCATGACTCTTACGCAGAAACGGGTCGTTCTTCGTCCCTCTTTGTCACTTTATGGTCATCCCCTTGAGTACAAAGATTCCGCGAAGCTTTTGGGGTTATTCCTTGACACTCGTTTGTCTTGGTCTCCCCGTATCTCTTACCTCCTTGTTGTGTGCTCTAAGGCCCTTTCCCTCCTTCGATTCTTGTCCCATACTTCTTGGGGGACAGATAGGCGCACTCTCCTTGCTTTACATTCCTCTCTCGTCCTGTCTAAGCTCGATTATGGGTGCTCTGCTTACTCGTCTGCTTCTCCTTCTACTCTTCGCCGTCTTGATGCTTTGCACCATACTGGGTTGCGCCTCAGTTCTGGTGCCGTTCGTTCGACTCCCGTCCTTAGCTTGTATGTTGACACTGGCTTCCTGTCTCACCAAGACCGCCGTGATCGGTACTGTCTTCGCTATCTTGCGCGATCCTTACAACATCCTTCCTCTCGCCTCTGTCGTGCTTTAACTTTTACCCCTCCTGCGGTTCCTGTTCCTCTTCACCGCCTCCCTCTTTCTGTATGGTTATCTCGCCTACAGGATTCTCTTTCCGTTCATATTTCTAATGTTTCTCCTCGTGTTGTTCCTTCTTTGCCCCCATGCAGAGTCCCTCTTCCGCGGTTTTGTACATCCTTGACCCGTATCACTAAAGCTTTTACCCCTCCTACGGTTCTAAAACGCCTTTTCCTCGAGCACTTTTCTTCTCACTCCCGCTCCGTTTCTGTCTTCACCGATGGGTCTAAGTCAGCGGACGGTGTTGGCTACTCTGTTGTTTTTCCTGATCGCACTTATATGTGTCGCTTGCCTCCGGAGACTAGCATCTTTACAGCGGAACTTTATGCTATTCTCTATGCTCTTCGTCTCCTGCTTTCTCGTTGTCAGTCTTCCTTTGTAGTTGTTGTTGACTCTCGTAGTGCCCTCATGGCTCTCGGGTCCTTTAATCCGGTTCATCCAGTAGTTGTCGAGATCCAGCATTGGCTGTTTCTCGTTCACAGTAAATTTAAGTCGGTTGAGTTTTGTTGGGTTCCCAGCCATATTGGTGTGTCTTTAAATGAACGTGCGGATGCTGCCGCCAAGGAAGCTGTCCGCTCTTGTCCCATCTCTCGTAAAGGCATTCCGTATTCCGACTTTTACCCGGTTATCCATTGCTCAGTTCTTACCCATTGGCAGGCTTCTTGGTTGTCTGTTACTGGTAACAAGCTACGTACTCTTAAATGTTGTGTTTCCTCGTGGCAGTCCTCCTTCCACCGTAACCGGCGGTGGGAAACAGCTCTGGCGAGGTTGCGTATTGGCCATACTTGCTTAACCCATGGTCACTTGATGGAGCGCCGCCCTGCTCCTTATTGTCCTAGTTGCATTGTCCCTCTTACGGTCGTGCATGTCCTTCTTGAATGTCCTGACTTCCAGGACGAGCGTGTGTCTTGCTTTCCGACCGCCCCTCGCGGTCACCTGTCCCTCGATAGAATTCTTGGTGACTCGGATACTTTTGATATCGTTCGCCTTATGCATTTCTGTTCTCGTATTGGCATCCTTGGTGATATTTAGCGCCCTCTGATTATTCTGCGCATTTGATGGTGCTACATAGCCTTCCCGGTTTGGTGCCATCTTTTGATAATTACTTACTTATTCTTGCTGGTGCCAGATGCTCCGTTCAAGAGTACATTTCCTCTCCTAGACTATGCAATAAGTGTTGGAAGTTCAGGCATGGTGTCCTCAAATGCACCAGTACTCTGTACCTGTGCCCCTTGTGTGGGGACTATTGTCATTCTAAGTCCGAGTGCGCTTCTCCCCAGGCTCGCTGCCTCAATTGCGGTGCAGCCCACCCTACCTTCTCACGCTCGTGTATGCACTACAAACTCGAGGAAGCCGTCATCAACTTGAAACACCGTGATCGTCTGTCTTTTCCTGAAGCGAGACTCCAAGTTCGTCGTCTCACCCCTTTTCCGGGCGTCTCCTACGCTCGCGTGTTGCGTTCTACCTCTCCTTGTCCTTCCCGTCTTCCTCAGTCTCACAACCGTTTCCAGGCCTTAAACCCGACACACCCACCACCTTTTCCCCTATTCCTTTGCCTCCTGTCCCAGATGGTCTCCCTCCCGGTTCTCCATCTGGGATATCCCCCGTTTCCTACCCAGTCCACCATATCTCCTTTGTCTTCTTCCCCATCTTCCCCCACTTTTTCTTCCCGACCCTCCCCCCACTCTCTTGACCCGCCACGCCACCTGTTGGTCCAGGCTAATATCCATTATCCTCCCAGCGACCTTCGTGTTGTTCGCTCTCGTTCCTCTTCTCCTGCTGAGACCATTGAGTCTGTCGCCCGGTACGTTGTTACCGGGCCTGTCTCATCGAGTCAGAAACGAAGCCTGGCTCCTCTCTTTCTTCCTCTCCGGCGGGTAAGAAGGTTTCGCTTTCTTCCTCACCCCCTCCCTCTGACTCTGTCACTACATCCCCTCCCATTTCAGTAGTCGAACCCCCTGTCTCTGATATGGAGGTTTCTTCTGCCCCCGATTCCCTCTCTGTTGCTGCCCTTCCTGAGGTGCACTCTCTGCTTTCTGCCCCCCCTCCTCCAACTGTCCTTACCTGCCCCTCTCAGTTGTCTCCTCCTCCTCCGGACTCCGTCAGTCCACCTCTGGTCTGTTCTCTCACTCCCTTCCCTCTCTCCTTACTAAGTTTACCATGCCCCCTAACCATGATTTTGCCGACCCTGCTCCTGATCCAGACCCTGATCCTGACCCTGATCCTGAGATTCTTTAATACACTGTGTTCTTTAACTTTATTTCTTTCTTGTTCTCTGTTACTGTCCCTTCTCTTTGATAATGTCTAATCTTCAGTGGAATATTCGTGGATTTTATGCCAACTTCCATGAACTCCAACTTCTCATTACACAGTTTACACCACTTTGTGTTTGTCTCCAGGAACCCATGCTCGGTGCTCGTCCTGGTCACTTTCGTGGTTATTTCTTTCTTTCTCCCCCCCCCCCAGCTCTTGCTGGGGCCCATAACTCTACTGCTCTCTTAATTCGTTCTGATATTCCCCATTCGTCCCCTTACTTTTCCGTTCCCTATCCATTGCTCTGCTGCCCGTGTTTTTGTGGGTAAATGGTATACAGTTTGTTCCATTTATCGCCCTCCCAGTGTCCCTCTTTCCCTTCCTGATCTTAAGCACCTCCTGGACTCCTTGCCAGAGCCGGTGCTCCTTATGGGTGATTTCAACTGTCGACATTCCCTCTGGGGTGATGTTCTGACAAACACCCGAGGCCGTCTTCTCGAACTGTTCTTCCTCGCTTCATCTCTATCTCTTCTGAATTCTGGTGAGCCCACACATGTAGACTCTCGAACTCGCACCCTTTCCTGTCTTGATCTTTCTCTCTGCTCGTCGTCCCTCTACTTAGATTTCGGGTGGCAGGTTCTTGATGACCTCCACAACAGTGATCATTTCCCCATCTTCGTTTCCTTTTTCTCTTTCCACCCTCCCCTCTCCTTCCCTCGGTGGCAGTTTGCCAAGGCTGACTGCTGCCTATTCACCCTCCGTGCTACTCTCTCTGACCTCTCCCTTCTGCCTCTCCCTCGCGCTCTCCTCCTTTTTCCTGACACTGTCTTCACCACTGCTCTCCGCTCTATTCCTCGCTCTTCCTCCCGGGGCACACGGAAGTGCGTTGCCTGGTGGAATGCGGATTGTGCTCGGGCTGTCCGCTGTAAGCATGCAGCCTGGAAAAAACTCCGGCAGACGGCTATTTCTTTAATCTGTTTCAGAAGGTAAGTGCGGTGGCCCGTAGGACCATCCGTACTGCTAAACGTGAGAGTTGGAAATCTTATGTTTTCACCATTACGTCCGATACTCCTCTACCGCAGATCTGGAAGAAGATCCGCAAGATTGCGGGCAAGTTCATTCCAGATGTCTCGCCGGTTCTCTACCTCCGTGGGACTCTTGTGGTGGATCCAGTGAAGTTCGCGGCCGAACTGGGTTCCCACGTTTCTTCTGTTAGCTCTGGTTCTCATCTTCCTCAATCCTTCCTTCTCCGTAAGCCTGTTCTTGAATCTTCTTTAGATTTCCACACTCATCTCCGCCTTCCCTATAACGATCCTTTCTCTTTCTGAACTTCAGTCTGCCCTGGCCCTCTGCGGATCTACAGCAGCGGGCTCGGATGACGATCGTTATGAGATGCTTCGCCATCTCCCTCAGTGCACGTTTCAGTATTTACTGAATCTGTATAACCAGGTCTGGGAGTCGTCGTACGGCCCTGAGGACTGGCTCGATGCCTATCCCTAAATACCCTATTCGAAAACTAGGGTCTCTCGGTACGTCTCCTAAGGATTTGAGCCTAGGCATTGTGTTGTGGGGGCCCTCTTAACCTCGTGGCCCCAACCCAGGGAACCAGGGGTATTCTCTTGCACCATCGGTCTGTGTCAGGTTCGGTTAAAGGCAGTGTGTCCTGTGGAGGCAGGAATGTACTAGATGATCCTTAAGTGACTTTCCTCGTCTCCAGGCCAGCATTGGAGGTGTTTGGGCAAACCTAGGCCAAGAAGGGTGGTCCCCATAGGTGTTTCTCAGCCAGTTCCAGATGTCAGTCAGGGCATTATGGACAGGGCTTGCTAGGCCGTTAAAATACAGCGATGGGAGGATCCATCTCGACTGAGGGTCTGGAGTGGGGGCCTGTATGAGGAGCTCTGACCTCGTCTTCAGGTCTAGTTTGTTTTTAGCCGTTGCTATTACTCGTTCTGGGTATCCTCTGGCTGAGAACATGTCCCAGAGGTCTAGAAGTTGAGTAGCAAGTGTGTCTTCAAGGCTGTTTATCCTCTTCAAACGTAGACCTAAGGAGTAGGGTAGGGAGTTCTTCAAGGAGGAGGGGTGACTGGAGTCGTATCGTAGATACGTGTGCAGGTTTGTGGGCTTGGAGTAGGCCTTCGTGTGAAGGAGCCTGTCCTCACTGCCAATGAACACTGTCGTATCCAGGAAGTTTATCTCTGTTTTACTCTGCTCCAAGGTGAACTTCAGATTTTCGTGGCCTGTATTTGTCCAGGCGTAGAAAGACTGGAGGAGTGTGTCTTGTCCAGTCATTATACCGAAAATATCGTCAATATAACTGAAGTACACGTCTGGTTTATCTGGGCGGAGTGCTCTCTGGTGCTCAAAGGCCACGTGAACAAAGATTTCCGCTATAGCCACACTACTTGATGCTCCAATTGCCGTTCCCTTTACTTGTCTGTACGCTGCTGAATCGAAGGATAGAATTGTATCCCTCATGACATGCAGAATCGCTTCCTCCAGGAGAGCCCTTGATGGGGACCTCCAAACTCCTGCGTCTCTGAGAGGCTGGCGTATGAGGTGTTTATGGTCGTCGAAGTACGTCGAGACCAATCTCGCTGCCTCCCGTTGGGGGATGCTTGGGTAGAGGGAGACTATGTCAAGGGAGAACAGGGTCGTGTTCTCTGGGACGGGTCCTCTGCTTGCATTCAAATCCCTCAGTTTCAGCAAAAGATCAGTTGTGTCTTTCAGACGTTCATCTAAAAGAGAGAGAAGGGGGTTTAGTAATGCTGTGCAGATCAAGTCAATTGGGCGAGTTGGTGCTTTGCAACCGCTAAGGACTGGTCTGCCCTGCCATGTACCTGTAAGAGGGTGTAAATCTTTATGAATCTTAGGAAGGAGGTATAGGTTCGGAAGCTCTGCTTTAAAGGCAAGGTAATAGTCTCTTGCTGCTGAGTTAAGTATACCTCCTGTTGAGTTTGCTTGTTTATTGTTAAAGAATTTCAGGACCAGGTTTCTACTCCTTGTCCTGGCGTTCTCCAGGGCTGTGTGGCCCTGCTGTATTTTTTGGTAAGTCGTCTCGTCTGAGAGGTGCCTTACCATTTCCTTTGTGTAGTTCGTTTTTCTCCAGACTACTACAGTACCGCCTTTATCCGCGGGTTTAATTATAATGTCTTGGCGAGCCTTAAGGGCGCGTAGCGCCTCCCTGTGTGTTTTTGTAAGGTTACCACGGGTTCTCTGCTTTACCTGTGTTTTAAGGATTCCAGGGTTGCCTGGATTTGTGGGTGAAGTCCATTTAAATTGAAAGTGGTGTTTCCTTGAACTGAGGCAGGATTCAGGTATTTCATTGAAAACGATCTCTCGGGTTGTTGTTTCCTTTCTTGGTGGGGTTGTGGCCCTGACCTGAGTTTGCTCCATGCCCTGTTAATCTGTGTCTCTAGGTGTGAGAGGGTTTCCTCTACTGCCTGTACTCGTTTGGGTTCTGTAGGGGGCCCAATCACAAAGGACAGGCCCCTACTCAAGAGGTCCCTCTCTATGGTGCTCAGAGGGACCTCAGATACCACCGATTTTTTTTTTTTTTTTTTTTTTTTTTTTTTTTTTTTTTAGGGATTTTGCCCGTTTGAGGTCTCGTTTTGCCCTCCTCCATAGTTCCACCCGGTGCCGTTTCCGGCGCCCTGTGTGGACACTCTGTTCCTGCCCCTGCCCCTGCCCCTCCCAGGTTTGCCCCTACCAGGTCTGCCCCTGTGGGGGGGGGGGGGGGGTCTGGGCGGACCTTGAAAATTCTGGTTAGAGTATGGCCCGGGTTGTTGGGCATAGGGTTGAAAGTAGGGGTTGTGGGCATAGGGTAGGAACCCTGCTGGGGGTTGAGCATAAGGCCAGGGTGGAGGCTGCTGGGGAGCCTGGGCTGCCACCTCGGTTTGTACTTGGGGTTGAGTAACTTTTGTCTGTAGTTGGGGTTGAGCTACCTGAGTCTGGGATTGAGATGTCGTTCTGCCAGGCTGTGTAGACTGCTGCCCCGGGTTTTTAGGTGGGGCTAAAGACTGTACCTGGGTTTGTTGGCTTGTACCAATCACGTTGTCAGGGAGCGGCCGTAAGACTGAGCGGGGTGTAGCTAGTTGTTGCCCCTGGGTCTGGGCCTGTGGTCTTAGGATGTTCATTACCTTCTGCCGTAGTTCCTTCCTGGTCCCTTCGGATGGCGTTGTCTGAAAGTTTGTGTTTGCAAGCTGTTTGAGCGTATGGTAAATGTCCGTCTGATGTGGTTCTTCGAACACCATCACTACCTCTCTCCTTCTCAATTTGGTTTTCGCAAGTGCCGCAGCACGACTGATGTCCTGGTGAACTTGGAGGTCCATATTCGTACTGCTTTTGCTGCGAAGACCTCCGTTGTTGCTGTCCTTTTTGACCTGGAAAAGGCTTAAGACATGACTTGGAGATACCATATTCTGTCCCAACTTAGTTCTTTTGGCTTTCTTGGTAATCTCCCTCTCTTCCTTCAAAGCTTTCTTTCTCGTCGTACCTTTCGAGTCAGGCTTGGTGCCACTCTCTCTGCCTGTTTTCAACAGTGTCCCCTCCATGGTGCCTCCTTGCCGTGGTGAGGGGCTCACGTACACCTCCCTGGGACTGGTGTGGGTTGCCTGTGCCCCTTCTCCTGCCCCCTCTTTGGGTGGTGTACGTGCTGAAGGGCACCATGTAGGGGCCTTTTGAGCCATCGGACCGCCTGCTGGAGGGGTCGCCTGTGAGAGGCCGACCTGAGTGGATGTTGGGTGTCCATGCTGGGGCGATAGGGGGACTGTGGTCTTAGCACCAGTGTGGGAGAATGAACGATGTAGTAGGAATCCCCTGTTGAAAAGGGGGAGCACCGCTGGGGACGACACACCCTTCCTGCACTGGCCCGCGCTCGGCCTCCCTGGCTGCCCTGGTAGGTGGTATCCCTTGGTTCCAGGTCCCATCTCTTTTGTTTGGTTTGCTGTATGGATAACGACTTGCCTTCTATTCCCAAGGCTCATGGGGTGGGCGACCAGGCCCCTGAGTCAGACCGTCCTGGAAGACCGGGATCTGTAGCCCCCGCTACAGGACCCGGTTAAGGCCCAGACCGGACTCTTCCTCCCTGCTCCCCTCCCTCCTCTGTGGTTGGGTCGACCCCAAGCCTGCTGTGGTGACTGTCTCGTCCCCTTGCACGGCTCCATCCTTTGTGACTACTGCACCTTTTGACCCGTCTGTTGGATATTTCCAACATCGAATACAGCATTGTTGTATTCTCATTACTTATTACTAACCATACTAAATATTGTAGTAAGTAAAATTAACAACTCGTAGAATTCTCATGTACTAATAATTCATCTGTGCATTAGGCTAGAATTCTCACGTCACCTGACGTCAGTATTGCGTCAGATTTCCTTACAGTAAACACATTATATCCAATTTGTGTGAGAATTAAATACGATTCTCCATAATTAAAGCATTCTGTATGACAACTGATTGCAGACGAATTGTTCTCTAACTAAAAGCCGAATAGAGCGTTAGAATCATAGCGTCTACCTCGCGATAGAGTTAACGTCATCAATGAATGCCATGGGGAGACATTAATTCCTCTCCCTTATATATTTACTATTCTTAAATTGGTAAATAATAATATTTTGTTCCTCTAAATAATAAACCCGTCCAGTCTTTAACGTTTCAAGCGCAAATGCGAGAAATATTAATGTTCGAGACAATAATTTGTGTTATGAACGTCAACTCGGCGTGGGTTGGAGGGATGCCATCCCCCTCAGTACGCGGACACGTGCAGAGCCGAAAGGAGGCAAAGCTGCGCTTACCGTACTCATAAAAGACGCCATTGTCCAGCAAATAGGACAGGTGTGATCCATCCTCAGATGAAAGCCGCCACTGTGAGGCGTGAATGACCTTGCAAATAATATCTTCAACTAGTGCTGGTGTTAAATGAGGGACCCCTTGACTTGGTTCCTGACGACACGTGATCAGCCAGCTTGAAACGCATCACTATCCAGGATAGGTTCACCGGAGCCTGGGATGCGCAATTACGGCAATCTTAATACTTATACAGTGCCCACAGCTAAGTATTCCTTTATTTGATGCATCATTTACAGGTCTGTTAAAAGCAGGGTGATTGTTCGTTACGCAGCGGGATAACACCTAATAACAGGTGATTAGAATTCCATCTGTAGATATTAATATTTTTGAATATGAATTGAGTAGTTAAATCAATTGCTACTAGTAGTTATTTATCTTGCAGCCCGAGAGAAGAATTCCTCCGGCTGCCTCCTCCATGTTAACCCGTACCACTCGTCAGTGTACCGAATCTGGAGAATTAAGAGGACTACTATGGTTATCTAAAAGAATCTGCTTCAAGCTAAGGCTTATTTCTTTTTTTTCATTTCCTTGCAATTTGATTTATTCAGAATGTTTGATATTAATGTGTGATTTACTGTAACTCATTATTATGCTCATATTCATGTTTTTCTTTATGTGAATGATATTATATTCAGCATTATTTATAGGATTAGATTATTATTAATTGAATTAGTGAACGAACCACACTGATTCCTGGACGTACTTACCTCCAGTAATAACCCCCCAATGTAGGTGTTTGAGGTTTGTTTCCTTAATAATACAGCCCATTAATTATTCTTATGATCATGCTTTCTAGTTATATCCATAGTCACTGGTTTTCTCTAGAATTTTATCCAATGATCTAAATTCTAAGTTTCCCTCTTTACTATAAAAGCGGGTGGTCCTTCGTAATTTAATTTTGCTACATTAATTATTAATTAAACAGAATCAAGCCCAAATATCCCACATTATGGTCCTTCGAACCGGATAGGCATTAAATTTATAATTAAAATATTAACCATTAATAACTAATCCTTGTGTGATAGAAGCTAGACTAATTATTTAATTAATTGTGTCAACTAACAGTGTAACACACCAGTTAGCCTAGATCACACTAACAGCTACCTTATACATAGCTTTAGTGGGTCATAACCAATTACCCACAACATTTAGACCTACACTTCATACTGAAGTAGAATCTTTAGGTCACCAAGAGCAACAGCTCATAACCTTATATTAATCACTAACACCAATTAAGTGTTAACCATTTAGGCTATACCAATGTTTCAATATATGGCTGTCAGCAGACCGTCCATTATAGCCTGAATCCATGTTATAATTACTGATTCACTCAAGTCAGTGGATCATTAACATTTAGGGATCCAGTATACTAATATAAATTACTGATCTCATACTAGTTAATCATTACTAACCCTGATAATATTTTATTCCACAATTAGGAGTACATTCAGGAGTTAGATAATATTTACGGCAGTAGAATACTTGCCAAACACAATTAATTCTTTTGTGTTCATTTAATTTCTTATACACATAATTACACAAGTGTATATTATATAAAATACAAAAACCCAAAAACACAGCACAATTATTTGCACATTACTGCACCATAATATAATCTTTG
The DNA here is from genome assembly GCF_040958095.1 of Procambarus clarkii. Lineage (NCBI taxonomy): Eukaryota > Metazoa > Arthropoda > Malacostraca > Decapoda > Cambaridae > Procambarus > Procambarus clarkii. The sequence goes on from NC_091176.1 coordinate 35,213,934, forward strand.
CCAACCTTTGTTAGGTAGCAATTTAGGCTGTGATTGTGTTGAATTTGGCACAAGCACAGACTAAATATAGTTGTAGTTTCTCAAGTATAAATTCTCACGACTAGGCTTGAGCTAGTTAGTGACACACATATTATTCTTTTGTGCTGACCCTATCAAGGGTGGGATTAACCATTTATTGTGTAATTATTTTATTGCATATTTCTATGTATGTCTTTGAGTGTTACTGTAAGTCTACTACCCATCCGAGGCTGATTTAGAAGAGCTAAGCTGAGGAACACCTGTAGTGAGACCAAGGTACCACTCAAATCTTAGTTCCTTATTATTAGGTAGGTAGCTAACCTCTAAATGAGGTAAATTACAACCAGCCTCAAGAAATATTAGGCTGTCAATACTTATACCTGCTCTACATCAAGGAGCAGATACTATAGCTATACCACTAGCTACATAAGCCCTATCAGGCTGTCAATAATTATACCTGCTCTTCATCAAGGAGCAGACTATAGCTATACCACTAGCTATATAAGCCCTATCAGGCTCAACTTACCGCAAGAATGACTCCTTTAGAAAGGAATGCAAGATTCTTGACAGCTCTTCAACGTCCCTTAGGAAAACTGCTTATGAAATGTCATTTCTGTGTCGAAACTGACCCAGGTGACGTCGATAGACTAGCAAGTTCCATAAGGATCGCCATCCAAAAATATGACTATATCAAGACTGTAATCGAGTCCCACAGGAATTTACTCCAAGTCGGTCATACTGTCTCAGACCACTTACGTCTAACAGAATCTGATCTCGATAACTATAAACATTCTGTTCAAACCAGTTTAGACCGATATAAGGAGGTGCTTGCGAGACAATATATTCCCAAGTGGGTAGATCAGATCATTAATAGACCTGTATCCAAGTTAACACTCAGCTCAGATGAAATACTTGAGCTAAATCAAGACGAGGAGAATCCTCTAATCAATGCTGATCACTATACAGGATCAACAACTGAAGATCAACCTTCATTTTCTAACCTCTCATCTAATACAGCTTCATGTGATGATTTGTTTACAGAGTCTGATCAAATTTCAGACCACTCTTCTCAATGTTCCCTGGATTCTATAAGTTCAATACATAATACTACTGAATTAAGTAGCTTATCGCCAGAACCCAGAGAAACAAGTGAAGCTGCAGATGAAACAAGTGAAGCTGCAATGATCAGTGAATCTGAACCAGAAAATGATAAAGCTAATGCTGCAGCAGCAGTCGAAGCTGTAATCAAAACTGAAGCTAAGCAAGAAGCCTTAAGCAACACAAGTAATGGTCACAATTGCTCCCAACAGCCTTCTAAAGTAAGTGCTAACAATGAGAAGACTATTATAAACCTTGTGCACCAATTATTAAATTTATCTTCACCAGAGCAATCAGTTGACTCTTTACAAGACTTTAGTTTTCAGCTTGAGTCACTGATAAATTCTTTCAGTAAAGAGGTGGACCACCCAACTTCTGAGTGGATGACTAAAATTATCATCCAAAGAAAATTGTCTGGTGACACACTTAATAAATTATATGTATGCCAGAATGGTAATACCCTGTCAATGCAGGATATATTTACAGGTTTGCGTAATATGAGCAATCATACAGCAGACCAAGCAATTAATGCTAAATCTGAATGCACCAAAACTGTACCTACATCAGTTTCCTTACCTGAAACTCCTAAAGTGACACTGTCACTAGGTAACAAAGGTGCTAATAACCCATGTAACAACAATCAGTCAAATACTGATTCATCAGTGAGGCCTAAGAGTCCCACAGGTGCTCTTAAGAGACCTAATAGTCCAAAGAGCACTGCTAATGATTCCATAGGTGCTCCTAAGAGACCTAATAGTCCAAAGAGCACTCCCAAGAGCCTGTTAATGGTTCCCCAGAGTATACCAAGTACTCACAAGAGAATAAATAACAAGCAAATGCAAGCAGCAAAACCATCACAACCTGCAAATACTGTTTTACCTAAACCGGTAACCCCTAAACGATCTGTAGGATGGAGAATGTGCTTGTTTTGCAATCAAAACCATTCTCTGTACAAATGTACTAATTATCCTAATAGAGACACAAGAGTCAGACGACTCAAACAGTTACACAAATGTACTAGGTGTCTCAAACCACATAATGTTAACAGCTGTGACACCCCACTGAACACCTGCAATAGGTGTAGAAGGGGCAAGCATCATGCTGCACTGTGCAAATTAGTTAGGACTAATTATGTCAATCCTAGAATAGGACGTAGAGAATCTACACCAGTACAGTGCTGCAAGGTGCGAGATGTGTACAACGTAACTTCACAAGCATCTCAAGTGGATGCTGCTTTACCTACTGCCCAACTTCAAGTGAAGAACAGAGGAACCAAGATCACCATGCGTGGATTATTTGATCAAGGTTCCCAGAGAACTTTCATTACTCAAAGGGCAGCAGAGGCACTTAATTTACAACCAATAGGACAGGTAAAATTAAACTTGTCAGGGTTCATGATAAATCGAGGAACCCATGAATACTCAGTAGTTCAACCGCTTGTACGACTAGGTAGTCATGCCAAGGCTGTCAGAGCCATTGTTGTAGATCAAATACCTTTAGACTTAAATATTAAGGGTCTGGGGTACACAGCCCACTTCCTGCAGGAACGTGAAATTAATTTGGCTGACAACAAATTAATGTCTGACCGCCTTAACAATGTAGATGTACTAGTAGGAGCCGACTACTATTACCAGTTCATAACTGGACATGTTAAACGATTGGGCATGAATATGCTCCAATCTGCAGGAGGCTACTTACTTACTGGTAAAGTTCTGAATGTGAACAAGCCTAAACCTGCCAATAATAATAAATTAGTCAGCAGTAAATCAATTCTCCAGCAACAAGCTAAAGGGAGAAACACAGCTGAGTAATAAACTCAGATTGAATGTAGTGCAATTGATACTCGCCGAGATGTTTCATAGCTCTCAGTGATAACCAATGGTCCGTACTCAAACAAGTACAAGTCACAGCGACCAAGCCATTGAATTCACTGCAGACCTAGAATTATTCTCGACAAGTAGTAATTGACCACACTCAGTCTTCCTAGTTAAATTGTAATGTTGGGCTAGAGAATCTAGTACTCCCTAGGTAATTAATAATGTTAGGCTAGAGAATCTAGCACTTAATGCCACTGGCATTTCCTGAATTTAATTACAAATTCATTAGGACCACTGGTCCACTATACTTGCGCTTAAAGGTTTGCCAAGAAAATCTTCTTAATACCATGTTTTCTGCACTAACAGTTAGTGATAAATACTTGCATTAATTGTTTGAGTTGTTTTTTCTTTCGTTTCTGCTTATTTAGTGTAGGAGCGCAGCACGAACAAACTTGCAAACTTACTAATATGTAAGTGAATTTTCAGAGAACTAATATGTTTAATGCATTATCGTTAAACATTAGCATTGTTAATTAACATGCTTCCTGAGCTTAATATAGCTCACCTTAGAATTAACGTAATAATATGAGTGCTTGTTCACCATGTGTACGAGCTTAATATTGCTCGCCATGATAATTGAATGACAAAACTCCACCTCGTTAATTCGAGTTCACTGAACTCACCCTGTTAACTGTTAACGAGCTCACTGCAGCTCACCCTGTTAGCACTGCTAACGAGCTCACTGTAGCTCACCCTGTCAACACTGTTGACGAGTTCACTGAACTCACCCTGTTAACTGTTAACGAGCTCACCCTGTCAACACTGTTGACGAGTTCACTGCAACTCACCCTGTTAGCACTGCTAACGAGCTCACCCTGTCAACACTGTTGACGAGTTCACTGCAACTCACCCTGTTAGCACTGCTAACGAGCTCACCCTGTCAACACTGTTGACGAGTTCACTGCAACTCACCCTGTTAACTGTTAACGAGCTCACTGTAGCTCACCCTGTCAACACTGTTGACGAGTTCACTGCAACTCACCCTGTTAGCACTGCTAACGAGCTCACTGTAGCTCACCCTGTCAACACTGTTGACGAGTTCACTGCAACTCACCCTGTTAGCACTGCTAACGAGCTCACCCTGTCAACACTGTTGACGAGTTCACTGCAACTCACCCTGTTAGCACTGCTAACGAGCTCACCCTGTCAACACTGTTGACGAGTTCACTGTAACTCACCCTGTTAGCACTGCTAACGAGCTCACTGTAGCTCACCATGTTCACGAGTTCAATATAGCTCGACCAGTTAATGAGCTCAATACTGCTCACAATGTTAATTCAAGTACATTTTTGCTCACAATTAGCTTAGTCCCTTACTTAGGTAGGTTAGAAATTCAAACCATTTATTTAGGTAGATTTAGGGACTTTAGTTAGTGTCAACTGAGTACTAGCCTAATCTGTACTCACCATTAATTACAGTTGACTATACTTATAGAGACTGATTTAATAAACTCAAATTCATGTAAAGGTGATTTCGTATTACAAGTTTACAGTGTCAAGCCTATGAGCTGCCATTTAATTAGCTCATAAGTCAGAATGACTAGGCTACTAATCTCACTGTCGACTCAGAATTTTCCTTGATCTTAATGAATAAACGTTTTCAGTTTTCTACTTTTCTATTATTTAGCTAGTTAGCAAATTAGTTGTACCATCAGTCAGCATGACGAGTGCTGACTGTTTAGTGAGTTTAGTGACTGAAAGTTTAGTGAGTTTAGTGACTGAAAGTGAGTTTAATGTGCACGGCAGTGCACATTAAATTCAATTTCCTCATTTGAATTTGGGGTGATCGTGATGCTGCGTGATGTTATTGTCTAGTAACTCAATAGTTACAAGTCACAGCGACCCTAGACAGTGACCTTACTGTAGTGTCATAGTCTCCTTGATCTTAAATGACTAATAATACTTTACTGTATAATCATACAATGGTGTTATCAGTTCTTAGGAACTTATTCTGAGTTTACCTACGATTAAGCAGCTACGTAATACACCATTACATGTCACTGCAACCCTAGTTGTTGAGTTTATTGTGAGCTTTAGAGTGTTCCTGATTACCGATAACTTAATCATTTAATGTTTCAATATTTAATAAATGTTTCCACTAAGGGAAACTGCAAGCCTATTACAACTCTGAACAAGAGTAATTTCCTTCACTTCCCACTGAGAAAACTGTGATGATGCTACGATGTGATATCACGTAACGAAACATTACACGTCACTATGACCCAGGATATCGCATCACCGTAGATTCTGTTAGTTTAAATTGGGAGAGTTGAATTTTATAAATATTGTGTAGGCTACAAACAACATGTTTCAGTTGACTTGTAAATAGCAAGACTCAAATTCTTGTAAGTCCTTGATAAATCCGGGACGTTCGTTATGTGTGTACTAACATTCTAACGTATTAACATAATAATGTATTAATCTTAATATCACTTCGGGATAGGTCAGTACAACACAGTACACTGCGACCCAAGATCCGCCCCCCGGAGTTATGTTGGATATTTCCAACATCAAATACAGCATTGTTGTATTCTCATTACTTATTACTAACCATACTAAATATTGTAGTAAGTAAAATTAACAACTCGTAGAATTCTCATGTACTAATAATTCATCTGTGCATTAGGCTAGAATTCTCACGTCACCTGACGCCAGTATTGCGTCAGATTTCCTTACAGTAAACACATTATATCCAATTTGTGTGAGAATTAAATACGATTCTCCATAATTAAAGCATTCTGTATGACAACTGATTGCAGACGAATTGTTCTCTAACTAAAAGCCGAATAGAGCGTTAGAATCATAGCGTCTACCTCGCGATAGAGTTAACGTCATCAATGAATGCCATGGGGAGACATTAATTCCTCTCCCTTATATATTTACTATTCTTAAATTGGTAAATAATAATATTTTGTTCCTCTAAATATTAAACCCGTCCAGTCTTTAACGTTTCAAGCGCAAATGCGAGAAATATTAATGTTCGAGACAATAATTTGTGTTATGAACGTCGACTCGGCGTGGGTTGGAGGGACGCCATCCCCCTCAGTACGCGGACACGTGCAGAGCCGAAAGGAGGCAAAGCTGCGCTTACCGTACTCATAAAAGACGCCATTGTCCAGCAAATAGGACAGGTGTGATCCATCCTCAGATGAAAGCCGCCACTGTGAGGCGTGAATGACCTTGCAGATAATATCTTCAACTAGTGCTGGTGTTAAATGAGGGACCCCTTGACTTGGTTCCTGACGACACGTGATCAGCCAGCTTGAAACGCATCACTATCCAGGATAGGTTCACCGGAGCCTGGGATGCGCAATTACGGCAATCTTAATACTTATGCAGTGCCCACAGCTAAGTATTCCTTTATTTGATGCATCATTTACAGGTCTGTTAAAAGCAGGGTGATTGTTCGTTACGCAGCGGGATAACACCTAATAACAGGTGATTAGAATTCCATCTGTAGATATTAATATTTTTGAATATGAATTGAGTAGTTAAATCAATTGCTACTAGTAGTTATTTATCTTGCAGCCCGAGAGAAGAATTCCTCCGGCTGCCTCCTCCATGTTAACCCGTACCACTCGTCAGTGTACCGAATCTGGAGAATTAAGAGGACTACTATGGTTATCTAAAAGAATCTGCTTCAAGCTAAGGCTTATTTCTTTTTTTTCTTTTCCTTGCAATTTGATTTATTCAGAATGTTTGATATTAATGTGTGATTTACTGTAACTCATTATTATGCTCATATTCATGTTTTTCTTTATGTGAATGATATTATATTCAGCATTATTTATAGGATTAGATTATTATTAATTGAATTAGTGAACGAACCACACTGATTCCTGGACGTACTTACCTCCAGTAATAACCCCCCAATGTAGGTGTTTGAGGTTTGTTTCCTTAATAATACAGCCCATTAATTATTCTTATGATTATGCTTTCTAGTTATATCCATAGTCACTGGTTTTCACTAGAATTTTATCCAATGATCTAAATTCTCAGTTTCCCTCTTTACTATAAAAGCGGGTGGTCCTTCGTAATTTAATTTTGCTACATTAATTATTAATTAAACAGAATCAAGCCCAAATATCCCACACCGTCTCTCTCTAAGGGTTCTCATCGCCGTCCCCGCCATGGCCGCTCTCGTATGCTCCGTTCCCATCCTACTTCGTTCCATGATTTGTTTGGTCCTGATACGTGGACTAAATACTTTGACCTCCTACCTTTGGATTCAACTCCTCCTGATGATTTTTCCCTTCATAGGCATCTTGTCGATTCCGTGGATGCCTCTATCACCTTCAACCCCACTCGTCTTGGTACCCGTGTCGTTGCTGCTCCTTCTCAGGATGCGGCCACCCGCTTGGCCGCCTTATCCTGCCTTGGCGAGACCCCTGTTCGGGTCTCGAAGAACGCCTGATTGAATGCCAGTGTTGGCACTGTTCTCCTCCTGCACCATGTTGCGACCGGTGTTAGGGATCTCAAGGACTGCCACAAGGATATCAAGCATATCCTCGAGGCCCAGGGTCATTCTGTACTCCAGGTGGATACATTTACTCGCCCCCCTCGTGGTCATCGCCGTCTGCCCCTTAGGGTTGTGAAGGTTACCTTTGATGGTAGGACCCTTCCACCCTCTGTCATTCTTTCTGGTGCCAGGTTCTCTGTCCAGGAGTACATTCCTTCTCCTAGGCTCTGTAACAAGTGCTGGAGGTTTGGGCATGGTGCCCTCCGCTGCTCTGGAACTGTCTCTCTCTGTCCTTTGTGTGGGGTCGAAGGTCACTCTAAGTCGGAGTGCACTTCTGCCCAGGCTCGCTGCCTCAACTGTGGTGAGGCCCATCCTACCTTCTCCCGTGTGTGTATACATTACAAGCTTGAGGTAGCCGTCCTCAACTTGAAGCACCGGGAGCGTTTATCTTTCCCTGAAGCAAGGCGCCAGGTTCACCGGCTCCCGCCTTATGCTAACGTTTCTAATGCTCGCGTGTTGCACTCTTCCTCTCCTCGTCCTTCCCACCTTTCTCAGACTCTCACCCGTTTCCAGGCCTTGGACCCTAATACGCCCACTGCCCCCTCCTCTGTTCCTTTGAGTTCTGTCCCGGAGGGTCCCCCTCCTGGTTCTCTGTCTGGGGTTTCCCTTCTTTCTACCCGGTCAATCGTGTCTCCTGTGTCTTCTTCCTCGTCTCCCTCCAATCCTCCTTCCCATCCTTCTCCATCTCTTGCCTCTCCCTGCCTCCTGTTGGTTCGAGCTGATGTCCATCGCTCTCCTAACGGCCGTCGTGTGTGCTCTCGTTCAGCTTCTCCGGTTGAGACGCTGGTATCTGTTGCCCGGTACGTAGTTGCTGGGACACCTGTCTCTTTAAGTCAGAAGCATAAGCCTGGCTCCTCTCCTTCCTCCTCTCACGCAGGTAAGAAGGCTTTGCTTTCTTCCTCAGCCCCTACTACTGACTATTGCTCCTTCCTCTCCCATTTCGGTGGTTGCGCCACCTGTTCCTGCTATGGAGGTTTCTTTGGCCCCCCTTCCCTCTCAGTTGCTGCCCTTGCTGAGGTACGCTCCCCTCTTTCTACTTCCCCTCTTCCTGCTGCTGTCCTTGACTGCTCCTCTCCGTTGTCTCCTCTTCTTCCTGCTCCTCCTCCGGACCCCGCCCGCCCTCCTATGGTCTGTTCTTCCGTTTCCTTCCCTCCGTCTTTGCTCAGTTTACCCATGCCCCCTAACCCTGACTTTGCTGACCCTGATCTTCTTTAACGTGCTATGTTGCTCTTTCGCTTTTGTTTCTTCTTTGTTCTCTGTTGTTGTCCTTTCTCTTCTCGTCGATGTCTATTCTTCAATGGAATGTTCGAGGTTATTACGCCAATTTCTTCGAACTCCAACTTCTGATTTCGTGGTTTTCACCCCATTGTGTCTGTCTCCAGGAGCCGATGCTTGATGCTCCTCCTGGTCGCTTTCATGGCTATTCCTTTTTCTCCCCCCCCCCCAGCTGCTGCTGGAGCTCCTAATTCTTCTGCTCTCTTGATTCGCTCTGATGTTCCCTTTGTCCTCTTACTTTTGCCTTCGCCTCTCTATTGTTCTGCTGCTCGTATCTTTGTGGGGAAATGGTACAGAGTTTGTTCCATTTATCTCCCCCCGAGTGTCCCGCTTTCTCTTCCTGATCTGAAACACCTATTGGACTCCTTGCCGGAGCCTGTGCTCCTGCTGGGTGATTTCAATTGTCTTCATTCCCTTTGGGGTGACGTTTTGACGAACACCTGAGGTCGCCTTCTTGAGCCGTTTACCCTTTCTTCTTCCCTGTCTCTTCTGAATTCTGGTGAGCCCACGCATTTGGACTCTCTTTCTTGCACCCTTTCCTGTCTTGATCTTTCTCTTTGCTCATTTTCTCTTTACTTAGATTTCTCGTGGAAAGTTCTTGATGACCTCCATGGCAGTGACCATTTCCCCATCCTTGTTTCCTTTTTCTCTTTTCGCCCTCCCCTCTCCTTCCCTAGGTGGCAGTTTGCTAAAGCAGAGTGGAACCTATTTACCCTAAGTGCTGCTCTCTCTGACCTCTCCCCTCTACCTCTCCCTCGCTCTCTCCTCCTTTTTCATGACACTGTTTTCGACGCTGCCCTCCGCTCTATTCCTCGCTTTTCCTCTCGGGGTCCACCGAAGTGCGTTCCCTGGTGGAATGCAGACTGTGCTGGGGCTGTCCGCTGTAAGCGTGCAGGGTGAAAGAGACACCGTCGTCGGCAGAAAGCCGATTCTTTTCTTTTTTTCGGAAAACGAGCGTGGTGGCCCGTAAGCCCATCCGTACGGCTAAACATGAATGTTGGGCATCTTATGTCTCCATCATTACGTCCGAAACTCCTCTGCCTCAGATCTGGAAGCGTATCCGCAAGATAGCGGGTAAGTTCGTTCCCGATGTTTCACCGGTCCTTCACCTCTGTGGTACTCTTGTGGCGGACCTGTTGCAGGTCGCTACTGAACTGGGTTCCCACTTTTCTTCTGTTAGCTCTGGTCTTCATCTTCCCCAATCTTTCCTTGTTCGTAAACCTGTCCTTGAATTTCGTCCTTTCGATTTCTCCACTCGTCTTCGCCTTCCCTATAACGATCCCTTCTCTCTCTCTGAACTTCGTTCTGCCCTGGCCCTCTGCGGTTCTACAGCAGCGGGCTCCGATGGCATGCATTATGAGATGCTTCGCCATCTCCCTCCGTGCACGTCTCAGTATTTACTGAGTCTGTATAATCGGATCTGGGAGTCGTCGTCAGTCCCTGAGGACTGGCTCGATGCCGTTATCCTCAATGTTTACAAACCAGGGTCTCTGGGAACATTCCCTAAGGACTTTCGCCCTATTGCCCTCACAAGTTGTGTCTGCAAACTCTTTGAACGTATGGTTAATGTTCGTCTGATGTGGTTCCTGGAACACCATCACCTCCTCTCCCCTTCTCAATTTGGTTTCCGCAAGTGCAGCAGCACGACAGATGTCCTGGTGAACTTGGAGGTCTATATTCGTACTGTTTTTGCTGCGAAGACCTCCGTTGTTGCCGTCCTTTTTGACCTGGAAAAGGCTTATGACACCACATAGCGTTATCATATAATATCCCAGCTTCATTCTTTTGGCCTTCGTGGTCATCTCCCTCTCTTTCTTTGCAGCTTCCTCTCTCGTCGTTCCTTTCGGGTGCGGCTTGGTATCGCTCTCTCTGCCTCTTTTTAGCAATATGAAGGTGTGTCCCAGGGTATTGTTCTGAGCACTACTCTTTTTCTGGTTGCCCTCAATGGTCTTCTTTCCTCTCTTCCTTCAGGTGTCTTCTCCGCTCTCTATGTCGATGATCTTACCCTTTGCTATCAGGTTGATGATTCGCGTCTCCTTCAGCGCCGGCTTCAACTTGCGATTGATGCCGTGTCGTCTTGGGCCACCGATCATGGCTTCAAGTTCTCTACTACTAAAACTTGTGCCATAACTTTTACTCAGAAACGGGTTGTTCTTCGTCCTTCTTTGACATTTTATGGTCATCCCCTTGAGTTCAAAGATGCCGCAAAGTTTTTGGGGTTATTCCTTGACACTCGTTTGTCTTGGTCTCCCCGTATCTCTTACCTCCGTGTTGAGTGCTCTAAGGCCCTTACCCTCCTTCGGGTATTTTCCCGTACTTCTTGGGGAATGGATAGGTGCACTCTCCTTGCTTTACATTCCTCTCTCGTCCTGTCTAAGCTCGATTATGGTTGCCCTGCTTACTCGTCTGCTTCTCCTTCTACTCTTCGCCATCTTGATGCTTTGCACCATACTGGGTTGCGCCTCAGTTCTGGTGCCTTTCGTTCGACTCCCGTCCTTATCTTGTATGTTGACACTGGCTTCCTGTCTCTCCAGTACCGCCGTGATCGCTACAGTTTTCGCTATCTGGCGCGGTTCTAACAACATCCTTCCTCTCGCCTCTGTCGTGCTTTAACTTTTACCCCTCTTGCGGTTCCTGTTCCTTTTCACCACCTCCCTCTTTCTGTCCGGTTATCTCGCTTACAGGATTCTCTTTCCGTTCATATTTCTAATGTTTCTCCTCGTGTTATTCCTTCTTTGCCCCCGTGGAGAGTCCCCCTTCCACAGTTTTATACATCCTTGACCCACATCACTAAAGCTTTTACCCCTCTTTCGGTTCTAAAACGCCTTTTCCTTGAGCACTTTTCTTCTCACTCACGCTCTGTTTCTGTCTTCACCGATGGGTCTAAGTCAGCGGACGGTGTTGGCTATTCTGTTGTTTTTCCTAATCGCACTTATATGTGTCGCTTACCTCCGGAGACTAGCATCCTCACGGCGGAGCTTTATGCTATTCTCTATGCTCTTCGTCTCCTGCTTTCTCGTTGTCAGTCTTCCTTTGTAGTTGTTGTTGACTCTCGTAGTGCCCTCATGGCTCTCAGGTCCTTTAATCCGGTTCATCCAGTAGTTGTCGAGATCCAGCATTGGCTGTTTCTTGTTCACAGTAAATTTAAGTCAGTTGAGTTTTGTTGTGTTCCCAGCCATATTGGTGTGTCTTTAAATGAGCGTGCGGATGCTGCCACCAAGGAAGCTGTCCGCTCTTGTCCCATCTCTCGTAAAGGTATTCCATTTTCCGACTTTTACCCAGTTATCCATTCCTCCATCCTTACCCGTTGGCAGGCTTGTTGGTCGTCTGTTACTGGTAACAAACTGCTTTCTCTTAAAGGTTGTGTGTCCTCGTGGCCGTCCTCCTACCACCGTAACCTGCGATGGGAAGTAAGTAATTATCATTAGAAGGCACCAAACCGGGAAGGCTATTCGGCTCTGGCGAGGTTGCCTATCTGCCATACTCGCTTAACTCATGGTCACTTGATGGAGCGCCGCCCTGCTCCTTATTGTCCTAATTGCATTGTCCCTCTTACGGGCATGCATATCCTTGTTAAATGTCCTGACTTCTGGGACGAGCATGTGTCTTGTTTTCGGACCGTTCCCTGCGGTTGCTTGTCTCTCGATAGTATTCTTAGTGACTCGGATACTTTTGATATCATTCGCCTTATGCGTTTCTGTTCTCGTATTGGCGTCCTTGGTAATATTTAGCGCCCTCTGATTATTCTGCACATTTGATGGTGCTACATAACCTTCCCGGTTTGGTGCCTTCTTTTTTTATAATTACTTACTTCTACAGTCAAGCTAGATTCTGTTCCAGCTGGGGGGGGGGGGGAGAGCCCAGATAAAGTTGATAAAGCTCAAACTGGTATGAGAAGGTCGACCAGTGAGATATATTGAGACCACTGTAGTAAAAAGAGACATGTTGTGTGTTATTGTAATAGAATACACCAAGAGTTGCTTCATAACACACTACTTGTTCTACAAAGGGTGACAATCTAATGCCTTGAATTTTTCTCAAGCTAAGACAGACTGGCTAACTGCTTTTTAACCCTGCATGAAGCAAGGTCATATTTTGAATAACGAAAATGTCTGGAAGCATGTAGTTATGTTTCGAGAAATAGACTCGTCACGGATGTTGATTGCATAAAGTGTCCTCTCCGATGTAGAGAAAGTTGAATGTACTCACATAGTTGTGGTTGCGGGGGTTGAGTTTTTACTCAACCCCCGCATCAATGTATGAAAATCTTGTTGGTCCAGGATATTGGAGGTGTAGTCCAGCCTGTACCCTTAATTCAGATACATTTATAGCTTCCTAACGTCTGGTTTTAGGAAATAATCTTGCAGCTCAGCAAGTAGGTTGTGGGAAATTTCCCATTAAAGCAGCAGAACCAGAAGGTGACAAAGGTGAATTCGAAGCAGAAGAGCTCATTGTTAATCCTGCCACTGTATTCATACGATCCTTAAATTATAAGACCAAAGGTTCTCCTGCCAGTTCCAGAGTAGAATTTCGGAAGATCAGCAAACCTCTAAAGGGTGACTGGGATGAAGATTTGTCCGAATCTTTCTTTTCAAATTTTGATGAATTAAGTACAAAGTATTTGGACAGAACAAAATCCAGTCATTCCCCTTTAGGATGACGTTGGGATGAAAGAATTTATTGTTAACTAGCTGTACTCGCCACGTGTTGCTGTGGCTCAGTCTGGTTAAATGGAAAAGAAAGAAAGGAGAAAATGCTCGTTTCTAACATGTTTAATTTCACAATGCTTGAAGGTATACAATATTTTTTTCTTGTTCCACTGTCTGTGAAGATATAGAAATTGTCTGATTGCCGACTCTAGTACACGTAACATATAATTGTCCATGTGAGAAGCAATCTGTGTCTAGATCTAAACCGCACAATTCTAAAGATTGGCCCTGAGTTTTGTTGATGGTGATTGCAAATGCCAATCGAATTGGGAATTACAATCTCTTAAATTGAAATGGCAAATCCGTTGGAATTACAGGAATGTGACGAATGAGGACATCTTCACCTTTGAAAGGTCCTGTCAAGATTGTTGCTTCTACGACGTTGCTGAATATTTTTTTACTGCAAGCCGCGTGCCATTACTAAGCTTTGGCTGGTTAATATTTCGTAACATGATAATTGGCACGCAGATTATTAATTGCAACTCGTGCGGTGGTGGTATTCCTGGCAGATCGAGTAAATTAAAAATTCTGTTGGATAATCAACCGCTTCATCTGCTTCCACCACAGTGTTGACGGACTTGTATGTGACTGCCCCGTTTCCGTTCCCAATTTCCAGATATTGATGTGAGAATATCTCAGCTGATGAGTCGTTTTGCAGTTGAACACGCATATTTGTAGTTAATTTTAACATATTTACGTGGTGCCACAAAGTAGAGTATTTCAGGGAAGCATTTATTTCGTCTGTTGGTGTCGATCGAGAAATTACAGGCAATGATTTCATGAAATCTCCTGCAAGTAATATTAATGCATTCTCAAATGGTCTGATGTTTCTACGCAAATCTTGCAATGATCGAGCAAGAGCTTCAAGCGATTTTTTGTGGGCCATTGTGCATTCATCCCAAACAATCAAATAAATTTAAATTTCTGCAATACCTTTCCCATTCTGTATGCTTTGGAAATGTTGCACGTGGGAGTTTCAATGAATTGCATGTTCAATGGCAATTTCAAAGCTGAAGTAGCAGTTCTTCCTCCTGGTAGCAATGTCGCAGCTATTTCCGCCGATGCAAGAGCTAAGGTTATGCCATTTTGGGATCGAAATGCTGCCAAAATCAATCTAATTAGAACGGTTTTACAGTTTCTCCTGACACATCTTAGAAAATTTCTCCAAACCTATTATTGACAGTTTGAATTATTTGATCGTAAATGCCTTTTGGCTCAAGCGTTAGCCTAAGAATATTTGATTGTACTTATGGTAACAGATCACCCGTGTTGTAATTTTGTTCACGACGCATTTCTACATTAAATGAAGCAGCAGCAGATCGATTCCGTGATGGCATTCCCAGTTGATTAAGAACTTTGTTTGTGATTTCTAAGCACAAATCTTTAATCATTATCAACGCTTCGTTGTAGATTTCTGCTGTGAAATTCAAGTTCATATTTGAATTTTCCTTGCATATTAAATGGACAATATCTTCAGCCATGTGCGATTTGTGTTTCTCCCATACTCTGTTGGAGATAAAGGAGAGCCGGTGGTCAATATGATTGCAAACAATGCACGAATTTGATTTGGATATGACGTGTTGGACGTGTCATTAATGCATACATCCCAGTGTCAGTCGTTCTTCAATAAAGTCAGAGCTTGACATGCACTACGGAAAGGGGCATGTGTTACGCCGCTGATAAGTCTCAATTGCTGGAAAGACGTTGGCCCGGGGTCATTTACCAACAGCTTGCGAAGAAAGAAGCATTCATCTTGATTGGAATGCACGGTGTAGAGTCTGTCAAAATGACGCAAACGCGTCATTTTGACATAACATGAATAAAGCAGTTAATGTTGTTGTAGCCGGTGGATTCATAGCTGTTTGTTGCACATTTGTAGCTGTGAAATAAACGTGTTGTCCATTTTCTTGTTTTCAAAACAAAATAAAATATACTAACGAAATATTTAAATTCAAACGCCGATCAGTCGACACAGCTCAATTTCACCACCCATAGCACTGAAAAATAAGACGAACAGTTAAACAACGGAATGAACAAAATGAAAAAAGAAACAAATTAGCTATACCCACGAAATGAACGGTATGGAAAACAACACAGCTCAATTCTAATGCAATGTCACACAAAATGAGTAAATCAAGATGAAAACAAATCAAAATCTATGAAAATTCAATATATCAATGCAATCAGAAACATTGAAATTGAATCGTAACATATCTTGTATATTGTATGTTGCTCATACGTGCAACAGATGGTGCTGTTTTTCAAAACATGCATGTTTTTACCCGTCAAAATTGTGGCATCTAAGTAATATATATATCAAAACACACACACATGTATTTGAAAGGAATGTCGTGTCAAAATTTCAAACCAATCGGTGAAGAACTTTCGAAGATTACAGTCTGTGTTGCTCATACGTCCTACAGATGGCGTTGTTTAAAAAAAAAAATATGTTTTTTCCGGTCACATATATATACTAGGTATATAAAAATCATCGCCTATTCGAATTCAATGTTGTGTCAAGATTTCAAAGCATTCGGTAAAGAGGTTTCGAATATTTGATTCACTTGAAAAACACAGCTTTTAAAAAATATATGTTTTTTCCCGTCACAGACGTGACATCTATATAGTATGTATTTAAAAACCCGCTCGGATGTGAATGAAACGTTGTGTGAAAACTTCAAGAAAATCGGTGAAGAACTTTCGGAGATTAGCGATTTTGAACAAACGAACATTTCAATTTTTATTTATATAGATGTTACAAACCCCATCTTGTCAAATTTCGAGTCTGGTAGCTTGTATTCAGTCACATGAGTCTGCATGATGGTTCTGTTAATGCAGTGTCGTCGCCTTGGTCCTTGGAGGACGAAATTGGACATTTCTAGGATGATCAGTTTCTGTGGAGGAAAGTGAATACCCCAGCTTCTTCCTCCTCTCCTGCACATGAAATAAATGTGGAACTTGTCTTCCCCCATCGCATATTCAGAGGTTATTAAGAGCAGATCAGTACAAAGAAGTACCAAGTAACACACTGAGTGTGTATTAGAGTTAGTAGGTGCTTGCAGACGTTTGGATTGTGGTAGATAACCTTCTTATGATGGTGAGATTCCGACTGTGGTTAGTAGCAGTTTGTTGTTGGCAAGGGTGACCTTTCACAAAACGCTGGGGAACTTACGAGTGAGTTTCAAAAAGATTGCAAAACACTTATGAAAGACTCTTCGTCAAGGGGAGTAAATGTCCTGGAAATAATTTCCCACATCATATATTAAATATATTATTAACCTTAAACAATATAATTGATTTTTAACCTTAAACAATAAAATACATTTTTAACCTTAAACAATAAAATAATTATTTGACTTTAAAGAATATAATTGACTTTTAACCTTAAACAATATGATTGATTTTAAACCTTAAACAAAGAAATAAACTTTTAACCTTAAACAGTAAAATAGATTTTTAACCTTAAACAATAAAATTAGATTCGTTTGTACATTGAAGAGGTTCCTTATCTTATTGTACAGCAGGCCTTAGTCCACCAGGTATAACCAGGATGTAGACACCAAATTATCCTCTTTGAGATAGCTTCCATCACCCAGTAACTGGTACACAAAGCATGCTTCCTCATCTTGACCTGTCAAAAGGGCGCTAGCTAAAGCCAGAATCCTAATATATGACAGCTATATCAGAGAAAACACTGTACAAGGAACCATAAAGACCTAGGTTTAATTACCTTTTATTAAGAGGCAGTTCGTATTCTAACCGGCTCGCCCCTATCTAATGACATTACAGGCCACAAATGATAGATAAATGGGTTTCGGCAGAACACTTAACTTGTATTTATTGACAGCGTGTTGATGATGTTACACCTTTGGTTTCCATAACACTTTGTCCAAGTAAAATTAACAGGAGCCGAATTGCTCCCGTGAGCCTCTGGTCTAAGTACAATAATAATGGCTGACCACTCCCTCCTCACTGACGCTACTGGCCTACATTGTCCAGATGACAGTAAGTGATAGAAGGGTCACATTTACTCTATTTTAATTCTGATAATTAAGTTAATTTATATGAGATGTTTTTATGATGGTAAAGTCCAAAGACTAAAGTATTTAAGAATAATTCCCACCATAATAGGTGGTGAATTTATAATAGTATGTGGTAATGATATCCCGTTTTCTATAGACGGAAATTCCACTACAAGTTACATTTTCTATGGGTTAACTTGTTTATACAACACAGCAATATTATCTGGCTGTATGATATTATTAAATGGTGTCGGATTTTCCGACATAATTCCCCGGGGGCTGCTCACGGGTCGAAGTCCTATTTAGAACAGACGAACACCGATACTCCTCCTTCGAATTATTAGATTAATTTGATGTTAGTAGTTAGTAATCACACATTTGTGCGTCTGTTCGTACAGGACGGATGTCCCGTACTAGAGTTACAGGGGTTGGAAGTCTAATGCGATTTCATTTCCCTGTTAACTCTTGAAAGGCTAAAATTCAAGCCTAATTACATATTTTTTAACCCAGAAGACTTAATGTGATCAAGTACTACAGTCAAGTATGATTCAGGGACTGCAGTGAGATCAGTGACATTAGATATAACTTGAAGTTTGTTCAGGTAACTGGTCACTGATATATAAACACAGAGGCCCATGGAATACATCTTGATTAAATAATAAATGTATCAAATCAGTCATCAGATTTATTGGGGTTTAATTTAGTTAATTGATTCAGAAGATTGAATAGCTCATCATTAAAGTAAAGTATGGTTCTGAGACTGCAGTGGGTTCAGTGACATTGGTCGCAGTGACTTGTAGCTGTTTAGGCTACTGTTCACTGATTTGCCACTGAGGCCTAATGAACTCATCTTCAACTTTAAATGATGATACTAACATCAACCTCTGTTACTATAGTCAGCTGTAATCTCCTTAGTATAATGCTACTGGAGAAATATAATCAGCTGACAAATTTAGATTTCTATTGGTATTGTTTATCGGCAGGCATAGGTCTCCTCAGGCTTGATACTGGGCCTGAGAGTAATTTACCTCCTGCAGAATTTAACATGGTTATGCCCTGATATTTAGTAGGGCTACCGATGAATTGATGGTAGTAATCTGTCCCCACAAGGAGAGCTATTTGGCATTTGATTTTCTCAAATTTACCTGCAGCTGCTTGATAATAGCTTTCCAGGTCAGCATAATCAACTTGAGATTGTTGTAACAAATCTTCACATTTCTTGATCTGTCTTGTTAAGTGGCCTTTAAGACCTGCAAGGGTTCTTTTCATTCTCCCTGCATTATCCATACTGGCTAGTTGGTGAAGCCTTGTGGGGCTTGTACTTGGGCTGCTCATAATGCTGAAGAAGCTCTAATGGTGGCCTAGGGTAAAATTCTGCACTCACTAGGCAATAATCTTACCTCTACTAGAGGTTAGCACTTAAAATTAATACACATTATATATATACAATCATACACACTAATGATTTGAGTGATAAACCAGTGTCATGGAAGTACCTTTAGGTTAGCTCTTCTATATCACGCTAGGATGGTATAGACACTAATTAATCACTCAAAGGTTTAATGATCATAAGTAAATTATTATATATACACAACTCAACTCGAGTTGATGAAATTTACACCCAAAATAGGGTCTGCACCATTCATTAATGGTGCTAGGTTGTTTAATATAGTACAACTAGACTATGGTAATGGGACTAGGATGAACAATATATAGTTCAACTAGTCAATGGTAATATCCTACCCTGTTGTGGGTTGGCAATTAGTAAATATTATATTGTGAACACTAGGCAATATATTAAATAATTCTCTATTTTTGAGAAATAATATACACAATTATTGATAATAGCCTCTTAATTGCCTCTATAAAACTTCTAATATTATCAAGAAGTATTAAATATTATTAGTGACCTCGCGAAATAAAGTCCACAAAATTCGTGGATAATCTCTCGCGAAATTTAACACCACGAAATCCATGAAAATCTCGCGAAGACACAGCCACTAATTTGGCTGGCTTCAATATTAGCGGTGTCATTTCACGAAATAACACGCCACCAAATATCTGTGGGTGACCCAGAAACCGCTAATGAGGCTGAACTGAACTGAGGGGGGCTCCTGAGCTCGCACGAGGCAACGCCGCCGTCTTTGACTGCTGGTTTTGTATAAATCACACTGCACTAGTATATTTAATGAATCCACTGGTTAACTGGTTCATCCGGTACTAAGATGACCAAATAATCTGTCATCCAACTCGAAGATGACCAAATAATGTGGGTTCATAGGACCAAATAATCCGGTTCCGAAGGTCCAAATAATGTGGGAACCAACCTGTGAGATTTATATTTCTTTAATTTATATGAATTTATATTTACGTTAATTTATATACTTCGATAACAATTTGTATGATGATAAGTGGACTGTATTTCTGCAATAATCTCAAAAAATCGATCCTCTAAACATTAGGGGGGGTTTATATTAAATTTATGCAGCCAATCAAACTACAGTATTAACTACACATTAGTGTACATTGAAGAGGTTCCTTATCTTATTGTACAGCAGGCCTTAGTCCACCAGGTATAACCAGGATGAAGACACCAAATTATCCTCTTTGAGGTAGCTTCCATCACCCAGTAACTGGTACACAAAGCATGCTTCCTCGTCTTGACCTGTCAAAAGGGCGCTAGCTAAAGCCAGAATCCTAATATATGACAGCTATATCAGAGAAAACACTGTACAAGGAACCATAAAGACCTAGGCTTAATTACCTTTTATTAAGAGGCAGTTCGTATTCTAACCGGAATGCCCCTATCTAATGACATTAATGGCCACAAATGATTGATAAATGGGTTTCGGCAGAACACTTAACTTGTATTTGTTGACAGCGTGTTGATGATGGTACACCTTTGGTTTCCATAACACTTCATCCAAGTAAAATTAACAGGAGCTGAATTGCTCCCGTGAGCCTCTGGTCTAAGTACAATAATAATGGCTGACCACTCCCTCCTCACTGACGCTACTGGCCTACATTGTCCAGATGACAGTAAGTGATAGAAGGGTCACATTTACTCTATTTAAAATTCTGATAATTAACACTTTAAAGCTCTCGGCGAAGGTCACTCAGCCAACCGTATGTGCGCGCGGCGTTTTTATCGTTTAAGCGTAAAAACAAAAATGTGTATACTCTTTTTACTTTTCTGACCTTAGTTTTCATGCTACGTATTTCATTTTGGTACCAACGTGTTCGCAATAAAATTCTCTAAAAGAACATTAGTAAAAAAAGTCACGAAAGCTATAGAGATACCAGCATGAAATAAATAACTACGAAGATGAGTCGCCGTGAGCGCTCAACAGCAACAAAATGTTTTTACTCTTGGGATTATTATCACCTCTACAATTGTCCTACAGCCTTAATTTTGGTATCAATGGACTCCCAATAAAATTCCCAACACGGTGATATGAATATAATTTTAACTCCAATAAATAAAAATTGACCTCATAAATAATGAAATGGGTAGCTTTATCATTTCATAAGAAAAAAATTAGAGAAAATATATTAGTTCCGGAAAACTTGGCTTATTAGGCAAATCGGGCCTTGCATAGTAGGCCGAGAAGTGCATTCTGGCTATTAGGTACGACATATATATATATATATATATATATATATATTATATATATATATATATATATATATATATATATATATATATATATATATATATATATATATAACATTCCCTCTAATGCGTTATGCGTGGTTTCCTCCGAGGCTATGGGTCCCCCTTCTTCCAGCTAGAGGTGGTACTCCCTATATATATATATATATATATATATATATATATATATATATATATATATATATATATATATATATATATATATATATATGCGAACAAGCCTGAATGGTCCCCAGGACTATATGCGAATGAAAACTCACACCCCAGAAGTGACTCGAACCCATACTCCCAGAAGCAACGCAACTGGTAACTACAGGGCGCCTTAATCCGCTTGACCATCACGGCCGTCAAAAGGAAGTGATAGCCGAGGCTATTTGAGCCACTTCCCCGACGGCAACTCGGATGGTAATCTTGGGCATAGCATTTCACCAAATCACCTCATTCTTTGGGGCACACGTGAGGAACACAAATGCGAACAAGCCTGAATGGTCCCCAGGACTATATGCGAATGAAAACTCACACCCCAGAAGTGACTCGAACCCATACTCCCAGAAGCAACGCAACTGGTAACTACAGGGCGCCTTAATCCGCTTGACCATCACGGCCGTCAAAAGGAAGTGATAGCCGAGGCTATTTGAGCCACTTCCCCGACGGCAACTCGGATGGTAATCTTGGGCATAGCATTTCACCAAATCACCTCATTCTTTGGGGCACACGTGAGGAACACAAATGCGAACAAGCCTGAATGGTCCCCAGGACTATATGCGAATGAAAACTCACACCCCAGAAGTGACTCGAACCCATACTCCCAGAAGCAACGCAACTGGTAACTACAGGGCGCCTTAATCCGCTTGACCATCACGGCCGTCAAAAGGAAGTGATAGCCGAGGCTATTTGAGCCACTTCCCCGACGGCAACTCGGATGGTAATCTTGGGCATAGTATTTCACCAAATCACCTCATTCTTTGGGGCACACGTGAGGAACACAAATGCGAACAAGCCTGAATGGTCCCCAGGACTATATGCGAATGAAAACTCACACCCCAGAAGTGACTCGAACCCATACTCCCAGAAGCAACGCAACTGGTAACTACAGGGCGCCTTAATCCGCTTGACCATCACGGCCGTCAAAAGGAAGTGATAGCCGAGGCTATTTGAGCCACTTCCCCGACGGCAACTCGGATGGTAATCTTGGGCATAGCATTTCACCAAATCACCTCATTCTTTGGGGCACACGTGAGGAACACAAATGCGAACAAGCCTGAATGGTCCCCAGGACTATATGCGAATGAAAACTCACACCCCAGAAGTGACTCGAACCCATACTCCCAGAAGCAACGCAACTGGTAACTACAGGGCGCCTTAATCCGCTTGACCATCACGGCCGTCAAAAGGAAGTGATAGCCGAGGCTATTTGAGCCACTTCCCCGACGGCAACTCGGATGGTAATCTTGGGCATAGCATTTCACCAAATCACCTCATTCTTTGGGGCACACGTGAGGAACACAAATGCGAACAAGCCTGAATGGTCCCCAGGACTATATGCGAATGAAAACTCACACCCCAGAAGTGACTCGAACCCATACTCCCAGAAGCAACGCAACTGGTAACTACAGGGCGCCTTAATCCGCTTGACCATCACGGCCGTCAAAAGGAAGTGATAGCCGAGGCTATTTGAGCCACTTCCCCGACGGCAACTCGGATGGTAATCTTGGGCATAGTATTTCACCAAATCACCTCATTCTTTGGGGCACACGTGAGGAACACAAATGCGAACAAGCCTGAATGGTCCCCAGGACTATATGCGAATGAAAACTCACACCCCAGAAGTGACTCGAACCCATACTCCCAGAAGCAACGCAACTGGTAACTACAGGGCGCCTTAATCCGCTTGACCATCACGGCCGTCAAAAGGAAGTGATAGCCGAGGCTATTTGAGCCACTTCCCCGACGGCAACTCGGATGGTAATCTTGGGCATAGCATTTCACCAAATCACCTCATTCTTTGGGGCACACGTGAGGAACACAAATGCGAACAAGCCTGAATGGTCCCCAGGACTATATGCGAATGAAAACTCACACCCCAGAAGTGACTCGAACCCATACTCCCAGAAGCAACGCAACTGGTAACTACAGGGCGCCTTAATCCGCTTGACCATCACGGCCGTCAAAAGGAAGTGATAGCCGAGGCTATTTGAGCCACTTCCCCGACGGCAACTCGGATGGTAATCTTGGGCATAGCATTTCACCAAATCACCTCATTCTTTGGGGCACACGTGAGGAACACAAATGCGAACAAGCCTGAATGGTCCCCAGGACTATATGCGAATGAAAACTCACACCCCAGAAGTGACTCGAACCCATACTCCCAGAAGCAACGCAACTGGTAACTACAGGGCGCCTTAATCCGCTTGACCATCACGGCCGTCAAAAGGAAGTGATAGCCGAGGCTATTTGAGCCACTTCCCCGACGGCAACTCGGATGGTAATCTTGGGCATAGCATTTCACCAAATCACCTCATTCTTTGGGGCACACGTGAGGAACACAAATGCGAACAAGCCTGAATGGTCCCCAGGACTATATGCGAATGAAAACTCACACCCCAGAAGTGACTCGAACCCATACTCCCAGAAGCAACGCAACTGGTAACTACAGGGCGCCTTAATCCGCTTGACCATCACGGCCGTCAAAAGGAAGTGATAGCCGAGGCTATTGGGGACCATTCAGGCTTGTTCGCATTTGTGTTCCTCACGTGTGCCCCAAAGAATGAGGTGATTTGGTGAAATGCTATGCCCAAGATTACCATCCGAGTTGCCGTCGGGGAAGTGGCTCAAATAGCCTCGGCTATCACTTCCTTTTGACGGCCGTGATGGTCAAGCGGATTAAGGCGCCCTGTAGTTACCAGTTGCGTTGCTTCTGGGAGTATGGGTTCGAGTCACTTCTGGGGTGTGAGTTTTCATTCGCATATAGTCCTGGGGACCATTCAGGCTTGTTCGCATTTGTGTTCCTCACGTGTGCCCCAAAGAATGAGGTGATTTGGTGAAATGCTATGCCCAAGATTACCATCCGAGTTGCCGTCGGGGAAGTGGCTCAAATAGCCTCGGCTATCACTTCCTTTTGACGGCCGTGATGGTCAAGCGGATTAAGGCGCCCTGTAGTTACCAGTTGCGTTGCTTCTGGGAGTATGGGTTCGAGTCACTTCTGGGGTGTGAGTTTTCATTCGCATATAGTCCTGGGGACCATTCAGGCTTGTTCGCATTTGTGTTCCTCACGTGTGCCCCAAAGAATGAGGTGATTTGGTGAAATGCTATGCCCAAGATTACCATCCGAGTTGCCGTCGGGGAAGTGGCTCAAATAGCCTCGGCTATCACTTCCTTTTGACGGCCGTGATGGTCAAGCGGATTAAGGCGCCCTGTAGTTACCAGTTGCGTTGCTTCTGGGAGTATGGGTTCGAGTCACTTCTGGGGTGTGAGTTTTCATTCGCATATAGTCCTGGGGACCATTCAGGCTTGTTCGCATTTGTGTTCCTCACGTGTGCCCCAAAGAATGAGGTGATTTGGTGAAATGCTATGCCCAAGATTACCATCCGAGTTGCCGTCGGGGAAGTGGCTCAAATAGCCTCGGCTATCACTTCCTTTTGACGGCCGTGATGGTCAAGCGGATTAAGGCGCCCTGTAGTTACCAGTTGCGTTGCTTCTGGGAGTATGGGTTCGAGTCACTTCTGGGGTGTGAGTTTTCATTCGCATATAGTCCTGGGGACCATTCAGGCTTGTTCGCATTTGTGTTCCTCACGTGTGCCCCAAAGAATGAGGTGATTTGGTGAAATGCTATGCCCAAGATTACCATCCGAGTTGCCGTCGGGGAAGTGGCTCAAATAGCCTCGGCTATCACTTCCTTTTGACGGCCGTGATGGTCAAGCGGATTAAGGCGCCCTGTAGTTACCAGTTGCGTTGCTTCTGGGAGTATGGGTTCGAGTCACTTCTGGGGTGTGAGTTTTCATTCGCATATAGTCCTGGGGACCATTCAGGCTTGTTCGCATTTGTGTTCCTCACGTGTGCCCCAAAGAATGAGGTGATTTGGTGAAATGCTATGCCCAAGATTACCATCCGAGTTGCCGTCGGGGAAGTGGCTCAAATAGCCTCGGCTATCACTTCCTTTTGACGGCCGTGATGGTCAAGCGGATTAAGGCGCCCTGTAGTTACCAGTTGCGTTGCTTCTGGGAGTATGGGTTCGAGTCACTTCTGGGGTGTGAGTTTTCATTCGCATATAGTCCTGGGGACCATTCAGGCTTGTTCGCATTTGTGTTCCTCACGTGTGCCCCAAAGAATGAGGTGATTTGGTGAAATGCTATGCCCAAGATTACCATCCGAGTTGCCGTCGGGGAAGTGGCTCAAATAGCCTCGGCTATCACTTCCTTTTGACGGCCGTGATGGTCAAGCGGATTAAGGCGCCCTGTAGTTACCAGTTGCGTTGCTTCTGGGAGTATGGGTTCGAGTCACTTCTGGGGTGTGAGTTTTCATTCGCATATAGTCCTGGGGACCATTCAGGCTTGTTCGCATTTGTGTTCCTCACGTGTGCCCCAAAGAATGAGGTGATTTGGTGAAATGCTATGCCCAAGATTACCATCCGAGTTGCCGTCGGGGAAGTGGCTCAAATAGCCTCGGCTATCACTTCCTTTTGACGGCCGTGATGGTCAAGCGGATTAAGGCGCCCTGTAGTTACCAGTTGCGTTGCTTCTGGGAGTATGGGTTCGAGTCACTTCTGGGGTGTGAGTTTTCATTCATATATATATATATATATATATATATATATATATATATATATATATATATATATATATATATATATATATATATATATATATATATATACATATATATTTTGGAAGCAGTCTTTCCTATAGACATATATTATTAAATATGACCGAAAAAGTAAGATTAATAATTCTAACACGAATTTTCTCGATCTTTCTTATGTTTATTTTCACTGTTGATGGTAATTGAAAAATCAGTTATCCAAAATTCATTTTTATTTCTAGTCTGACGCGACACTTGAACGCGTTTCGTAATAACTTATTACATTTTCAAAGACTTTTAGTTTACACACACACAACTATTACCTGCAAACACTAAACAGAGTTCTTACTTATGCTATGATTTAAACAGCTTTCATTTTTCATTTTATACCCGCATTTTGGGTGAGGTGATATGTTACAACAGTTTTGGATGAGGTGAACAAAACTTTCAACACAGGATAGAACACGAAGTAATGGGTATTGAAGGTAAGAATAGAAGTAATTGCAGAGGGCCTATTGGCACATTTTTCTTGATGCTTCTATATTGGAGCGGAGTCTTGAAGTGGGTAGAATATAGTTGTGCATTAATACCTATTAGATACACGTATACACCTACAATACACCTATACCCCCAATTAGACTATTTTACAGGAACTTCTTTTCCACAGCTCATAAAACGGAGGAAAGGGTCCTGAAAGATATTGTTAATAGAAACGTTATCCCTACAGACAAAAATTAGAAGATACAACTGACGATTTACTATAAAACCAAAAAAACGGCCAGCCTACTCATGAAAAACTCTCCAGACACAAAGCAGAACGCTTTAAAAGAGACCAACGTCGTCTATTCCTTCAAATGCCCTCTTGGGGACTGTAAGCTCCAAAAAACCCAGTATATAGGCAAGACAACAACATCTCTTTCTAGGCGTTTAACGATGCATAAGCAACAGGGCTCCATTAAGGAACATATAATCTCTTCCCACAACCAAACCATCGCCAGAGAAATCCTAGTAAACAACACAGAAATCATCGATAGATACAGCGATAGCAGGCGGCTTGACGTCTGCGAGGCAGTACACATCAAGAAGTCAACACCAGCAATCAACAGCCAATTAATGCACAACTATATTCTACCCACCTCAAGACTCCACTCCAATATAGAAGCATCAAGAAATATGGACCAATAGGCTTTCTACAATCACTTCCATTCAATACGAATTGTTTCGTGTTCGTTGATGAATTTAATACCCTATTAAATACCACCTCACTCCATCCACCTCACTCAAATGTAGATATAAACAAATCGAAGATGTGTAATTTCTATTCAATTGTGTATGTGTAAACTAAAGTCTTTGAAAATGTAATAAGTTTTACGAAACACGCTCAAGTGTCACGTCAGACTAGAAATAAAAATGAATTTTGGAGAATTGATTTTTCAATTACCATCAACCGTGAACAGAAATAAATAATAAGAATAATTTTTAATTATTACATATATATTATTAAATAAATAAATATATATAATTAAATATGACCGAAAAAGTAAGATTAATAATTCTAACACGAATTTTCTCGATCTTTCTTATGTTTATAAGAAAGATCGAGAAAATTCGTGTTAGAATTATTAATCTTACTTTTTCGGTCATATTTAATTATATATATTTATTTATTTAATAATATATATGTAATAATTAAAAATTATTATATATATCTATATATATATATATATATATATATATATATATATATATATATATATATATATATATATATATATATATATGTCGTACCTATTAGCCAGAACGCACTTTTTGGCCTACTATGCAAGGCCCGATTTGCCTAATAAGCCAAGTTTTCCTGAATTAATATATTTTCTCTAATTTTTTTCTTATGAAATGATAAAGCTACCCATTTTATTATGTATGAGGTCAATTTTTTTTTATTGGAGTTAAAATTAACGTAGATAAACCTAAACCTAACGTAGACCGAACCTAACCAACCCTACCTAACCTAACCTAACCTATCTTTACAGGTTAGGTTGGGTTAGGTAGTCGAAAAAGTTAGGTTAGGTTAGGTTAGGTAGGTTAGGTAATCGAAAAACAATTAATTCATGAAAACTTGGCTTATTAGGCAAATCAAGCCTTGCATAGTAGGCTGAGAAGTGCGTTCTGGCTACTAGGTACGACATATATATATATATATATATATATATATGTCGTACCTAGTAGCCAGAACTCACTTCTCAGCCTACTATTCAAGGCCCGATTTGCCTAATAAGCCAAGTTTTCCTGAATTAATATATTTACTATAATTTTTTTCTTATGAAATGATAAAGCAACCCTTTTCTCTATGTATGAGGTCAATTTTTTTTTATTGGAGTTAAAATTAACGTAGATATATGACCGAACCTAACCAACCCTACCTAACCTAACCTAACCTATATTTATAGGTAAGGTTAGGTTAGGTAGCCAAAAAAAGCTAGGTTAGGTTAGGTTAGGTAGGTTAGGTAGACGAAAAAACATTAATTCATGAAAACTTGGCTTATTAGGCAAATCGGGCCTTGAATAGTAGGCTGAGAAGTGCGTTCTGGCTATTAGGTACGACATATATATATATATATATATATATATATATATATATATATATATATATATATATATATATGTCGTACCTAGTAGCTAGAACGCACTTCTCAGCTTACTATGCAAGGCCCGATTTGCCTAATAAGCCAAGTTTTCATGAATTAATTGTTGTTCGACTACCTAACCTACCTAACCTGACCTAACCTAACTTTTTCTGCTACCTAACCTAAGCTAACCTATAAAGATAGGTTAGGTTAGGTTAGGTAGGGTTGGTTAGGTTCGGTCATATATCTAAGTTAATTTTAACTCGAATAAAAAATAATTGACCTCATACATAATGAAATGGGTAGCTTTATCATTTCATAAGACAAAAATTAGAGAAAATATATTAATTCAGGAAAACTTGGCTTATTAGGCAAATCGGGCCTTGCATAGTAGGCTGAGAAGTGCGTTCTGGCTACTAGGTACGACATATATATATATATATATATATATATATATATATATATATATATATATATATATATGTCGTACCTAGTAGCCAGAACGCACTTCTCAGCCTACTATGCAAGGCCCGATTTGCCTAATAAGCCAAGTTTTCCTGAATTAATATATTTTCTCTAATTTTTGTCTTATGAAATGATAAAGCTACCCATTTCATTATGTATGAGGTCAATTATTTTTTATTCGAGTTAAAATTAACTTAGATATATGACCGAACCTAACCAACCCTACCTAACCTAACCTAACCTATCTTTATAGGTTAGCTTAGGTTAGGTAGCAGAAAAAGTTAGGTTAGGTCAGGTTAGGTAGGTTAGGTAGTCGAACAACAATTAATTCATGAAAACTTGGCTTATTAGGCAAATCGGGCCTTGCATAGTAAGCTGAGAAGTGCGTTCTAGCTACTAGGTACGACATATATATATATATATATATATATATATATATATATATATATATATATATATATATATATATATGTCGTACCTAGTAGCCAGAACGCACTTCTCAGCCTACTATGCAAGGCCCGATTTGCCTAATAAGCCAAGTTTTCATGAAATAATTGTTTTTCGATTACCTAACCTACCTAACCTAACCTAACCTAACTTTTTCAACTACCTAACCTAACCTAACCTATAAAGATAGGTTAGGTTAGGTTAGGTAGGGTTGGTTAGGTTCGGTCATATATCTACATTAATTTTAACTCCAATAAAAAAAAATTACCTCATACGTAATGAAATGGGTAGCTTTATCATTTCATAAGAAAAAAATTAGACAAAATATATAAATTCAGGAAAACTTGGCTTATTAGGCAAATCGGGCCTTTTATAGTAGGCCGAAAAGTGCGTTCTGGCTACTAGGTACGACATATATATATATATATATATATATATATATATATATATATATATATATATATATATATATATATGTATATATGCAGAATAACCACATATGAAAAATAGAAAATGCTTAACGCGTTTTCGGCTAATTCGCCTTCATCAGAGCAAAGTAGAATCAATGAAGGCGAATTAGCCGAAAACGCGTTAAGCATTTTCTATTTTTCATATGTGGTTATTCTGCATACTTGGATCAGTGTTTTTGTGATCATTGTTGCATATATATATATATATATATATATATATATATATATATATATATATATATATATATATATATATATATATATATATATATATATATCATACCTAGTAGCCAGAACGCACTTCTCAGCCTACTATGCAATGCCCGATTTGCCTAATAAGCCAAGTTTTACTGAATTAATATATTTTTTCTAATTTTTTTATGAAATGATGAAGCTACCCATTTCATTATGTATGAGGTAATTTTTTTTTTTATTGGAGTTAAAATTATCGTAGATATATGACCGAACCTAACCAACCCTACCTAACCTAACCTAACCTATCTTTATAGGTTAGGTTAGGTTTGGTAGCCGAAAAAGTTAGGTTAGGTTAGGTTAGGTAGGTTAGGTAGTCGAAAAAACATTAATTCATGAAAACTTGGCTTATTAGGCAAATCAGGCCTTGCATAGTAGGCTGAGAAGTGCGTTTTGGCTACTTGGCTATGTATGTCGTACCTAGTATCCAGAACACACTTCTCGGCCTGTTATGCAGGGCCCGATTTGCCTAATAGGCCGAGTGATTTTCTTTATTTGCAATAAATTGTTTCCAATTAGTTTATTGGAATTATTATTATTATATTATAATAGGAACATAATTTAGTATGAGCTCCCCCACCCTCTCTCTCTCTCTCTTGCTCTCTCTGTTCTCTCTCTCAATCTGTTCTCTCTCTCTCTCTCTCTCTCTCTCTCTCTCTCTCTCTCTCTCTCTCTCTCTCTCTCTCTCTCTTTCTGCTTCTCTCTCTTTTCCTATCTCTCTTGATCTCACTCTCTCTGCTCTCTCCTTGATCTCTCTCTCTTTTGCTCTCACTCTCTCTCTCTCTCTTTTTCTCTCAACCCCCCCCCCCCCCATGGCTAACCCTATCAAAACATATCAGAGAAAGGGACAAAGACGGCAGGAGAACGCACTGGGGACACAGGGAAAGTGTCCAAACGATGGAAATGTTAGCCCAAGTTTGGAATGAATTCTGGAAGGAGTTGAATGAAATGAAGAACATAATTAGCACCCTGCAAAGTGAGCTGACAGCAGCAAAGGAGGAGATCAAATCACTCACAGAGAAAAATAATGAGACTCAGCATCAGATAATCATCCAAAGGAAAGACGGAATTGTCGCATTGGAAGGAAATGCCTGTGACCTGAAACATTTGGGGAAATACTGAGAAAGAGCCCAGAAGCAATGGCCACAGTGAGTGAGGTTGCCATGCAAGCAGCTACCTCGCAGGAAGCAGCAAGGTGCACTAGTCAGCTGCTGGAAAGAAAAAGATTGGTGATAGCTGTAGGCATAAAAAAACAGGAAGGATTCAATAGGCAGGAATGTAATAGCAAGGACAGAGAGGCAGTACATGGGAATCTGAAGGGGTTACAGATGGAAGGGGCTGAACAAAACATTGATAAGGTTTTCAAGTTGGGCTGGTACAACAAGGACAGAGACTCCACTAGTGAAGATAGTGTTTGCAAACGAGGCCACAAAGGAGGTTATTCTAGAATGCAAGAGTCATCTGCAGTACGAGGAGGAATACAAAAAAGTATTCCTCCGGAGGGACAGGTTAAGGAGGAGTGATCGAGGGCAGCAGAGGCAAGGTGGAAGCGCTGGGAGAAAGGACCAAATCAGGAAATCACAGCCCCAGAGACAAGAGGGGGATCCCACAACCAGCATCCAAGCAACACCAGAGGGTAGGGCAACACCGCCACCCTCCTCAGCATAGAAACACTCCCTACTCCTCACCTTACCTGCCCCCACTCAAATGCTCACTCAACCCACCCTTCCCCCTCACCCCATTCTGAACTTGTGATCTGTCCCACATTCCCACCATGTCCCCCATCCCCCCTTTCCTCCCTCCCTCCCTCCTCCATCCCATACTGTCCCTATCCTTCCATCCCTCTCCCCATATCCTTCATGTCCCCCAACCTTCTTTCCCCCTGCCCTACCTGTCCCCCCTTCCCTTGAACCCCTACCCCCACCCCAAAATTCACTGTGACCTTATTAACCATCTCACATATCTTCACACCTATTGAACAGCTTCCTCCATCAGCAGAACGCTCACCATGAAGGGGACAAGAGAACGAACAGAAGAAAGTGAGCTTCAAGGCAATGTATATTAACAAAGATGGGATTACGAATAAAACAAGTGAACTAGGAGAATGGGCACCAGAAGAGAACCCAGACATAATAGCACTCACAGAAACAAAGCTATCGAAAACCATAACAAATGCAGTGTTTCCACATGACTACTATGTGGTGAGGAAAGAGAGAGAAGGAGGAGGAGGAGGTGGTGGTGTAGCTTTGCTGATAAGAAAAGGCTGGAATTTTGAAGAGATGGTTGTTCAGGGCTGTGAAGATTTCAGTGACTAAATAATAGGTACCATTGCAATTGGAGGGCAAAAAATTATCGTAGTAGTCATATTTAACCCCCACCAAACGACAGAAGACCCAGACAGGAATATAAAAGAAACAACATGGCCACCATCAATATAATAGAGAGAGCCGCTTCTGTAGCCAGCAGGAACGGAAACAAACTACTAATCATGATAAACTTCAATCACGGGAAGATAGATTGAGAGAACAGAGACCCACATGGAGGACCGGACACATGGAAAGCTAAGCTGCTAGACGCAGCAACAAGAAACTTTCTAAGCCAACACATCAAGGGACCGCCAAGAATGAGGGAAAAGAATGAACCGGCTATGCTTGATCTGATATTTACCCTAAATGAGTCCGATATAAGGGAAGTTAAGTTGGAAACCCCCTTCGGAATGAGTGATCACAGTGAAATGATCTTTGAGTAATTGGTAGAGCTAGGCATTATCTCCCCCAAAAAATAACTGGGAAACAAAGGGCTTGCAAACCAAAAGGGAAATTATGAGATGGTAAAATTCCTAAAGGATATACCATGGGACACAGAACTCGCAATTAAATCCGTACAAGACATGATGGACTATGTCACCCAAAATTGTCAGCAGGCAGTAAACAGGTTTATCCCGGCCCGACAGGAAAAAATCGAGAAGCAAAAGAAGAATCCGTGGTTTAATAGGGCATGTATAAAAGCAAAGTAACTGAACAAAATGGTCGTGAAGGAACTTCCGAAATAACAGAACACCAGACAGTAGAGAGAGATACCAGAGAACCAGGAACGAGTATGTTAGTGTGAGAAGAGAAGCTGAGAAAAAGTATGAAAATGATATAGCTAATAAAGTCAAGACCGAACCAAAGCGACTGCACCACATCAGGAGGAAAACAACAATGAAGGAACAGGTGATGAAACTTAGAATGGGTGAGGACAGGTATACAGAGAATGACAAAGAGGTGTGAGAGGAAGTTAACAAGAGGTTCCAGGAGGTCTTCACAATAGAACAATGAGAGGTCACTGTGCTAGGAGAGGTGGTAGTAAACGAGGCGGCCTTGGAAGGGTTAGAAATTACAAGAGATGAGGTCAAGCGGCACCTTTTGGATGTGGATGTGAGAAAGGCTGTTGGCCCAGACGGGATCTCACCATGGAAATTGAAAGAGTGTGCAGGAGAGCTTTGCTTGCCACTCTCCATAGTGTATAGAAGGTCACTGGAAACGGGAGACCTACCAGAAATATGGAAGACGGCTAATGTAGTCCCAATATACAAAAACGTTGACAGATAAGGGACACTGAACTACAGGCTAGTGTCCTTAACTTGTATTTCATGCAAAGTGATGGAGAAGATCGTGAGGAAAAAACCTAGTAACACATCTGGAGAGAAGGGACTTCGTGACAACCAATCAACATGGGATTCATGGAGGGTAAATCTTGCCTTACAGGCTTAATAGAATTCTACAATCAGGCGACAAAGATTAAGCAAGAAAGAGAAGGATGGGTGGACAACAATTTTTTGGACTGTCGGAAAGCCTTTGACCCAGTACCCCATTAAAGGCTCATGCATAAGCTGGAGAAACAGGCAGGAGTAACTGGTAGGGCACTCCAGTGGATAAGGGAGTACCTAAGCAATAGGAAGCAGAGAGTTACAGTGAGGGATGAGACCTCAGATTGGCGTGAAGTCACAAGTGGAATCCCACAGGGCTCTGTACTTGGACCTAACCTGTTTCTGATATACGTAAATGATCTCCCAGAGTGTATAATCTCATTCCTCTCAATGTTCGCTGACGACGCCAAAATTATGAGAAGGATTAATAATACAGGAGAACCGCTTGAGGCTTCAAAAAGACCTGGACATGGTACAGAAATGGTAGAACAAATGGTTGTTAGAGTTTAACCCAAGCAAATGCAATGTAATGAGGATAGGTGTAGGAAACAGGTGACCAGATACAAGGTATCATTTGGGAGATGAAATACTTCAAGAGTCTGAGAGAGAGAGAAAGACCTGGGGGTTCATATCACGCCAAACCTGTCCCCTGAAGCTCATATCAAGAGGATAACATCAGCGGCATATGCCAGGTTGGCTAACATAAGAAGGGCCTTTAGAAACTTGTGTAAGGAATCCTTCAGAACTTTGTATACCACATATGTCAGACCAGTCCTGGAGTATGCGGCTCCAGCAAATCCCACGTCCATATGTAGTCAAGCATAAGACTAAACTGGAAAAGGTTCAAAGGTCCACCAAATTAATACCCGAACTGAGGGGTATGAGCTACGAAGAGAGACTATGGGAACTAAACCTCACGTTACTGGGAGACAGAAGAGTTAGAAGGGACATGATCACCACATACAAAATTCTTAGAGGAATTGATAGGGTTATCTTTAGGTTATCTTGAGATGATTTCGGGACTTAGTGTCCCCGCGGCCCGGTTCTCGACCAGGCCTCCACCCCCAGGAAGCAGCCCGTAGCAGCTGACTAACTCCCAGGTACATATATACTGCTAGGTAACATGTGCATCAGGGTGAAAGAAACATTTTGCCCATGTGTCTCCGCCTCCACCGGAGATCGAGAGACATTAAGATAAAAACAGGTTTTTACCACAAGGGGCACACGCACTAGGGGACACAGGTGGAAATTGAGTGCCCAAATGAGCCATAGAGACGTTAGAAAGAATTTTTTCACTGTCAGAGTTGTAGACAAATGGAATGCATTAGGGTGATGTGCTGGAGGCTGACTCCATACAAAGCATCAAGTGCAGATATGATAAAGCCCAGTAGGCTCAAGAACCTGTACATTTGTTAATTGACAGTTGAGAGGCGGGACCAAAGAGCCAGAGCTCAACCCCCACAACCACAATTAGGTAAATACACACCACTACACACACTACCACACTAAACCACAACACCACTACAAACTACCACACTTCATTACGCCACACCACTACCACTCACTACCACTCCCACTATGCCACACCACCAGCACACACTAACACACACACTACCACACACACTACCACATACACAAACCACCACACACACACACACACACACACGCACACACACACCAACACACACACACACACGACCACACACACACACTACCAAACCACAACTACCACACACACTTCAACATAACCAAACGCACTACCACACCACACCACTACCTTACACTACCACACAACACCACAACGCATCACCACTACCACACCACTCTGGATCACCACACTGCCTCACCACACTACCACACAACATCTCCATACCATACCACACCACTACTCTATATTACAACACTACCACACCACATTACAATATGACACTACCACAACACCACGTAATATTACCACAAAACAGCACTACAAATCACACCACTCTACCATACAACACTACCACACTATGCAACCTCACAACGCCACCGCACAACACTACCCCACCACACTAACCAACTACACTACCATGCCACCACACCATATTCACACATTACCATGCCACACTACCCCACCACACTATACAACCCCACCTCAACACATAACCCCACCACAATACCACACCACGCCACTTCATCACAATTACTACACCACCCTACCAAACGTCCACCATGCCACCACCACTACCAAACCATGGCACAGTACTACCTCAACACATTTCCACCACCACCACAATTAGTATCCCACTACTTCCACACTGTAATTACTGCAAAACCCCACCACAATACCCCCAACCGCGCCATATTTCAACCTCACACTACCACGAATAACCACTAGGCTACCACTATACCATCATTACCACACCACACCACAACCATTAACTACCAACACCAACAATCCATCAACTACAAAAACACCATTGCAATCAAGATCTACTTCCACCAACCATCACATCAATCACCACTACCACCAACCACATCAGCATCAATCACCACTACCACCAACCATAACCACTACTACCACCAACAATAACCACCACTACCACCAACCACAACTATCAACCACAAATGCCACAAACTACAATCGTCAACCATCAGTTATAACCAGCACTTCAACCAACCCCATCTCCCTCTCTGGATCGTTGTCGCCATGAGAGGGCTTGGTGGGCGGCTGCCGGTGTGTGATATTCCATGGGTCAGGCCACTGTCCTTTAGAAGCCTTATGCTCCTGCTACTGTCTTTACCAATTTTACCAGAACTCTTTTTCCTTTTCCTTGTGTTTCATTTTTCTTCCCCCTCCCTCCTCTTGTCCTTTCTAATTGTCATTTCCTGCCGACCTTTTGCCAGTCTTGATTATTCTTTCGCACTTTTTCTGTTTTGATGCCTGGGTGTTTGGGGAGGCATACTCTCTCACCTGTAGAACTGGAATATCCAACGACTCGAGCGAGGGGGACCCTTTTATTGTCAATCCTCCTTTCATCGTTCACCCAATCTCAACAGACTGATGGTTCTTAAAATGGCGTGTGTGGGGCATATACTCACGACGCATCCCTAGGAGGCCCCGGCAAAATCGGCAACATGTCTCTTGTTGGGTGTCCAGCCTCTAATTGTGGCTCTGTGGTTGGTACGGGGGCACATTCGTGAATGAAAGTATTACCTCTTGCTTCCAAGTAGCTGAATACTGTTCCTCTTATGACTTCTCAGGCTTGTGGGGTGGGCGACAAAGCCCCCGAGTCTGTGTCTGTTGGAAGACCGGGCTCTGTAGCCCCTGCTTCATTGGGCCCAGACCTAGCTCCTCCTGACTTCTCCCCTCCCTCCTCTGCGGTTGGGTCCAGCCATATGCCCCGAGCGGTGACCACCTCGTTCCATGGCGGGGCACAGATTCTTATTGTGACTACTGCACCATTTAACCCCCCTCTCTCTTTCTCTCTGGGGGTTCTCACCGCCGTCCCCGTCACGGCCGCACTCGCACGATCCCTTCCCATATTGGTACATACCAAGCCTTGTTTGGTCCTGCTTCGTGGGCTAAATACTTTGATCACCTCCTTCTGGATTCTACACCTCCTGACGATTTCTCACCCCACCCGTTTCGGCACATGTGTTGTTGCTGCTCCTTCACCGGATACAGCTACCCGCTTAGCCTCATTGTCCTGCATTGGAGAGACCCGTGTTTGGGTCTCCAAAAACGCTCCATTAAATGCCAGTGTTGGTACTGTTCTCCTCCCGCACCATGTTGCAACTGGTGTTAGGGACCTAAAAGACTGCCATGAGGATATTAAACATATCCTGGAAGCCCAAGGCCATCCTGTCCTCCAGGTAGACACGTTCACTCGTCCCCCTCGTGGTCGTCACTGTCAGCCCCTTCGAGTTGTGAAAATCACCTTTGATAGTAGGACCCTTCTGCCCTCTATAATTCTTGCTGGTGCCAGTTGCTCCGTTCAGGAGTACATTCCCTCTCCTAGACTTTGCAATAAGTGATGGAAGTTCGGGCATGTTGTCCTCAAATGTTCATGTACTGTGCATCTAGGCCCCATGTGTGGGGCCGATGACCACTCTAAGTCCGAGTGCACTTAACCCCAGGCTCGTTGCCTCAATTACGGTGACACCCACCATACCTTCTCCCGCTCGTGTATTCACTACAAATTTGAGGAAGCCATCCTCAGCTTGAAACACCAGGATCGTCTGCCTTTTCCTGAAACCAGATGCCAAGTTTGCACCCTTTCGCTGGCGTATCCTATGCTCGTGTGTTGCGTTCTTCATCTCCTCGTCCTTCACACCTTACTCAGTCTCACAACCTTTTCCAGATCTTAGACCCAGACACGCCCACCACTTCCTCCCCTGTTCCTTTACATTCTGTCCCGAAGGGACCCCCCTCCTGATTCTTCATCTGAAGTTTCCCCTCCTTCCTACCCAGTCTGTCATGTCTCCGCTGTTGTCTTTCTCCAATCCTTCTTCCCATCCTTCCCCCCAGTCTCTTGGCCCTCCACGCCACCTGTCTGTCCAGGCTGATGACCATCACCCTCCCAGCAATCTTCACGTTGTTCATTCCCGTTCATCTTCTCCTGTTGAGACAATTGAGTCTGTCGCCCAGTACGTTGTTGCTGGAACACCTGTCTCCTTGAGTCAGAAGCGTAAGCCTGACTTCTATCCTTCGCCCTCCCCGGCAGGTAAAAAGGCATCGCTTTCTTCCTCACTCCCCACCTCTGACTCTCTCGCTCCGTCCCCTTCCATTTCGGTGGTCGGGCCCCCTGTCCCAGCTATGGAGGTTTCTTTAGCTCCTTATTCCCTCTCAGTTGCTGCCCTTGCTGAGGTACGTTCCCTGGTTTCTGCCCACCTCCTCCTACTGTCCTTGACTTCCCCTCTCGGTTGTCTCCTCCTCCACCGGACCCTACCCGTCCGCCTCTGGTCTGTCCTCCCGCTCCCTTCACTCCATCCTTATTCAGTTTACCCATTACGCCTAACCCTGATTTTGTGAGTAAAAGGTATACTGTCTGTTCCATTTATCTGCCCCAAATGTCCTGCTTTCCCTTCCTGATCTTAAGCACCTCCTGGACTCCTTGTCAGAGGCATTGCTCCTGTTTGGTGATTTTAACTATCGCCATACCCTCTGGGGTGATGTTCTGACAAATACCCGAGGCCGCCTTCTAGAACCGTTCGTCCTCTATTTTTCCTTGACTCTTCTGAATTCTGGTGAGCCTACCCATGTGGACTTTCGAACTTGCACCCTTTCCTGTGTTGATCTTTCTCTTTGCTTGTCGTCCCTTTACTTAGATCTCAAGTGGCGGGTTCTTGATGTTCTCCATAACAGTGATCATTTCCCCATCCTTATTTCCTTCTTCTCTTTTCATCCTCCTCTTTCCTTCCCTAGGTGGCAGTTTGCCAAAGCTGACTGGAACCTATTCACCCTCTGTGCTACTCTCACTGACCTCTCCTCTCTGCCTCTTCCTCATGCCCTTCTCCCTTTTCATGACACCATTTTTTATGCTGCCCTCTGCTCTATTCCTTGCTCTACCTCCCTGGGCACGCAAAAGAGCGTTCCCTAGGGGAATGCGGACTGTGCTCGGGCTGTCCGCTGTAAGCGCTCAGCCTGGAAGAAACACCGACGCCGACAGACGGCTGATTCTTTTATTTTGTTTCGGAAAGCAAGTGCGATGGCCCGTAGGACCAACCGCACAGCTAAGTGTGAGAGTTGGAATTTATGTTTCCACCATTACATCGGATACTCCTCTACTGCAGATCTGGGTAAGTTCGTTCTAGATATCTCGCCAGTTTTTAACCTCCGCGGCTTTCTTGTGGCGGACCCAGTGCAGGTCGCGACTTAACTGGGTTCCCACTTTTCTTCTGTTAGCTCTGGCTCCCATCTTCCTCAATCCTTCCTTCTTCGTAAGCCCGTTCTTGAATCCTATCCCTTAGATTTCCGCACTCATGTCCTCCTTCCCTATAACGATCCCTTCTTTCTCTCTAAAATTCAGTCTGCCCTGGCCCTCTGCAGTTCTACAGCAGCGGGCTCAGATGATATTCATTATGAGATGCTTCGCCATCTCCCTCCTTGTACGACTCGACATTTACTGAGTCTGTATAACCAGGTCTGGGATTCGTCGTCAGTCCCTGAGGACTGGCTCGATGCCGTTGTACTTCCTATAAGGAAACCGGGGTCTCTCGGGACATTCCTGAAGGACTTCCGCCATATTGCCCTTACGAGTTGTGTCTGCAAACTCTTTTAGCGTATGGTAAATATTCGTATGATGTGGTTCTTGGAACACCATCACCACCTCTCTCCTTCTGAATTTGGTTTTCGTAAGTGCCGCAGCACAACTGATGTCCTGGTGAACTTGGCGGTCTATATTCGTACCGGTTTTGCTGCGAAGACCTCCGTTGTTGCTGTCCTTTTATACCTGGAAAAGGCTTATGACACAACCTGGAGATACGATATTCTGTCCCAACTTCGTTCTTTTGGCCTTCGTGGTAATCTCTCGCTCTTCCTCCAAAGATTCCTCTCTCGTCGTTCCTTTCGAGCCAGGCTTGGTACCACTCTCTCTACCTCTTTTTCAGCAATACAAAGGTGTGCCCCAAGGTAGTGTTCTGAGCACTACTTTTCTGGTTGCTCTCAATGGTCTTCTTTCCTCCCTTCCTTCTGGCATCTTCTCTGCTCTGTATGTCAACGATCTTACTCTTTGCTGTCGAGGTGATGATTCGCCTCTCCTTCAAAGGGGGCTTCAACCTTATGCGTTTCTGTTCTCGTATTGGCATCCTTGGTGATACTTAGCGCCCTCTGATTATTCCGCACATTTGGTGGTGCTACATAGCCTTCCCGGTTTGGTGCCTTCTTTTGATAATTACTTACTTCCACCAACCACAATGATCAACCAACCACAAATGCCACCAACCACTACCATGAACCACAACAACCAACCACTACTGCTACCAACAACACCTATTATCTTCTACTGTCACTAACCTCAGCAATCAACCACCACTGCCACCAACCATCACAATCATCAACCACCACAATCATCAACCACCATAACCATCAGCCACCCTAAGATCCACCACCATAACCATCAACCACTACTACCACCATCCACCACTATCACTACCCACAACCATCTACCACCACAGTCATCCACCACCACTGCCATCAACCACCACAGCCATCAACCAGCAAAATTATCACCCACCACTAACATCAACTACCACATTCATTAACCACCACTTCCATCAACCACCATAATCATCAACTATCACATTCATCAAGCACCATAATCATCAACCACCATTCCAGTCAACCACCAATCCCATCAACCATCACAATCTTCATCCACTACAATCTTCATCCACTGCACAATAACCATCAACCACAAACCTCCACAACCACTAACCACCAGAATCATGAACAACTTTCCTCCACAACGAAACCTTCTTCCACCACCACCACCAGTACCTCCTCTACCATCACGACCAACACCTCCACTAATACTACCACCATAATTTTCAATACCACTATCACCACAACCTCTACTACCACCACCTTCACAATCACCACCTCCATTACCACCACCACCAGCACTTCCATTATGACCACCTACACTACTACCACCACAAGCACCACTAACACTACCGCCTCAACTTCCACTACCACCATTTTCACCAACACCCCCTTCACTACCATCACCACATCCACAACTACCACTACCACCACCAGCGGCACCTCCACTATCATCAGAACCTCCACTATCACCACCTCCACCAGCTTTTCCACTACCACTACAAGCACCTACACAACCACTTTAACCACCAGCAGCACCTCCATTACCACCACCAGCACCTCCAATATCACCACCAGCACCTCCTCTACTCCAACACTTCCAATTCCACAACCACCAGCACTCCACCACAACCAGCACCTCCATTACAACTACAACCACCAGCACCTCCACTGCCACCACAACCAGCACTTCCACTATCTCTAACAGCACCTCAACTACTACCAATTTCCCCTCCACCACCAGCACTTCTACTACCACCACCACCACCTTCACAATCACTACCACCATCACCACCGGCCCCCACTACCACACACCATTACTACTACACTACACCACCACCAAACACTACAACTACCACACCTCACCACACTACCACCATACACTACCTCTGTCACAAAAGACCATAACACGCTACCTCACTACTCCACCACATCTCACCACCACTACAACACCTCACTACCACACTACAATACCACACAACACTACCACACCATATTACCACAACACCATTACAACGCAATACTAGTATACCACCCAACCACACAACCCCACAACACTAACACACAACCTCACCACACTATCACACCACGCCACCATTTCCATACCACCCTACCAGACTTCCACCGCCACCACAACTAATACCTCACTACTACCACACCACATCTACCACATTGCAATTACTGCACGACCCCATCACACTACCACACCGCCGCACCATATTGCCACCACAACAATCAACCACAAACACCATCAATCACTACCAAGTACGACCATCACCCATAACTACCTTTAAGGGCCTTTAAGGGGGCCTAACGGCTGAGTGGACAGCGGTCAGGATTCGTAGCCTTAGGGGTCCAGGGATCAACCCCTGGGGAAGGCGGAAACAAATGGGCAGAGTTTCTTTCACCCTAATACACTTTTTCATCTTGCAGTAAATAGGTACTTGGGAGTTAGACAGCTGCTATGGGCTGCTTCCAGGGTGTGCGTGTGTGTGCAGAAAAAATCAGTTGATTGATTGACAGTTGAGAGGTGGGCCAAAAGAGTCACAACTCAAGCACAACTAGGTGAGTACCACTGCCACCAACCACAACAACTGACCACCACTGCCAACAAAAACAACCCACCAAGGACAACCATCACCACTACCATGGATTCTTCATTAAGTGAAAATAATGAATAATAAACCTTGAATCCACCTTTATTATGCTCTTGTTTTATTTTTACTAAATGTAGCAATATATTTGTTATATTTCCTCATTTTTATATATAACATCAATCACGAAAACTACTTTTATGCAACATTTATGGTTGCCACAAGGTCTCAAATTTTGTTTAGCAAACGTTGTGCAGTAAGTCGTGGCAACCCATTTACGACTCAGCAAAATAACGTATCTAATACATGAAAGCAAACGTTGACACTGCTTTCAAACACTTTCCAGGTACGTTGTTGCAACCTAAAATTTCTTCCTGTGGGGTCTCATTATGTAATAAGCATTGCCCGTAAAGAATCAGAGAGCCTGAAACGTCGCATAAAAAATTCCTTGGCACTGTGACTCGTATCACCATTGCATTGGCATTGGCATTGCATTAATGCATTGTGGTGGACACAATGCATCCTAAATGTTACAAAGTTATGATTACCCACAAAGACCGTCATGGTTTAAACAAAAGCGACGTCATGAAGATCCTCAAGAACGGAGCTGGTATCTCCCCCCATTGACATCGGTCAAGAAGATGAGGATATTGTGCTCCTCTTTTCAAGTGCGGAGGACCTTGAAAAACTCCAGGCACTCGATCACACACTTCGCAATCAGCACTACCTCATTTTTCAATTTTCACGTCACTACATTGCTGAAAAAGCAGTTTTTCTTAGCAGGACCAGCCTGCTGAATTACGGTCCGAAAGTGATTTGAGATCCTTCCCAACATCAAGGTCGAAAACCCGAACCTGAGGATATTCGACATTCTGTTCATCAGTGCCAAAGACGACGAGCACCAAACCCTAAAGATAACTCTCACCTACATAGCCACAGCTACACAGGTTGCCACACATGGGCTCTACTGCTTCGGTATTACGAGTCCACTGCACCTAATAAAGAAGGATCGAGACCACAAACTCCAACGAAACGTTTTAGGTGCTACGAGCTCTCCTACCTCACCAATAAGGGGCAGCACCCTGTCCAGAAGTGCAGCCTCTGTGTCCAAGACCACCATTACACAATCTACAAAGAAACACCCTATCCTTGCCTGCTGTGGGACATTTGGGGTTTGACTCTATTTATTTAAATATTACTGTAATGAAAATCAATTACGAAGGACCACCCGCTTTTATAGTAAAGAGGGAAACTAATAAATGTGATCATTAGAAAATTCCTAGATGAACCAGTAACTATGGATAAAATACTAGAGAATATAATCACTTATAGAATTAATGGGCTGTATATAATTTAACTGAATCAAAGCTTCAAACACCTACATTGGGGGGTTATTACTAGAACTTCATATATGTCTAGGAACTAGTGTGGTTCGTGCACCAGTTCATTATGCAATAATCTAATCCTATGACCAATTATAGAATCAATAAAACAATCACCAATAAGAACATAGATTATGAACATGAGAAATTAATGATTATAATAAACACATGTCAATCCAGAAAAACAGTGATCCGAAGAATAATAAAATACAGATAATGTAATTAAAAGAATACGGAAAGGGTCTTAGCTTGAAGACGTTTTCCAAGACATCGGTTATGACTCATCCTCGGAATCTCCTGAACTCATCATGGAACACTGGGAGATGATTAACACGGGAAATGACAGCTCTGGGAATTCTTCACACACGCTGCAAATCAAAATATATTCAGTAGCAACATATTAGGCTGCTAAATATCTATGTTCAAGAAAATTAAAATAGAGAGTGGAGACAGATAATAACCTGTGGTTTTTTATAGTCGCTCGGCGTAACGACAAGCTACCCAGCTATAACCTATCCTAAATGATGCATCAAAAAGGGATAAAGGTACTTAGCTAATAG
This sequence comes from Procambarus clarkii, assembly GCF_040958095.1. NCBI lineage: Eukaryota > Metazoa > Arthropoda > Malacostraca > Decapoda > Cambaridae > Procambarus > Procambarus clarkii. Next base: position 35,258,707 of record NC_091176.1, read on the forward strand.
GGCACTGTGTAAGTTAAGGCTTGCCGAAGCTCGCGTCCTAGGTTCTGGTGTCGAGCCTGGCCTAGATGTTGACGCGCTTCTCTGGCCGGTCACGTTGGGCTACACGGAACAAATTAACAGGTTCCAGGCTGAACATCAAGTTAATTCTCTTGACAATTCAACACGGCGTATACAGTGACACTGACACCAGCTAAGTTGCTGTCTGCAACTATTCTTCACACCTCACAGTGGCGACTTTCTTCTCCCGCTCTAGGTGGCGTCCACTCGGGTGGCTTGGGTAATGGCGTCTCCTCTGCCCTGCATCCCGCATTTGATACACAAATTATTTACTACGAATAATATCATTTCTCGCAGTTGCGATTGAAATGCTCGGATAAGGACGGGTTTATTATTCAGAGGAGTTAAATATTATTAATTGCTCGTTTTACGATGCTAAACAAGCAATGGAGATGAATTAAAGTCTCGCCAAGGCATTCACGCGTGACGTTAAATTTATTACCAGATAACAGTTGTAACTATAAACGCTCTATTTGGCATTAGTTGGGGATCAGTTTATCTGTAAATAATTATCACACAGAACACCGTTGTTGTATAGAGAATCAAACTCAATTCTCAGACACACTGGATATAGATGTGTTTATTATAATGGAATATGACGCAATACTGGCGTCTGGTGACGTAAGAATTCTAGCCTTATTGTACAGATGTAATTATTAGTACATGTGAACTCTACATTTGGTTAATTTTAATTACTACAGTGATTAGTAGATTTAGTAATAATTAATAATAATACAACAGTGTTGTATTATTGTTGGAAATTTCCAACATAACTCCGGGGGGAGAATTTTAGGGTCGCAGTGTAATGTGGAGTACTGACACACCCATCCCGAAGTTAGTATTAACATTAGTATATTTGTATGTTAGTATGTTAGTACACACATAATGAATGTCCCGTATTTGTCAAGGACATACAAGAAACTTAAGTCTTGCTGATTTCATGTTAAATGGAACATGTTATTAAGAATTACTTAAAGTTGATGAGTAAGAAAGCTTACAATAAACTCTGAGACTGGTGTCGCTATGACATGTAATGTGTATGTTACAAAATCTCAACGTCTGTAAACTCTCAGATAATCTAGATAAATAATGTTATTTACAGCCTATACAACAATTAAAGATTTAAATCACACAATTCAAACAACAGAGAATCTACTGCATTGAGAATGTCCTGGGTCACAGTGACTTGTAATGGTTTGTTACTCGACATCACACCACAGTATCATCATGGTTGATTAAATTGGATGTAAAGGGATTTACTCTTGGTCAGAGCAGTAATAGGCTTGCTGTTTCCACTTACATTGTTGAGCAGCAGCTCTAGTGGGGCTGTTGCTCGGAGGATCAGAATTACTGTCCTCGGAAACTACTGGGAAGCTAGTTCTGGTTGATACTCTCGTTCAGCCAATTCGAGAGGAACCAGCTTCTCTAAAGTTTTTAGAGTAGTGTTGCCTCGGCATAAAACTGACTACTCTCAGGGTACCTTGATGATCTGGATGAATGGCAACAATTTTGCCTATGGGCCACTCTGACCTTGGTCCATCACTGTCGACTAGTACTAGGTCCCCTGGTTTAAGTTGCACTTTATTATAAGGACTCGAAGCTCCGTAGTGGTACTCTCGTAGAGCTGTGAGGTACTCTCGAGTCCACACCTCATTCCACCTGTTAATAACCCTTGAGAGATGTTGGTAGTTTTCCACTAAGTCACTTCTGGTTACATGTGACGGGTCTACAGGGTCCTCTTCGGCTAAAGGTATGAGAGGGCTCAGTAGACCTCCATGTATCAAGTGTGAGGGACTCAGAGGTTCTCTCTGGGTGAAATCATCAGACAGGTATGTTAATGGGCGGTTATTGACTCGCGCCTCGATTTCCACAACAATGGTTTGGAGTTCGGAGTAACTGACCTTTTGTCTGTGTAAGGTTTTTCTTAAACACTTCTTGACTGTGCCTATCATTCGCTCATAGAACCCACCTTGCCAAGGGGCTCTTGGTGCTATAAATTTCCAGTGACATTGTCGTCTCTGCAGGACTGACTGTACTTCTGGGTGATTCCAGACTTCTCGCAGACAGGCTTCTCCTGCCACAAAATTGGAACCATTGTCCGATATCATTAGTTTGGGACAAGATCTGCGAGCTGCAAATCTACGGAATGCCTGGAGGAAGGCTTCAGCACTCATATCTGAAGTCACTTCTAAATGTACGCCTCTGGTTGTAGCACACGTAAAGAGACAAATGTATGCTTTCACTGGAATCTTGTCTGGGTTGCCAGTGAGAAGTAAGGCCCCTGTGCAATCAACACCAGTGGTTTCAAAAGGACGAAGATGAACCACTCTTTCTTCAGGGAGTGGTGGAGGTCCTGGGTAAGGACATACTCTAGCATCGTATCTTTTACAGATTACACAGAATTTAATTATTGACTTAACTGTCTGACGACCTTGAGGAAGCCAGTACTTTTGTCTAAGGTCGGTGAGAGTATCTAACACTCCACCATGTAAAGTACCATATTGATGATGATGTAAAATTAGAAGTTTAGTGATGATGTGGTGACGAGGTAGAAGAATTGGATTCTTTGTGTCCAGATCAATTTTTGCATGAAGCAAACGTCCTCCACATCTTAGTATATTATGAGTGTTGGCATCATACCAGATACCTAGAGATTTAGTTAATTTATCTGGAAGATTTTCATATTCGCTTCCATATGTCTCTTGTTGTGCACGTTTGATCCAGTAGAGGATAGGATTGGGAAACTTATGTCGAATTCCTATCTTAGCAAGAAAGTCAAACACATGTGCAGTCACTCTTAATAACTTACTTAAGTTAGAATAATTGTGAGGATCAATGGCTAAGATTCGTTGAGGTTCTGGTTCTTTCATGGGAGTGGTGATATTGGTCACTATGACTTGTGGCTTTTGTTTGGGCCACTGACCACCAACAAGCCATGAAGGTCCATTGAACCACAGCGAAGACTTGATGAGTTGTTTTAGTGTTAATCCTCGAGATAAATAATCTGCAGGATTGTCCTTAGTAGGAACATGTCTGAATTTATATCCAGTAGATAACTCATGAATTTCCCTAACACGATTACTGACGTAGGGAGTCTTGTTGTTATTGTAACATATTAGGCTGCTAAATATCTATGTTCAAGAAAATTAAAATAGAGAGTGGAGACAGATAATAACCTGTGGTTTTTTATAGTCGCTCGGCGTAACGGCAAGCTACCCAGCTATAACCTATCCTAAATGATGCATCAAAAAGGGATAAGGGTACTTAACTAATAGGGCACTGTGTAAGTTAAGGCTTGCCGAAGCTCGCGTCCTAGGTTCTGGCGTCGTAGTAACGAACACGTGGTGTCGAGCCTGGCCTAGATGTTGATGCGCTTCTCTGGCCGGTCACCTTGGGCTACACGGAACAAATTAACAGGTTCCAGGCTGAACGTCAAGTTAATTCTCTTGACAATTCAACACGGCGTATACAGTGACACTGACACCAGCTAAGTTACTGTCTGCAACTATTCTTCACACCTCACAGAGGCGACTTTCTTCTCCCGCTCTCGGTGGCGTCCACTCGGGCGGCTTGGGTAATGGCGTCTCCTCTGCCCCGCTCCGCGTCCCGCATTTGATACACAAATTATTTACTACGAATAATATCATTTCTCGCAGTTGCGATTGAAATGCTCGGATAAGGACGGGTTTATTATTCAGAGGAGTTAAATATTATTAATTGCTCGTTTTACGATGCTAAACAAGCAATGGAGATGAATTAAAGTCTCGCCAAGGCATTCACGCGTGACGTTAAATTTATTACCAGATAACAGTTGTAACTATAAATGCTCTATTTAGCATTAGTTGGGGATCAGTTTATCTGTAAATAATTATCACACAGAACACCGTTGTTGTATAGAGAATCAAACTCAATTCTCAGACACACTGGATATAGATGTGTTTATTATAATGGAATCTGACGCAATACTGCCGTCTGGTGACGTAAGAATTCTAGCCTTATTGTACAGATGTAATTATTAGTACATGTGAACTCTATGTTTGGTTAATTTTAATTACTACAGTGATTAGTAGATTTAGTAATAATTAATAATAATACAACAGTGTTGTATTATTGTTGGAAATTTCCAACACCTGCTCTGCAATAGTGATCACCCTGCAATTTCCTACCGCTGCCCCAGAAGACAGGAAAAAATCAAGGCCCAGGTTGGAGCAAAGAAGGCCAAACCTCGTAACTCCACCACCAGAGCCAAAGGAGCAATATCCAACACCTCAACTCCCATCAACCAACCAGAAGACTTTTCAATCTTATCAAATGGTAGCAACTCCTACCAGTCTGCCCCGCCTTCACAATGGGAAACCAAGGCCCAAATAGCACCTTCACAGCCCTTTGCATCACTTGCAGGCACTATTCCAGGACTGTTAGGACTTCCGGAGTGGCTTGCCAGACCAGACAACCGCCGATTTGTCAGTGAACTGAACACGTTGTACATAGCCAATGGCCTAAACCCTATCATTGCCCCCGGTGAAAGTCTCATTACCTGCCCTACTACACATGGGACTTCCACAAGATCTATCTCAACACAGACTCAAGCTCCACCAAAGACCCAGGCTGCACAAACAGCAGCATCCTCTACTCCAGCCCCCAAGCTCCAACTATCACCATCTAAGCAGATGCACTTGCTGCAATGCTATCAACGACCACTAACACCTCCACCGTCGCGACTGAGCCAGCTTCTACCGCAACACATCGACTCCAGAGCTAACCTCAGCTTCAGGCTGGGAGACCACATCAACACCCACCAACTACAGATTACACCTCAATCTCCTCAGACGAGAAACTCTCAGTAGGAGCTCCATCGCCGCAGCACTCCACCTACTCCCACATCCACAAACTTCAATGACAGCACAGCCATGTCAACTCGAAGCAAGGCTCAGACTAAGAAAAAACGGAATACCTAGAGGACTTCACTAACTCACCAACTCTATAATTAGTACAGCCAGCCCTCTGAGACAGACCCCATCCCCCTCAAGAACAGAAAATAGGTCAGGCGGGATATGTACTTCTGGCTGGCACTCGGACTTCTTAACCTGCGTTGCTTTGGATGGTGCTCTAAACTACGACAAATACCCACGAATCCTCGTCCTGCAGCTGGGTTAAGCCCTGGCACTACTCCTTATGACTATGAAGTTTCCTCTCCAGACTATTCTTCCGTCTGTTCCCACTTTCCACTCCTCGTTTATCTGTACAATCCCTTCATTCATTCATTCCGTCATCTTGTGCTAGAGCTGTGTATGGCAGGAGATGAGGCTCTTCTGCGTAGCATAGTATCAAGGGGGTTGGTATATGATTTGTCGGTGTACAGGATATGTTCCTTGTTCAGCAATGGTTCCTAAAGTGTTTTCACGACACTGCCAGAGAACTGTATAGATATTGCCCTGGTATGTCAATGTCCGAACCAGAATATAATATCATGACATGACCATACCAGTTCCACAGTCACATAAAACGAAAAAGTTTAGGCCAAACTGCGTAACTTTGGTGGTATGTACTGCTTGAACGTTAGTCGTCCCTGGAAGAGAACTAGGGATTCATCAATCACGACATTTTGCCCAGGTATAAAATAGTCACGGAACTTTTCTCTCACTTCACTCAATATTTTTCGCACATTCCACAATCTGTCGTGCTTGTCTTCGTTATCAATGTTCTAAAAGTGCAGGCACATGAAAAGTGCAAGATGTGAGATATAACGTGACATGTACTTGTAATGTAAACAAACGTGACATGTAAGCAAGTGGGTGGGAACAAGGGTGTCTTTGTTACAATTATCTTGTATCACGTGTTTTCCTGCATGTTTCACCATCATATACAGCACTAAAAATGCATACATTTCTCCAAGAGTAGTGTCTTTCCAATGTGTCATTAAGGAGGCAGGAAAAATTCCAGAAGAAATGGAGTTGCGCAGTATTTTGGTTCGTTTTTGAAACAGGTGCTGCATGATTTGCTCATCAAAATAAGCTATAAAATATTATATTTCAGCCATATTATCACCGTTATAGGGGAATCTATGTGTGATACCATCATCGGTATTATCAAATGCTGGTAAATGTTGCACCAATTTTTTTTTTTTTTTTTTTTTTTTACATGCAAAGCATGCAATTTAAATACAATAAAAACAGAGAAAACATAACAACACAAAACAAAACAAGAAACCACCGGCCAGAAGGGCCGACAGCACAGTACAATAAATTACAAACACGATAAATCCATTGAAAAACACAGCAGACATCAAGACACAAAATAGAAACAATGACAAATAAGCAAGCACAGTAACATGTCGAAACAAAACATAATAAAACAAAACAAATATCAAGAGGCATAACATTGAACATAACAAGAAAATCACAATACACATCAAACAAACAAAAATAACTAACACGTACAACATGTAATGCAACAATAAAATACCAGTGCAAAGATACAGCACATAAATAAGACATGAATAAAAACACTCACACCAAACCAACCACCTCGCAACAAACAAAGGGAGAGGCCAATATGTACAATAATAACAAACAAGCAAGCCATTCAATCAAGAAAACAAAACTTAGGAACATACACAACAACAAACAAGCACCGGCCTGAAGGACCGAGAACAAAACACATACATAAAGGACATCATGAAATAGAACAAGAAAATCGCACAGCACACAAGCCCCCCCCCCCCAAAAAAAAAGACGGCGACGCCCCACAGGGAGTACCAGGAAGGCCCACGGGAGCAGCAGGGCCAGAGACAGGAGCAGGAGCAACATCCGATGGCACCACTACATCCGGAGGAGGGCCAGCGACAACCGGGGGGGAACATCGGCCGACGCTGGGGGAGCCTCAGCAGCGAACGGGACGCGCACCTGCTCACCCCCTGGAGTCCTCCTCCAGAGGGAGCGGCGGGAAATCCTCTTCGCGGAATAAATTCACGGGAGCGTTTGGATCAGCAGCACACCTAGCAGCCTGAGGTCCCAACAAGCCACACCGGAAACAAGTACGGGGTTGCCCGGCATAAAACACGCGCACGTAGTACCCTAACAGCCGGACAGATGACGGAATATCCGCCCTCAGTCGCATCCCGAGGGCCCGAATGTTGGCCTTCACACCCGAATACTTTCCAGACGATAGCGAGTTCATCCACACACTGACGACGAAGCCATACCTCTGGAAGAAACGCCGGAGGAGAGTTTCAGGAAACTCCATGGGGGCGCCATGGACACTTACATACGTCACAGCACCACTACGGTCCAAAATGGTCACAGACCCGCTGCCGTCCTGCAGCAGCAAAGTACGCCTCTCATACCTCCGGAGAAAATCACGGTACACCGGCTCACCCACAAACATGATGGCAAGCAGTGACCAGCTCGACACCGTATACGTCCTGGACCGGGACCCTGAGCATGTCACTCAAGACCAAGTCCACAAGCGGGTAACCCGCATGGCCAGTAAACTCCAAACCTATAGAGTTTATCCTCACAATAGCTGGAAGATGGCCGCCCATCACAAACACGCCACGTCCACACCACCAGGAACAGCAAGGAGGGTAGAGACACCCACACCCCCTGCTGGCGAAAACTGCAACTACCACAAACTGCCGGAGCGGTCAAGCGACACGTCTACACCGCACGGCAGCTCAGGTGAGACTCCTGTTGCGCCAAATTGTCACAATCCTCCTACACTAGTTCAGCATTTCTTGTTGTCATGACGCTGGCACCACGGCCTACACTAGTACGAGCACCACCAGCACAGTGGCCAAAAACTAATTTGAGGTCATGGGCATAATGTTGTCTTTGTCCTGAGGCCTCGTGAGACGCTGGCGCTTGGCTCGTCGTGTTTCCTATTAACAGCACCTATATAACCGCTTACACTCGGCTCATCAACATTGCTCGTATCTGAGCAAATGTCACTGAACCCAGAAAAAAACTTATCACCTATATCCTCACTTTGTAGAGACATGTCAGATGGCACAGGTGGTGATGGTAAATCCACTGGTGTTGACCTAGGGCGGCATGGCAGAGCTGTCGACACTCGTTTACTTTACATACCACTCTCCACAGGGTCAACTTCAATGCCCGTATCACTAGTATCTAAAAGATCTAACTATTGTTAGGACTTTTTCCAAATTTTGGAATGCATTCGACCGGCGATTATTCATAGCATTACATGAGTAATACTATGCATGATAGCATAATTGGGATTGGTAAGCACACTATCGTTTGACATAAGTAATATTGTCATTGACAACATAAGTTAGCTAGTGAAGCACAAAGTGTTGTGTGACATATGTAATGTTGTAAATGAGACCATATAAGTAGTTCTTACCGATATTATCTGTTGCGTTGACATCTAATCCGGCATCAAGAAGAATATCGACAGTGTCCCTGTCACCACTACGGGCAGCCCAATGGAGGGCTGTGCTGCCTGTCAAAAAACATGAACATTGTTACAAAGAATGAGTTATCACAGCTCGATAAGATGTTTTCAACAATTAAATATGCTTCTCCCGTGCATAACAGGTTATTATATTCTAGTTACATATATTTATCATAAATATTTGGTATTCAAAATATATGAAAATTATACTTCTCGCTAATTTTGAGAGCAGAGCTGGAGGATGTTGCCTATGCTAGGCAAATATAAATACAAATTAAGCTGTTTTGCACACCACAATTGTTATCTTATCATTTATTGATGTAAATGAAAGTGCCAGTAATGATAGTGTCAAGTTAAAAAGGAGGTCCAGTAATGCTATCCTTATCCGTCCATTTCTGACCATAATTGAAAATTGAAGTTGAAATATATATTTCATTTGCTTATCAACTAGGATACTTACAATAATCTGCATCTCACTAGTTGGTATTTAGCCAGGTTAGTTTGAGAGGATAACTACAGTTAAACAATGTGACAATTAACTATACATGCTCTGTACATAATGTTATGTGGCCAGACATGCATGAGATGAAGGTTTGGTGTTTAGCTTTAAGTCTATTAACAGTGATTGCATAAAACATTTAAAGAAAGATATCCCAGAGAGGTGGAGGTGTCAAGTGGGGACAGGAGAAGTGTAAGTGAGTGGAAACTACTTTGCATGTGGGATGGGCCAAGGGCTTATCCCAGCTTGCAGGATATGTGGTCCGAGTATTATAAATATTATTATTATTATATATAATTATTATTATTGTTGTTGTTGTTGTTGTTGTTGTTGTTGTTGTTGTTGTTGTTGTTGTTGTTGTTGTTGTTGTTGTTGTTGTTGTTGTTGTTGTTGTTGTTGTTGTTGTTGTTGTTGTTGTTGTTCTTTTTATTATTTGTATTATTGTTATTGTTATTATTAATATTATTATTAATTGTCATCCACACTTCCGTGAAAATAAACATTTCACTCACCTGGACTCTAGGAGACTCGAAGTCAAAAATTACAGTTTGGCAGCAGTAGCTGCTTCTGGAATCTTTCCTAATTAGGTCTACTTAATAGCTTGGTTGATAGAACTTCCAACTCACACGTGTGGGGTTCGTGGTTCGAGTCTCCTAGAATCCACGTGAATGAAATATTATTATTTATATTATTATGATTATTATTATTATTGAAAAAATCCATTGGGACTATAGGTGGGCGCGAACCTACAACCCCGGCATTGCCAGTCACGTACTCTACCACTTGACAAACCAGTACCTGTAAAAGTCATACAACCGGATTCCAACTCAAATCACAGGAGGTCTGTAAGCCTCCTACTGAAACCAGTCCACGTTTTTACGTAAGCACTCGGGTGGAATGGAAAAATGGTCTTACACCTTATGTCCCTGTTGTATCGTGGGTGGATCTGCTAGGGTAAAAGTCAAGGAAAGGGAGTTCCACCTAATGTGGTTAGAATTGCCCCGGCCCACGGGGAAGCAGATCCCAACAAATAAGAAAATTAAGGACTGTCGTTTAAGCATATCACCTAGCCCTAAGCAAGGGGGGTGATGAAGACTCCAGCTGGAGTTTTACCTTAATATAATTTATTAACCCTAAAACCCCTAAGCCCAACATAAATACTCTACCACCTTGAACCAACCACTTGGAGTGGACGGTAGAGCGACGGTCTCCCCTCATATAGGTCAGCGTTCAATCCCCGACCGTCCAAGTGGTAGGGCACCATTCCTACCCCACCCCGTCCCATCCCAAATCCTTATCCTTACCCCTTCCCAGTGCTATATAGTCGTAATGGCTTGGCGCTTCCCCCTGATAATTTTCTCTCTCTACCACCTCGATCTTACGGTTCATCTCTAACTCCACATAGGCTGGAGAGGACATTTACATACATCAAAATTAGTGGTAAAGTCTGTGATTCCTTAAGAAACAATGTACTTCCTAAATAAGTATAATTTTATCAGACATGTGTTCAAGGGTCAGTACATGGATCAAATTACATGGAACTCCAGGTTCTGATAAGGGAACGCAGACAAAATTACACTTAGAACCAAAGAGTGGCATGTGGGAAGATTACTTAACCTGGTCACAAGATTCAGAAGTAGAGGACGAAATGAGGAAGGGACGCCCAGCCAACGTACGACCAGCACCAAGGTTGCTACACAAGAGAGAAGGCATATTCACACTAACCATGTAGCTAGCTGCCTGGGTTGATCAGCGGATCATAATGTAACCGTTTACTTATTCTCTAATACAATATTAAATTGATATCATGCAGCTCTAAGTACCTATATATCATCCTTGCTTTACAATACGCCAACAAATTATTATCATGGTGTAACTATAAAGCTAGGGGTATCAAAATGTATATAAAACTATACTATGGCAGTGGGTTTATAGTTTCCAGCAGCTGAGCTGTACGCTTCTTAGGCAACCGGGATAGTACGTCAGCTATCACATTTAGCCGACCTGGTAAGTGGTGCTTGTTATGGTTAAAATCTTGCAGAAACAATGCCAGGAAAGTTAAATTATATTGATCTCCCAGCCAGCGCTCAAGTAGAGCCAACAATCATTGTTGGTGACTACAATGCTAGACACAAGGACATTGGTGGCTCTTGCTTCAGTAACGTGAATGGGAATCAACTGCTGTCGCTACTAAATAGTCACCAAGATGTGCAGATTGTGGGTGCCCTTGAATCCACGCATATTTGAGGAGGCATTCTAGACCTCTGTGTTGGTTTCAACAGCTCTCACGTCTGGTGCACATCTATTGTAACAGATTTGTTGTCAGATCATCACCCTAGATTGACTATATGTATCGGAGATACCATCCTGCCCGGTGGGACTTTTAAACGCAAATGGCTCAGTGTTTCTCTTGCTTGACGTGAAGACTTTGTTGCTCATGTGTCAGAGGGGAAGAGCACTTATGATCTCTCCACAGTCCAAATATTTAACGACGGTCTAGTACAGAACATTCAGATGTTCACTGACCTTTTAGGTCGGCCCCCTGTACCATCCAATAGTTGGAACGATATGAAAAGTAATAAACACCATGCCTATTACAATGACCCCAAATTGAGTACTTTGAAACACACTGCCAGAAGAGTTGGACTTGCATATAGGGAAACAAGTACACCAGCAATGCTCAAGCTCTTTCAGAAAGCCCTAGAAAATTCGAGGGAGTGCATAACAGAGCTCAGGCAATATAACTGGGAAACTTTTGTTAACAGTCTCAACTCTCACATCCCCCTCAACCATCAATCAGGCATGGAAGGATATTAAAAGAATTAAAGGCGTTAAAATCGGCCAAGTAGCACACCGTCTTCACAGATGTTACGGCCCTCTCGGGACGCAACGGGGTCCTTACTCTGATGTTGTTAGAGGAAGATATAATGTATCCGTTTCCAAGCCAGTAGTGGCTATCAAGGGATGAGATCCGTGACATAAGTAACTTAAAGGGAGTAAGGAAAGAAGGTTAAGAACTTAATATTATACTTATCACCATCACCGATTAAATATACATATAAATGAGTGCACAAGGGGGAGGGGTATTAACACTATACAAGGGGATTAATCCATAATCTTCGTCTTCTGCTGAAGACGCTGGTGCCTCAACTCTTGGTGCAGAGTCCTTGGTGCTTTCTCCGTGGCCTCACGACGTGTCCTCTGAGAATGCCGAGCCTACCCGGGCCACAGGTCAGCCAAAACACAGGTCCACTGGGGGCACCGTCGTGGAGGCCGTCAACCACACGTCCAGCTGGTCTGCTGGCAGGTACCGAGCCACCAAGGCTGGTACGGCCACACCACGAACGATAAAAGGGGTACGCCCTAGACAGGAGTCTCGTGTGATATCACAAATCACCCTCCTGTCCTCAATACCCCAGTGGATAATCGTCTCCAACAGTCGGTCCCGGGTAAATCCTTTCACTGCCACTCCACTGGCAGGCTAACACACCACAGTGTTCTTCCGGGAAGACGACGTCACAACAGCTGCAGCAAACTTCACAGTATGGAGACTGGCTGCCTCGGGTAGACTGACTCCACTTCCATCACAGTGGTCCCAGGTCGGCTCTGTAAGCAGACACGTCATCAATAACCGGGACACTAATACTTACGGGCTCGGGCACAAACACCTGACGTATCCAGTCCATAGATGGCGCTGTCGTCGGAGCACCACCTCACCAGAGGTCAGGAGCGGCGGTGTTGAGCGCGGAACCAGACTGGAAACTGGTCCTCGAGGCCAGTACACGCTGTCCTCACCAGGTGTCGTCGTCCGTGTGGCGGGGGTTTCGGGAGCTGACCCACAGAAGGCGTGGTTGTCACTGCTCCTTGCTCGGACGCTGGATCCGGGTTCGTAACAACAGAACAAACGAGTAAGTCGATGCTTGGGCAACCAATACTCTAGCTTCAATAATCTTCCCCCAGACACATAGTTCAGATTAAATGCTGGTTATGGAGATCGAGAAAGGCTCGTTGACTTAATGCTCCACAAGGAAGATGAATGCAACGTGCCATTTACTGAGTTTGAATTACTCACGGCCATAAACAAAGGTAAAGCCACATCCCCCGGTGAAGATGGTATCACTTATGACATATTGCGTCTACTTCCTTTAGTAACAGGGAATCCCCTGCTTGAACTGTATAATATGAGCTATGTTACTGGGGAACTTCCTAACTCTTGCACCAACAGTATAATCATTCCAATTCCCAAGCCAAATCAAATCTTTCCGCCCAATTTCCCTTACTAGCTGCATTTGCAAAACATTCGAGAGAAAGGTCCTAAACCGTCTCCTCCATAGAATACGAGCCATGCTGTCCCCCCAGATATATGGGTTCATGCATGCAAGGAGTGTGCATCATTGCATCACCACCTTTCTTACCCTGCAATCTGAAAATTCATATCCCACCTTCCTGGATCTCAAGTCTGCCTTTGATATTGCAAATAGACATTTTATCTTGAGTGAGCTTGCAAGAATGAATATTGGTGGTCGGCTTCTTTGTTGGATCAGGGGTTACTTATCCAACAGGAAATCATCTCTATTTTTCCAGGGGCATAGGAGTGTAAAAAGATACTACAAACTAAGTACCCCGCAGGGAGGTGTCCTCAGTCCTACCTTATTTAATATCTTAATAAACACGCTGTTAACCTTTGTAACAAGCAAACCCAGCATCCACATCATTAGCTATGCTGATGATATAATGATACACACCACTGGGTTATCTTGAGTTGATTTCAGGGCTTTAGTGTCCCCGCGGCCTGGTCCTCGATCAGGCCTCCACCCCCAGGAAGCAGCCCGTGACAGCTGACTAACTCCCAGGTACCTATTTACTGTTAGGTAACAGGGGCATAGGGTGAAAGAAAATCTGCCCATCGTTTCTCGCCGGCGCCCGAGATTGAATCTGGGACCACAGGATCACGTTCCCGGCGTACTGTCCGCTCGGCCGGCCGGCTCCCATGGAAACTCCCATGGTATGCTAACACACAGAACACTCATAACTCTGTATTAGACCCATGTCAGGAACTAGGTTTAGTGATCTCAACAGAGGAAAAGAAAGATACTAAATCGGCGCTCACCCAGGCAGGGAGGAGCTGTTCGCAAGATGCAACTGTCTGATGGCTCCCAGCTTGACTATTTAAACAGATTCAAATACCATGGCCTTAAGGTGCCACTGTATGGTCCTGTTGTATTCAGACTCTGTCGTCAATATAAAGAGAGGCTCCGAGCTCTCAAGCCTGATGCAGGTTATCACTCAAGCTATGGTCGAGCCGGTCGGCCAAGCGGACAGCATGCTGGACTTGTGATCTTGTGGTCCTGGGTTCGATCCCGGGCGCTGGCGAGAAACAATGGGCAGAGTTTCTTTCACCCTATGCCCCTGTTACCTAGCAGTAAAATAGGTACCTGGGTGTTAGTCAGCTGTCACGGGCTGCTTCCTGGGGGTGGAGGCTTGGTCGAGGACCGGGCCGCGGGGACACTAAAAAGCCCCGAAATCATCTCAAGATAACCTCAAGATAGGGTGCCAATGGCAGAATTGTCAAAATGATGTACCTTGCATACATCAGATCTTTAGTGGATTATGCTGCACCTCTGCTTGATTTGATGCCTGAAAGAATGCTTGGAGAGCTTAAAAAATTGCAGAACGAAGCCTTGAGGATAATCCTTGGGTGCCCTCGTACCACAAAGATACTTAACATGAGAAAGGAACTTAATATTCCGAGCGTTGTTGATCGTGTTACTGAAATTAACTGTCAAATTAGTTTAAAAATGCTTAGGCTAACTCATCCTAACCCCTTGCACAGAAGCCCTCCAGAATTTCTTCATTAAAGATCAGCATTTTTCGAGATGGATAACTAAAACTGGGAATGATCTCAAAATATATCAGGTTTATAATTTGTACCACGAGAAACAACAACGGCACTTTCCTGCACCGTGGGAGATTACACCCTCTCCAATTTTAATACCTCCCTTTCCAGCCAAGAAACAAATTAGAGATCAGCCTAAGCTTCATCTTGAGGCAGAGCTCAATGCCTTAAGCCATACTAATGCTCTCTCCACCGAGCATTCTCTCTTTCAAATCATATACACTGATGGTTCCCTACACCGCACCACGGGTGCAGCTGGAAGTGCAGTTGTCCTGACAATGGGTGATGGCTTATACTTTGAGTGGGGAGTCCGTATAAACAACTGGGCCTCTACCCTTCAGACCGAATTATTTGCCTTGCTCCTTGCACTGAAATGTGTACAAGTCTCCAAACTTGATACATTACTTGTAAGTGACTCTTTATCATCCTTAAATGCTCTTAACTCTTTATGACATAACTGTAACATGCTCGTGTCCGAAGCTAGACACAAACACAACAAAATTAATAATGATGGTAACAGAGTCCATTCATGTGGTCTCCATCTCATGTTGGCCTCCGAATGCATTATAGAGCTGATAAGTTAGCCGAAGAATCTGCCTTTAAAGGAGACGTTGAGTGTAACCTTGGATTGTTAATGAGCAATATAAGAGCAGCAATACACCGAGAACTTCAACAAAATCTTGTAGATCTGAGACAAAGTAAAATCGACACCAGTAATTCCATATATCATCATTCTATCATGCAAGAGGAGCCACACATCTATGGTTCGTCCAATAAAATCAGCAGACTTCTAGATGTTAATACTGCTCGGCTTAGACTCGGTTACAAGTATCTCTGGGAATTCTGCTGATGTAGACCTGACCAAATGTAAACTGTGTCAACAAAACTATTCGCACACCCTCCGTCACTATGTGATGGAGTGCGAAAAGATTCGTGAATTCAGAGACAATTATTTAACCAATGTTCCAGCAATGTGTAAATAGTTCATTCAAAATGATCTGCTACCAGACATTTTAGCTAAATATCCCCAGTTTGCAAGCTGTAGGTAGTAACTAAGTGACTGTAACCTATCCACCGCTGCCCACTGGATGGGGGGGGGGAGGGGGGGCCGGTGAGCAGGACAAACATATCAACTAACACTAGCTCTTCACATATGTCAGTTGCTTAATTTCAAAACTTTACTTGAGGTCGAACTCGAACCCATTTATGATGTGACGACTGGATTTTGTAACTAGCTCATCAAGATTGTAACTTGCTTAATGAATTGTGGGGTTCAGTCCCTGAGCCCATTATGTGTCTCTGTAACCCTTTCCACTATCGCCCACAAGATAGGTATGAGGTGCATAATAAATGAACTAAACTAAAAAACAAACAATGCCCACCTGAGAATACGTTTATTCTTCTCTTTCATCTAATGGATGAACACTAGCAAGTAATGGTCCGTATACACTTCCACTATATTAGCCGTGAGATAGACATCAAACTTCTGACATGCTAACTCTTGAGCCAACACTTCTTTTACTTCTACCGAAAAGTTGTTCTGTGCCTTGTAAAATTTAGCAGAGTAATAGTACACTGGATGGCCCATCTAATTATTCCCAGTTTGCAACAACATTGCACCAACACCCAAATCAGACGCAACGATGTGGATTTCGAATTGTTTGTCTTGCAAGTGGGCTACAGTAGGCTAGCAAGCACTGGAGCTGGAGCTAAGATTGCTTTCAATCTTTTAAAGGGTCTGCACAGTCTGTTGACCATTTGAACGTCATAGTTTTCAGCAACAAATTAGTTAATGGTTACACACAGAGATCACACTAACGTGATGCAGCAAATGAACAAATCCACAAGGGCCGTGACGAGGATTCGAACCTGCGTCCGGGAGCATCCCAGACACTGCCTTTATCGACTGAGCTACGACAGGGTAAAAGAGTTGAAACCGAAGTTCTACTGAACTTACTGGATCCCGTAGCCTCTCCAAGGCACAAACCAGGGTTTTACACAACTCCCCCCCTGCACCCGAGCTATGTTAATAGACCATTCTCCCTCTTCGCCCTTACATCATTACACACAGAGATCACACTAACGTGATGCATCAAACGTCGTAGACAATCTTTTATCCTGTCGTAGCTTAGTTGATTAAGGCAGTGTCTGGGATGCTCCCAGACGCAGGTTCGAATCCTCGTCACGGCCCTTGTGGATTTGTTCATTAGTTAATGGTGTCGCCACACTCGAGAAATTCTTACAGAACCTGCGATAGTAAGCACACATATCGAGAAACCGTTGCACACCTTTTTATGGATTTAAGCGCTGGGTATTCTACAATGGCACTGATTTAATCCTGGCGAGGTAACACTTTTCCTTGGCCCACTTCATACCCTAGGTATGTCTCCGTACCCTGGCCAAAATAACACTTCTTAAAATTTAGAGTTAAATTAGCAGATTTCAAGGCTGTGAATAACTGAATAAACCAATATATGTTCTGGCAACTATTATTATGCAACACAATATCATCCAGGTATGCCCGACAACTGGGAACATTTGCCAACAAGGAGTTCATTACCTCAGGAACAATTCAAAGGCATTCTACTATTCGAATGGTAAGACCTGAAATTCGAAGACACCATCATGTGTTATGAACGCTGTTAGTTCCTTGTCGTGTTCAGTGAGAGGTATTTGAAAATATTCTTTAAAAAGGTCGAACTTAGACATATATGTGGTATTTCCGATCTCATCAATATATCCTCCAGAAGTGGCAGTGGGGTAGACATCCACTATGGTCACCTTGTTGAGACGTCGGTAGTGGGTGCACAGCTTCCAATGAGCCATCTGATTTTAGGACAAAAAGACAGCGGGAGCACAAAGCAGCCGTTCTCCTAAGGTTTCAAAACGTCAAGAAAACAGCTCATTTAAAGTGTCCTTTCCTAACCTAACAGACTAAGCCAGCGGACGCAAAATATAAAATGGGACTGTACGTTACTTTTCTGTCACTCATTTTCCAGTGCAACAATTTTTAGCCTTAGTATTACAAACGAAAAGAGACGCTCTTTGTAAGAGGAAAGGTTGCACAACAGCCCTGATTTGGCAGGATAAGGCCGTGCAGGAGCATAAAGTCGACTTCCTGTCGTACGATGACCCTCTTCTCCGGACTCATCCAGTAGGGTTCAAAGCAGATGGGAGTGTAGACTTCATGGTAGATGGCATCGGTCTATGTCTGGACCTCTCAAAACAGACTGTAGAACTCGTGAAGTAGCAGCTGCACCGCCAAACACTGTGTGCGAAAAATCTTCCAGCAGGAATTTATTTATTTAATGGATTATTTAATTATTTAGTTTATTAATTTATTTTAATGGATTTCTTAATCACATATTATATAATTTATGGGGCCCGGTGACGGAGGAGATTTTTCCATATATGAAATATAGTGAAAAAAATTGAGCAAATCTCCCGTTATTTGGCTTCAGCGTCATGAAAATTTCATCCCAATATGTTCAGATATAGATTTTTTACTATTTTTTTTAAATAAAGTGGTGCGCAAAAAGGCGGCAACCGGTACTAATAATAACGATAACACTTCTTAATTACTAGCAATCAGGGATAAAGAAATGCAAGCACCTGTCCGACGCACAAGAAAAGTAGTAATAAGTAGGGTCTTCAAAGTGGATATGCAGCTGGTGCCATCTAGAGGGCCAGATTTCACACATAATAATGAGTTAGAATGTTATTATGCTGTATTTTATTATATATCATATGAATACATTGCACAAAGGCAATATTTCTTATGTTCCTTTGTACGAAAAGCTAATAGTCACAGTTTTTTCTCTCCTTTGTTTCCACGCGGATTTTTTTGTGACTTCTACATCTTGGAGAATGCATATCTGGCACTAAGCATGTGATGTTGGAACGAAATTGGTCAGCCACAGGTGGCAGAAGTTGTGACTTCTCTTTTTTTTGCCCGATTTATTTACAGATTTCAAACTCTATTCTCTTTGTCTATTTACGTTGTATTGATGAATGAGGACCAGCTGAGGGCCTTATCACTTGCATATGGGCAATAAAGTTACTGCAATATATATGTTACTGAGCAACCAGACTGTGACTCATATGTCAGGCTGCGAGCAGCTGCACCCAACAGCCTTGTTGAATAGTCCAGCAACGAGGAAGCCTGGTCGAGGACCGCGCCGCCTTAACGCTAAGCCCCGAAACCATTTCAAGATAACCTCAAGGTTATTCCTAACATATCCCTATATTTATTTTTTGGTTGGGGGGAGGGGAATATTTTTTCTTGACTTCATTTCAACACATGTTGACCTACAACTTTCACGTATTTGAGTATGAATGCCAAGCAATGTTTATTTTTTATTTATTTTTTTTTTATATTTTTTTTTACATGCAAGCATGCTTATAAGTACAATAAAAGTAAACAATAACATATAACAGACCAAAATAACAAAGCACAAACGTGCAAAAACATAAAGGAACAAATGTAATAAACACAAAAACGCCGACCGGAAGGGCCGACCACAAAACAATAATAATTACAAACAAACCACAACAAGCAAGTTAAAACACAGTGGAATACAATGCAGAAATAACACACCAAAACATGAAATATTCAGAACAGGCTACCAGCACCTCAAACCCACACGGAGAGGCACCAACACAAAACGAAAATAATGATAATAATAAGAACAATAATAATAATAATAACAATAATAATAATAACAATAATAATAATAACAATAATAAAAATAACAACTAGAAAGGAACAAATATACAACAAACAAAGAAAAGCACAATGGCAAAACTCGACAAAAAGCATAAACCCAGACCGGGTCACGCCAACAGCCTGGAGGGCACTCAACACGACACAAACAAGCGCACAAGCAGCAACATAAAAAAAACATAGAACCACAAAGCACAACATAAGCACACGACATCCACAACCAGACACACACCAATCAAACCCTGGACCGCACAGGAACTGGACACACACAGAAGCCACACAAACCCATTACCACAAACCGGAGCACGCAGGAACCGGGAAATAAACCTGCCCAACCCCACACACACACACACCCGACCCGCACCCCACAACCATGCACCACAATACACAAAGGAATCATGAATTAGGAATACATATCTCAGAGACAGGAAGATATTTATCAGGGAACGAATCCCAAGGATACCGACGCTTATAGGTCTCCCAAATCAAATACTCCAAGTCGGTGGGGGGACGATTTCCCTGCCGTCGTGGGCCCAGCATAAACTCGGGAACCTCCAGATCAGGTGGAAACGGCCACTCCTGAAGGTCACCGATAGCACCGACAGAACGGCAGCATCCTCAACCACAGGGTCAGACGCAGCAGAGGACGAACTGGAAGACGGGGGAATCAAGCAGCAGGCAGTCTGAAGAACCCCAGGGACACTAGTCGGAGCAGGACGATCACCCTGCAACGCCACAGCATCATGAGGGGAGGCGACAACAACAGGGGGCGCACCAGGCGGCGCAACAGGCGACACAGGGGGCACATCCGCGGCTGAAGAAACGTCCACATCCACCGAAGCCTCCTCCACAGGAAGCGGTGGAAAATCCTCCTCACTGAAGAGGTTCACGGGTGCAACGGCAGGCGCAGAACAGTCAGCAGCCTGATGGCCCAAGAGGCCACAACGATAACACGTCCGAGGCTGGCGGGCGTAAAACACCCGAACGTTGTAGCCCATAAGCCGCACAGAGGACGGAATATCTTCCCGGAGCCTCATGCCCAGGGTGCGTATGTTAGTCCTCACACCCTTAAGTGGACTGGAAGACACCACGTTCACCCGCACACTAACCACTGCGCCATACCGGCCGAAGTACCGCCGTAGCAGACTCTTTGGAAACTCCAACGGAGCCCCATGCACACTAACGTACGTGAGGGCACCACTCCGATCAGATAGTGACACAGTGCCCGCACCATCCGGCAGGGTCAATGTCCGCCCCTCGTAACGACGGAGAAAGTCGCAATATGTCAATTCCTCAGTACACTTCAATATCGCTCGACGAGCTGTCACCAGCTCGACACCATAAATGTTGATCACAGGGACATGAAGCAATTCACACACCAGCGCTATCTCTGGGTACCCAGCCCGGCCGGAAAATTCGAGGTCCACAGACTGAGCCCGCAGTATAGGGGGGAGGGGGACCCCCATCGCGAACTCCACATCAGCACAGGCAGGCAGAGACACACCCGCCCTCAACCGGCCAAATTGGTAAACAACACCAACAGCGGGAGCGCCGATTCAACACGTCCGTCTCCTACCGAAGCGAGGGCTAGACCACAATGTTTATTAAATCATACAAGAAAATTCCTTGATTAAAACTAACATATTCATTGACGATAACTTCAACTTCAATTATCTCTAAAACAGGAATTTATACTTTGAGAACTGGTAGAAAATTCTATTGCAGACCGATGCTCACCATTTTTTTACATAATATGTGCAAGGTCTTAGTTCTAAGGTTTCCACTTTGTCGTTTAGTCATAAAGCTATAACGTTTGGAGTTATACATTTTTTTGCATCTAAATTTTGCACATATTTGGATGGCCACATTGAAAATGTTTTACAGTAAATTATACTCTCAAACAATATTTTTCAAAAAAGGACATGAGCGTTATATGCCATTCTGAGACCCTAATGAATAAAATAACAATTAGTTACATTTTAATATTCTTACCTCTAATTTGAAAGTGTGATTTTTTACTTTTTCTTTTTGTTAATTTTTTTTGTTAATGGTATGATGTTGATTCATTAGGAAACGTTGGTACATTTACCATGAAGATATTATTAATTTTTTTTAGTGAGTTTGAAGAAGTTTCAGTGCACGGTCAGCGGGTCCCTTAAACGGACTGTATTTTCATAGTTATCCTGCTAGAAGCCTCCCTTCATAACCTTAGGGGAGGGGGTTTATTTAATAATATAGTCTACCAAATCAAAATTAATCAATTAGTAGAAATTTGCTCCTAATTGTTAATCCACAATGGTTATTTAAAAAATAAAATAGAATGTAGAACGTAGTTTGTTTAATAAGCTATACACATATCCTGATCATATAAGCCGCGTCGCCTGATGGTCAAGCATGCTGGCATCGGGACATATTTCTTGCAGAACCAAATAAATCTTTATTGTTACCACCTTCCCCTCAATTTCACCTGTGAATTGGTCACAAAGTAATAAGCGCATCAAATATATGAAGCATATACCAAGAGAAGATTGGATATAATTAAATGATTATGCTTACCCGTTTTGACTGGTTTGGCCCCGCGTCCTAACCGCTAGATGTACTTACAAAATATGGCCACAAAATGTAACTACTTAACCATCTAACAGATACAGAACTTTTTCTTATAGCTAGGGAAGTACGTTTTGATAATAGGTGACTCTGGCATCCCACTTCACTAAGGTTCACAGTAAAGTTTCTTGGTGCTCGTGTAGCATGCTCACTGGGTAAAGATTGTTCTTGCCAATATGGCATCACTTCTTCCCTCCACCCCAGGTCAGGGATGCATCCTCTGGCACAGTTCTAAGTATGTCTTTATCGATTTTGGGGAGGAGACATTGTTTTTATTTTTTATTTAGTTATGTCCTGTCATGGGTAACACTTTTTTATTTAATTTGATTCCCAGACTGGCAATTTAAAGATTATCTAATGTGCGTATTATGAATAAACAGAATTTCAGGTGACGTGGCAATAGTCCCATTTTCTACAAGGAGCCATGAAATCCGAATTTCTTTTGAATGATCCACTATATTATTTAAGGGTAGTGTTTTCCTGACATGACAGCATTTGCTTGGTATGCTATGAGATATTATTTAGTGTGGTAATTTGACATAATTCTGGGAGGCCTCACTATTATCTCTGGTAAACACCACTGGTAATCACGGGTTCGGAGTCCACTGTTTGGGATTGGCAAACACTTCAGTGCTCTTCTTCATAATTAAAATATTGCTTGAATTTTAGTTTGACTGTTGTGTGGTAGTCCTTTCAGGAGGGATGTCTCACACTGGAACTGTAGTGGTGAGGATCCTGAGGGCAAATTCATCCACTGCTAGCTCGAAAGAAACTAATTTCTCTAGTGTCATGATATTAGTGGTGCCTCTGCTCGTCAGTTTCACTATTCTCAAGATACCCTGGCTTAATGGATGGACAGAGACTAAACAGCTTAGAGGTCACTCTGAACGTGGACCGTCACTGTCCACCAGAACAGTTTTATATGGTCCATCACCAGGTTTTAAGTAATTTTAGAATATGGATTGGTTGCCCCATAGTAATACTAACTTTAGAGTAGTTTGGTATTCTCGAGTCCAAACGTCATTCCACCGATTAATTACTCTTGACAGATGTTTGTAACCCTGAACCAAGTCACTCTCTGACATACGAAGGATCTTCTGGTCCCTCGTCCATGAGAGATGGAAGAGGAGTAAGAAGTCTTCCATACATCAGATGAGATACACTTAATGGCTCACATTGTGAGTGATCATCAAAAAGGTAGGTCGGTGGACTGTTATTGACCAGAGACTCAATTTCTGTGACAACGGTTATGAGCTCCTGTAGATCAATCTTTTGACGAAGATGGAGGGTTTTCCTTAGACAGCGTTTTACTGTGCCCAACATCCGCTTATAGATGTCTCCATTTACGGTGCACTGTGGGGTATAAACGTTCACTTACACTGCCTGTGATTTAGGGCTGTGGGTACCACTGGATGATTCCAGACCTCCCTTATGCATACCTCCCCTGCCACCAAGTTGGACCATTGTCTGAGATCATCAACTTAGGGCAGGATCGAGGGATAGCAAAATCTGAAAATGCCTGTATGAATGACTCTGCACTCATGTCGGGGTCACTTCTAAGCGTACTTCCTTTGTTATGGTACAGGTGAATATGTAGATGTAAGCCTTTACCGGAATTTTATCTTTAGTGCCGGCTGATGTCAGGGATCCTGTGTAGTCTACCCCAGTACTTTCGAAAGGACGGAGGTGGATAACTCCTTCCCAAGCTTGTGGAAGAGGTCCTACATAAGGATACATCCGAGCGTCGTACCTCTGGCAGACTTGAAAGGATATTATTATGGACTTTTAAGTCTGACGACCATGAGGAAGCTAGAACTGTTGTCTCGAGGAAGTGAGTGTATTTAGTACCCCTACTATGTAGGGTGCAGTGTTTGTATATGTATAACACATTTAACCTGCTTACTCTGTGGTTATGAGGGAGAAACATTGGATGTTACTTTTCGAGATCTGTAATGCTGTAAGTGGCCCCCGACACCTTAATATGAAATAGCTGTCTGGATCAGTCCCAAGACCAAGATCATTAATAGTTTTATCAGGGTGTTTTTCAAAATCCTTCCTGTAGGTTTTGGTTTGGGTCCTTTTGACCCAGTATTTTAGTGCCCTAGGGAATTGATGTTTGATTCCACTTTTATTCAGAAAATCAAATACCATTTGCATGACACATAACAATTTACTGAAATCAGAGTATTGATTAGGATCAATTACCAAAGTCCGGGGATATTCTGGTTTCTCAGTGGGAAGCAGTGGCATTGATCACAATGACTTGTGTCTTTAGGTTAGGCCACTGGTCACTGACTAGGTACTGAGGTCCATTAAACCACATCTTGGTTCTGGCTAATTGCCAAATCAAGTCTCTGGAGAGGAAGTCAGCTGGATTCTCTTTCGTGGGTACATATCTTACTTTGTACAATTACAATTACTCCTTACAA
Source organism: Procambarus clarkii (assembly GCF_040958095.1). Classification (NCBI taxonomy): domain Eukaryota; kingdom Metazoa; phylum Arthropoda; class Malacostraca; order Decapoda; family Cambaridae; genus Procambarus; species Procambarus clarkii. Next base: position 35,283,333 of record NC_091176.1, read on the forward strand.
TTACTCCTTACAATTACTCATGTAAGGAGTTTTGTTATTGTTGCTTTTCACCTACTATTGTACTGCCTCACTGAGTGACCATACCACTGTTTCTTCAAAGTGGATATTACTTAAGGTTTTGGTCAGATAATGAGCCAGTCTTACTCCTAACAGTAGGGCGGATAATTCTAATTGTGACAATGACCGCTTCTTCAACGGTGACCCTAGCTTTCGATGTGAGCAGACTTGCCTGTTCATCTATTACTAAATAGGCTACAGTGCCATAAGCCTTTACTGAGGCATCACAAAACACATGTAGCTTGATAGGTTGTTTAGCCATTATTGTATTACGAGGAAACTTGATAGATTCTAGTAGACTTAGATCCTTTGTGAGTTGCTACCACTTTTCTTATAGGGCAGTTGTTAGTGAATCGTTCCAACCTATTTAAAACACCCGCATTCTGAATGCCTGCCAGCATTCTTGGATATTCAACTTTCCATTAATTAATATGAGGGCTTAACAGTTCCATGGGATCTAAAGGCTTGCTTACTTGGGATTATATGGTTATATATGGTTATATATGTGGTATCTGGATGTGAGGGTATGGGTTTTTACCAGCTACACCTTCTACTGGTGTGAGGTGCACGTGCACGTCATGTACCAGCCACGAAAATGGCCATGCAATTGGACCAGATTTGGTAACCCGTACTCGAAACATCCTGTGTTTAAGCTCGTTGGAGAGCTTATAGATCATCAGCATTCCAAATATGTTACAATTACCGTTGTAGCGCGTTTGTGGAAAGAGGTAGAGCCTGTAGTTGTTTATAACTAAGATTTCGGGAGACAGTGAAGCGAGAGAGAGAGCGGCAGGGAAGTTGTGAGGCACCAGCAGCCACCGCCGAGCATTTCCCATAGCAACCCAAGGCAGACGCCTTGGGGATGCCACTTTGAGCGCCAAGCAGGGAGAGCTGTGATTGGGCAAGGGGTATAGGCCGAGGTGCATGTCTCTCTGACTAGCTAGTTTGAGAAGGACCTGTGAAGCCGGAATCATACTGCCCGGGGCATCCTGACGTCATTCTGCCCTAGTCATAAACCATGTAGGACGTGGATTTTGCTCTTTCGGCCAGCCAAGTGAAACTGCTGTCTCTAGTGGCTTCTTGTACGTCTTCATATACTAGCAACATTGACGTGGGTCCGTTGGGAATGTAGCAGCATATGGGAGCTCGTCGTATTTGCGTGTGATATCAAGGAAGGGTATTAACTGGGAGTGAAAAGTGGGTAAGCTATACAGAGTGCAAAAGACTGTTATAAGTCCAACTCCATCAATCAGACTTCATCTGATGTGCTAGTGTCATTTAGCAGTAGAGAGATCTAGGAATATCTTGCCAGTGTTCAGGGCAGTTTTCCCCTGGAAATACGTGGGAATCTCGGTAAACAGAGATGCTCCCAGTGTTTGCCGCCATTTTGTACGAGTGCAACGCTTCCCCCTGAGGGAGGTGCAAAGCCCTCCAAGTGAGTTAGGAAACGGGTACGAAATGAGCCGAGCTGCGTTAGGCTACTCCTAGCCTAGCAGCGTCACCCTGGGAAGGTGGCCACATACTACAGTGCTACAGCAGTGTGTGTGCATGGTAGGATGTGTGAATGGGTCGGCCGTATAATTGAGTAAGTACCCTTGTGTTATATTTGGTGATTTATATCTCTAAGCCTGAATTCGAGATCAGGTGATGCACCCGCATTGTCCCTTAGCACTTGTTAGGTAAGGGGAAGCGTGGAGTGCATGAGATTTTCACCCCTATATATCGTCTTGTCAGTCAAAGAGAGGACTAGAACTGTTGTGCACAGACGTGTGTGTGTGTGTGTGAGTGTGTGTATGTGTGTATGACACACGGAAAACACATACCAAGTGTATTAGTACTAGGACTGAAAGGGCCATCCTAGAGAGTTTATACTCCATATTGGGGAGGTGGTGGTGATTCCATTTTCTAGGTGAATTGTGCATGTCATGCCCCGTGTCTACTTGTATAGTCTTTTGCAGGAGAGGAGATCCAGTTCTGGTCATCATTTTGAAGGTAGAGTGACTGTTATGTAACACCGTAGATTTCCTGGTATTTGATATTGTGGTGTAATACTAATGTGTTTTTTATACAAGTGTTGTGTTTTCCAAGGCTTTGATCAATCTAAGTATATATATATATATATATATATATATATATATATATATATATATATATATATATATATATATATATATATATATTTTGACGGTAACACGTTGGTGTTCGGCTGTTCAAAAGCTAGGGGTATGGCCTCGTCACATATAGAAACAAAAAATAGAAAATCTGGAACTTCGTCTGTGGTAAGGTAATGAGAAGACACACAAAACACAAGTAAATTTAACAATGAAATTTTAATTACATTAGAAAAGCAAAACATGAATAAAATGGACATACAAATTCGTATAATAAAATCAATCAATCAAAGTAATAAGAATAATCAAATGACAAAATGAAAAGTTACGTTAAGACAAGTGTGTAATAACAAGTGAACAATATACAATCAAATAAAAATTGCAGGAATATTGGCTTTAAGCTATCACCTCTCTTAGTACACGTAAGCCACAGCTTAGTCTACCAACGAGACGTGTTAACCTGATGAAAGCACTGGATATTCTGAGGACTGAGGTCGTGGCGGCCCCAGACATCAAGTAGTGTGGTGGGTGGAGTGCAGTTGCAGCTGGACCCGCAGCCAATCAGCGATGAGCAGGCGACAAGACAGGTAGTTTGGTGGTTCGAGGTGGAGCAGGTGTTCTGGCTGCATACGTTTTGCGCTTCTGGCAAAACTTGGTGTTGTTGTCGTTGTTGGATATTTCTTCCATATTAGTTGTATAGGGATGTATGTATCGACGTATTTTGGAGGGAAGAGCAGGCTCAATCTCTTGAAGGAGATTATCGTCACAATATATATATATATATATATATATATATATATATATATATATATATATATATATATATGTCGGAAAATCCGACACCATGTAATAATCATACAGATAATAACTGTATTACCAACAAGTTACCCATAGAAAACGTAACTTGTAGTGGAATTACCATCTAAAGAAAACGGGATATCATCACCACATACTATTATAATTCACCACCTATTATGGTGGGAATTGTTCTTAAATACATTAGTCTTTGGACTTTACCATCATAAAAACATCTTATATAAATTAACTTAATTATCAATATTAAAGTAGAGTAAATGTGACCCTTCTATCACGTTCTGAAATCTGGACAATGTAAGCCAGGCGTCAGAGTGGAGGAAGGAGGGCAGCCATTATTGTTATTGAGACCAGAGGCTCACACGGGAGCAAATTCGGCTCCTGTTAAATTTACTTGGACGTAGTGTTATGGAACCCAAAGGTGTACCATTGTCAACACGCTGTCTACAAATACAAGTTAAGTGTCTATCCGAAACCCGTTTATCATTCATTTATGGCCATTAATGTCAGGATATAGGGTTAGCCGGTTAGAACGCGAAATCGCCTCATACTAAAGGTAATTAAGCCAGGTCTTTAATGTTCCATGTACTGTATAGTGTTTTCTCTGATATAGCTTGTCATATATAGGATTCTGGCTTCACAGCTAGCGCACTTTTGACAGGTCAAGACGAGGATGCAAGATTATGTGCACCAGTTACTGGGTGATAGAAGCTACCTCAAAGAGGATAATTTGGTGTCTACACTCTAGTTATACCTGGTGGACTAACCTGCTGTACTATAAGATAAGGAACCTTTTCAATGTATGTAGTTAATTCTGTAATTTGATTGGCTGCATATATATATTAATTTAATAACCCCCCCTAATGTGTAGAGGATCGATTTGTGAGATTAAGAGATTATTGCAGAAATACAGTCCACTTATCATTATACAAATTGCTATCGAAGTATATAAATTAACGTGAATATAAATTCATATAAATTAAATAAATATAAATCTCACAGGTCGGTTCCCACAATATATATATATATATATATATATATATATATATATATATATATATATATATATATATGTCGTACCTAGTAGCCAGAACGCACTTCTCGGAATACTATGCAAGGCCCGATTTGCCTAATAAGCTAAGTTTTCATGAATTAATGTTTTTTCGACTACCTAACCTACCTAACCTAACCTAACCTACCTTTTTCGGCTACCTAACCCAACCTAACCTATAAAGATAAGTTAGGTTAGGTTAGGTAGGGTTGGTTAAGTTCGGTGATATATCTACGTTAATTTTAACTACAATAAAACAAAATTGACCTCATACATAATGAAATGGGTAGCTTTATCATTTCATAAGAAAAAAATTAGAGAAAATAAGTTAATTCAGGAAAACTTGGCTTATTAGGCAAATCGGGCCTTGCATAGTAGGCTGAGAAGTGCGTTCTGGCTACTAGGTACGACATATATATATATATATATATATATGTCGTACCTAGTAGCCAGAACACACTTCTCAGCCTACTATGCAAGGCCCAATTTGCCTAATAAGCCAAGTTTTCATGAATTAATTGTTTCTCGACTACCTAACCTACCTAACCTAACCTAATCTAACTTTTTCCGCTACCTAACCTAACCTAGCCTATAAAGATAGGTTAGGTTAGGTTAGGTAGGGTTGGTTAGGTTCGGTCATATATCTACGTTAATTTTAATTCCAATAAAAAAAATTGAACTCATAAATAATGAAATGGGTAGCTTTATCATTTCATAAGAAAAAAATTAGAGAAAATATATTAATTCAGGAAAACTTGGCTTATTAGGCAAATCGGGCCTTGCATAGTAGGCTGAGAAGTGCGTTCTGGCTACTAGGTACGACATATATATATATATATATATATATATATATATATATATATATATATATATATATATATATATATATATATATATATATATATATATATTAGTATATTTTGGTAGCAGTCTTTCCTGTAGACATATATAATTAAATATGACCGAAAAAGTAAGATTAATAATTCTAACACGAATTTTTTCAATCTTTCGTACATTTCTTTTCACTGTTGGAGGTAAATCAAAAATCAATTCTCCAAAATTCATTTTTATTTCTAGTCTGACGCGACACGAGCGCGTTTCGTAAAACTTATTACATTTTCAAAGACTTTAGTTCACAAATACACAACTGAATAGAACTTACGCATCTCCGATTTTATATCTACATTTGAGTGAGGTGGAAGGGGTGATGTGGCATTAACACAAGACAGAACAAGATGTGGCATTAATAGGGTATTAATTTCATCAACACAAGACAGAACAAGAGTATTAATAGGGTATTAATTTCATCAACATGTTGATATATATATATATATATATATATATATATATATATATATATATATATATATATATATATATATATATATATATATATATATATATATATATATATATATATCCACTCCTTCTGAAGATGTATTAATATACGAAAGTACTTAAGGAAATTCCTGTTTCATTTTTCCTCCGTGGTCTGACATTGTCACATTTTTAAATCACGTGTTTATTTTCGTGATATACACTCACACACACATATATATATATATATATATATATATATATATATATATATATATATATATATATATATATATATATATATATATATATACATATATATATATATATATATATATATATATATATATATATATATATATATATATATATATATATATATATATATATGTATATATATATATATATATATATATATATATATATATATATATATATATATATATATATATATATATTGTATATATATATATATATATATATATATATATATATATATATATATATATATATATATATATTGTGACGGTGTTCCCCTCCTTATATTTCTCCCATGCCTGCTGTAAGAGTCATATCCACTTTACCCGAGCGTTCTCTACGTCGCGGGCATCAGTTTGATATATGTGGGAGAGTGTTGTGTTCTTGCGTTGGCGAGAAATTCGTAAAAGAAAACTATTTTGACCTGTGGTATAGGCCCTTTAGGACGCTAATATGGCGCTGGCCCCCTCCGTTTTGCCACCAAAACTGTGTGATGTCAGTGGCACCAGATTGGTCACTGACAGTGACGTGGCACAGGGGGCTAATGAAAACGGCCCCTGGCAAGTATGACGTCACGAAGGAAGGGGGGTCCGGTCATCGCGCCACCAGTCTGACACGACACGTCATAGTGGATGGATGTGCGAAGGTTGGTCCTGTCAGATTTGACAGTTGTACCCGGCTCCCATGGATTTTACGCGTCATCCATAGTCTGCAAGTACGCCGAGAGGTCTTCCTTCATTCCATGTGTGGACCGAGGAGGGAATTGATGGAATATTGAGCATCAAGTGTTCCAGGGTCGGGTGCTGTGCAGAGTGAAGTCTAGACAGTGACGTCTGGGACGTCGGGTAGCTTCACAGTGACGACATAGCGGCCGGACCAATCCACCGGGAAGCAGTGAAAGAAGAAAACTAATTGGGAATCAGGACGACTGCAGCCGAGAAGTAGGTTGGCAGCCGTAGTTGTGAGGAGAAGTCGACGGCCGGGAGACCGACTCCAACCCTGCAAGATGTTGTGTAGGAGCACGGACCTACGGAGGACAGAACACGGTGACGACGTGTTTATTTTGGGACGTTGATTGGGTTCCTGGAGAACGCATCAGTGTGTGTGTGGGGGTGTTCCCTACAACGAGGCGAGAGCCGGGACAAGGAGCTACAATTCAACTCTCACCAGAGGGCGAGTCCAAATCAGTGAGGTGGAAGTAGGTGATTCTAGTTTCCCTCCCAATTCCCCTTTGGTCATCTATATATTTAGCCAGAGTATCTTTCATGTCGTGAGCAAGGCTCACCTATGTCTGTGTCACAGTAAGGCACAGTTGTGCAGAGTGAGGCTGTACAGAGCTCTCACGATATTTATATATGTGGTGTGTGCAGGCACCTGGAATTATTGAAGAATTTATTGTATCGTTGATGATTTCTTTCATGTGACATTAATATGATAACTTATGCCAGAGAATATATATATATAATATATATTATATGTTAGGCTGTGTGCCCAGTATTTATCTTATTTTTATTGATATTGATGAATTTATCTCTGTATATGTATATGTTGGTGTGATGAATAACATTTCCATGTGTGCAGTGATTAATTGTGTTACCGCCTTTGAGAGGAAATACTGAATCCAAGGACAGTATCGTGGTAAATTGCATTCTTTGTAATTATTGTGAAGTAGTGTATCGCGTCATTATAGTGAAATATTATGTTAATTGCTGTAGAAATGAGTCATTGAACTTGAGATCAGTGTGGTGATTCATTGCGTTCTATTGCCATTATAGAAATATTGTGTTGATGACAAATATAGTGATTCCTGCGAATTTAAAGAAACAAAGCGCATAACACCAGCAAAACAAGTACAGGGGCATTCTCATGGTGAGGGGGGGGGGGGCGCTCAGCTGATTATGACATTGACGGGAAGGGGAGAGTGTTACCCTCTAGGTGAGCCCCAGTTTTATGAAGAGTGACTTTCTGCATTGTACTTGATGTTTCGTTGTTGATACGAATATAATACCATGAAGCTTTAAGTAAAATACAAAATACCTTTGCGTTTATATTATCCCTACATATATCTTATGGCTATAGAATAGTTCAAAAGAGTGAGAGTATTAGAGACATATACCTGCCTGAGAGCAGATTTGATGAGTGCGCTCTGTCATTAGTACCACAATTCCAGAATACCACTGACGTGTAACTGGCCACAGGAAACACCAGTTGGCGACCTAGCAGTTAGTAGTAGAGCCCTTGTCGGGGCAGGCACACGGTTGGGAGAGAGCAAACTGTGTTCCCACTCATTCTCTGGCTATAAGGCTGGCTGGGGATCGACTGGGATACTCTCCTGGCGAACAGTGGCGCCGCGAGGATTGAGTGAAGACCCGCCGGGCTACGGTGAGTAACAGTTATCGCTAATTCTACTGGGTGGTGTCCTTGTAGAGAGAGAGACACCCTGACATTGGCGACCGGTGACAGGATAAAGTACTAGGATATCTTGTATACTGTTACTTACCTCTCGCGTTCCCCGACATTGGCGACCTCGCCAGGATCCGGTACTTAGGATTACGATCAAGATAAAGGTCGCAATTGTGGTACATTACAGTGGTATTAGGTATCAGGTACAGGTTATCACTCATAGAACAAGATGGAGGATGATAGGGTAGCAAGGTTCATTGACACTAGAGATGAGCAGGTGCTGGAGGAGTGCACCAAGGCACAGCTGCAATCGATAGCCGACCACTTTGGGATGAAATTGAGATCTTCCAAAGTGGGAGAGAGGAGACTGGAGATCATGGCACAGCTCAGGGCACGAGATGAAGCTTTGGGGGAGGAACGGCCACAGACACCTGCCAGTGTGGGAGAACATTTGAGCATTGGTGGAAGCAGCAGGGGATCCAGCAGCAGCAGGCGCAGCGTCAAGCTGGAGATATTGAAGCTGCAGCTGGAAGCGCAGCTGAAACGAGAAGAGCGAGAGGCACAGCTGAAACGAGAATAGCGAGAGGCACAGCTGCGCAAGGAAGAGCAAGAGGCACAGCTGCATAAGGAAGAGCGAGAGGCACAGCTGCGCAGGGAAGAGCAAGAAGCAGAAGCGCAGCTCAAGCATGAGGAACAAGAGCGAGAGGCACAGCTGCGAAAAGAAGAGTGTGAGCACGAAGCACAGCTGAGGCGTGAAGAAGCAAAGCTAAGACTGGAGGAGAGCGAGCTTGAAGCTAGGCTGAAACAGCAAGAGGTAGAAGCTAACAAAGAGGTTGAGCTGAAGCGAGCTGAGCTAGGGCTAGCTCCAACTGCTCCACCACAGCAGGAAGACCGCCGAGTGAGGGAGCGACATTTGCCGGTCTTTGTACCAAACGAAGCTGCAGGTTTCTTTGACCACTTCGAGAGGGTCGCTACCCTGAAGAAGTGGCCTAGGGCGGAGTGGGCGGAGCTGGTTCAGAGTAGGCTCACCGGTGAAGCTCGTGAAGCCTACAACATGCTCGACCTCAGGGAGTGCACCAACTACGATGCTGTAAAGAGAGCTGTGCTCCATTATTTCAAGCTAACGCCTGAATGTTACAGGAAAAGGTTCAGGGATATTCGTAATATTATTCGTAGACAGCGAGGGACATGGAGAGAAAATTCCTGAAGTGGCTGGAGTCTGAAGGAGCGAAGTCGGCTGAAGATATCAAGAGGCTTATGGTCATGGAGAAGTTTATGCCCGGAGGCCGGAGAAGAATCTCTAGGTACGAGACACCAGGTAGTGTTGCCGGCCCAGTGCAGAGCGGCAGTGTTGGATCAATCGCACTCTGTGGACTCTGCAGGTCACCTGGGGGTGACCAAGACGCTGTGTAAGATCAGGGATCATTTCTACTGGCCAGGTATGGACGCCAATGTGAGGCGTTATTGTAAGACGTGCTTACCTTGCCAGAGGGCAGGGAAGAGCCAACCCGCGATACCAAAGGCCCCGTTAGTCCCTGTTCCTGCGTTTGGGCCTGCATTTGAGCGTCTGTTGGTCGACGAGGTGGGACCGTTGCCACAGACGAAACGAGGAAATACCTACCTGATGACAATGATGTGCACGTCGACAAGATTTCCGGAAGCTGTCCCGATGCGGCGTTTGACGTCGAGAGGAGTAGCCGGGCAGCTGCAACGATTTTTCTCTTGGGTGGGAATGCCCAGGGAAATTCAGATGGACTGTGGAAGTATATTCCAGTCCAAATGGTTCAGACAGACGGTGACAAGTTGGGGAGTAACTCAGATTCGGTCGTCGCCCTACCGACCGCAGTCGCAAGGGGCGGTCGAAAGGTTTCACTCCACCTTGAAGACCGTTCTCAGAGTGTTCTGTGCAGAGCTGGGAGCCGGGTGGGATGAGGCAGTATATCCTGCATTGTTTGCCATACGTAACGCAGTGGTAGAGTCGTTAGGTTTCTCACCATTCCAGCTGGTGTATTGACATGAGGTGCGAAGTCCTCTGTCCATGCTGAAGGAGCAATGGACACCCGGAGTGACGGTGGGGACGGTCAACGAGTACGTTCAAAAGTTAAAGGAACGTCTCACTTTAGCAAAGGAACTAGCAGGAAAACATCTGAAGGAGGCGCAGCGTAAGATGTCGGAATGGTATGACAAGAAAGCTACGCCGAGAGAGTTCCAGGTTGGGTCCTAGGTGATGGTATTGCGGCCGGGGAAGAGCCGGCAGCAATACATATGTTACATATGTTCTTCCATGTTGCCTGAAATTATTATTGCTGTTCATTTGAGACTGCTTCGTGAGATTTGGGCTGAATTCATAGCACCACATAACTATATAAATATGTTGTGAGTACCCAGGACCTACTCGTTAGATTTGCTCCAGCGATAAGCGAAGGGCGAGGGCTCAGTGAAAGTGATCTCAGAATTTGAGGTCTCGGCGTTTGCTCACGCCTAGTCATTTTTTCTATGGTCTCTAGAGTGGGGAATGAGTTGCTTACTACACTTAGCCTGTTAGCTATACAGGTCTTTCTTCAGGAGGCCCATCTAGACGTTCGGTTAAAGCTGACGGATGTAATACTAGAAAATCCTGAAAGAAAAAAGTCTCCCATCTGGCACCCAATGTTGGGCTATGCAACTATAGTTCAAACTCAGAAATTTCAGACTCAGCAAGTAGAGTAAACCTAAGTAAGGTCAGTGTGCAGAACATTGTAGAACAGTATTGTAGTGGGTGTGGTTTGTTGTCGGTTGTCACGATTAGGTACACACACAGAATGGATGAGAATTACAGGATAAAATGGTTGACACTATACGTGGGTATCTATGGCCTGCGGCCATAAGATAGAGCCACTCTCACTGAGGAGGAGTGTCGGCAGTATGTGGAAAAGTGCAAGATCAGGGTGTAACGGATATTACAGAAGTTGCTCAGGCGCGGCCTGAGGTACATAAAGATACTTTCCATGAAGATGATGAAGCAAATGAAAGTGACCTAAGGGACGAGGAAGTTCCCCCTAACCGACATTGCCAGTGTCGGTATGCCAAGGGGTGTGGAAGTGAGTCCACCCCAGGAACAGGATGGGAAGTCACGACCCCAGCCTAGGCTAAGGATTGACTCCTTCTGCAAGGGAAACGTTTCATCTGAAGTCAATCAGATACCTGAAAAACCTCCCCGGAGGGGGGGGGGATGATTAACCCCAGTTGGAAATTACCCTAGAATACGTAGGAGCTCAAGCTGTTGCTTTGGACCTCCAAGGAGAGATTAAGGACAAATTCGTGGCCGAGATGTGGAATGCCCACCACGACAGATTGGCTAAGTTGGAGATTGTTGGAGATATGTGAAGGTCGACGGCTCAGTGAAAGGGATCTCAAGTTTTTGAGGTCTTGGCGTTTGCTTGTGCCTAGTCATTTTTTGTATGGTCTCTAGTGTGGGGAATAAGTTGCTTACTATACTTAGAGTGTTAGCTAATCAGGTCCTTCCTCAGGAGGCCCATCTAGACTTTGAGTTAAAGTTGACGGACGTAATACTAGAAAATGATGACGAAAAAATCTCACACTGGTTCCACCACTTTAATGGTCAATTGTTCCGAAGTTGTATCCCATTCGACACCTAGTACTTTCGTCTTCTAGGGTACCTGATAGTCGGGTAGTCAGGAAATTCTGATTCGATAAACTGATCAAATCAGAACTAGCATGAGTTCAAAAAATATTGGAAAAATCTAAATATTTCAAAAATTTGTATATAAATACTAAGGGGTTCTGGCAACAGAATGGTCCAAATCATATATTTTAATAATGAAAACCTCTGTAAATATGGGCAATTTTCCACCCCATATTGTCCCTCTTCCAGTCCAGGCAGCTTGGGTGTGAGTAACGGCTTTGCATCATACAATGTAAACGTATAATTTTTCGCACTTAAGTAGAAAATAAATAATTTTACATAATAATATATATATATATGCCATTTGGCAACTGTATCTTGGGGGAGGAGTGTAGTCTCTGTGGAAGGGATTACTCACTCAGTCACATGTTGTTTTCCTTAGTGTGTGAATGTTTTGCACAACACACTTTATTTATCCCTGCATTAATCCCTCTGTTACTTCAAATGCATAATGCCTCCCAAGATAAAGACTTTGAAATCGAGATTGGTAACATTGGCACTCATTCATGTACGACAACAGCAAAGAGTAGCTTTAGAGCAAACACGAAGTGAGGTGAGTGGATCATGGTAGCCTCCCAGCATCAGCGGTGAGGGGGAAGGAGACGCTGCACACTCCATGTTACTCTCAATGACTGCCTCATCACTAAACGTTCTCAACCAGGGACTGCCACGACAGTGCCACCTACTGCCGTTGATGAAGATTCTGTGCCCACCACCTCCGTAGCTGCCACGAAAGAGCCACCTACTGCAATTGAAGATGGAACAGTACCCACCACATCTGGAGCTGTCATGACAGTGCTACCTACTGCCGTTGATGATGGGACATTTCCCACCACCTTTGGATCTGCCACAACAGTGCCACCTACTGCCGTTGATGAATGGAAATTTCCCACCACCTTTGGATCTGCCACAACAGTGCCACCTACTGCCGTTGATGATGGGACAGTGCCCACCACCTCCAGAGCTGCCATGACCATGCCACCTATGGCCATTGATGATGGGGACAGTGCCCACCACCTCTGGAGCTGCCACGACAGTGTTACCTACTGCCGTTGATGATGGGGAAAGTGACCACCACTTCCAGAGCTACCATGAGAGTGCCGCCTACTGCCGTTGATGATGGGGCAGTGCCCACCACCATAACATGACTGACTGGTACCTCATTAGCATGGATGAGTGATGCAGAAAGAAATGAGATTCACCACCAAGCCAAAATAGGCTCTTTAGGAAGGTGACCCCGGCTATGGGCCGGGTGCCTATTGGTGTCATTGCAGTTCCACTTTGAGGACCAATATTTTGGACAAATTATAATGGGTTAGTATGTTTTAGTGTTATATTTTGTTACATATGAAATAAATGTGCTGGCAAATATATAATTAATTTTTTTATATTTTTGTTGTCACCTTTATTATCAGGCGATTTGTATAGAACTTTATTATCGATTATTAATTATTTTTAAATGAAACTTACCCCTTATATGTAAAGTTTCGGCCTCTACAAAATGTTCTCACTAATTGTTTCATAATTCCAGTTATTTATTTTATAAGTTTTTATATTCATAATTTTGTTGTATAATTTTGGGGGTGACTTGTAAAAATTTGTATTGGTAAAACTAAAAATATTTTGGATAAAACTCTGAGATTAAATCCTTTATTAGATGATATTATGTTAGCTGAGTGTCATAAAAATGATTTCAGTTGTCACTTGTGTTTGAAAATAGTGAAAATTCTTAGAGAAATACGTAGTTTTTTCTCTTCCTGTCTGTTTAGGTTGCGATGTTAAAACATGAATCAGTTGGAGACCTTTGTAAATACAAATAGTCAATAATGTTTGATTGAAATTGAATAGTTTTTACTTATTTATGTCCCCTTAAGATTGTATTATTTCAGGGCCACGACTGTAGAGGCTTATTTGCTTCCAACAACTCTCAATTGGCCTTATGACATATGTTTTGCAGTTCCTTTTCACTGCTAATAGTTACTTGGAAATTGTCCACATGCAGGCTGTTGCTAATTTAGTTTTATTTGGGCTGTTACACTTCTTTAAAGGCATATCTATGGATGATTGAAGTGGAAACGGTGAAGAAGTAGCAACAAACAAAACTGATGCAAACCAGTATGTGATTATTTCACTGTTTGGATCACTTGGATCCTTTAACTAGAGGAACTTGGTGTAGTTGTGGGCTTCTTCTTGGAGACCTACCCTAAGAAATGCCTTATGTATGTTGTCCATGTATGCATAAGCGCCTAAGCAGAACTTTAGTAGCACGATGTATAGCCTCTGTGTTAGGCTTGGACCTGTTCGAAGGTAGTCATTCAAATAGACAAAATTCTGTTTAGCCTTAGCACTGCAGTTGAACTCTATCCTTATTGGTGTAGTAACTGAGTCTTTCAGTGCTGCGTGTTTGGGCAAATAGTGTAACACCTTAAGGTTATCATTGGTTACAACTTCAATGCATTTGTTATCGAGCTATTGTTGGATTATGTTATGGTACAATTTCAGGTTCTCAGGTTGTCTATTCAGGTGCAACACGTGAGACCTTAATTGGTTTCGTGCCATTAAATGATTTTCCCGTAGCTGAGGATGATTCACTTTCCTTGGTAGCCTGGCTCAGTATTAATTATCTTTGTAGACCACTGAGACCAGTTTTTGTTTGTATGTCCAGGTATCGTCTGGACTTGGTTGCTCAGGGGACTATGCCTCAGAGTGCTAGATCCTGCACTCTATGTACAGGTAGATCAATTTCATCTGCAAACATGTCTTTGAACTTAAGTGGTGACTGTTCTTCTCCTAGTCACACAATCATCACTGGGTTTACTTGTTTGTTGTCTACAGTTGTGAGCTTCCTCAGACTCATTACTGGGCCAGTAATCAATTTGACTCGTGCAAACAATAACAGGTTCATTCCCTGCTGTTTTGTAAATCCAGAGATGAATGTGTGGTAATAGTCTGCATCTACATGTATTCCAGTCTCGGTGAGGGGATCAAACGTGATTTTATTATCAGCCAACTTGATTCATTTTTCTAGTAGGAATTAGGTTGTTGTCTCTAGACCATGAACATATAGGTCAGATGGGATTTTGTCGACTACTATGGCCTGTACAGGTCGGACATAACTGCTTAAGTGCACTAGTGTTTGGACCACTTTGTTGTTTTGGGGTCTTGTGTTTTTCAGGATCCCTGGTATGTTTAATTTTACCTTTCGAACAGGTTTCAATTTTAAATAATCTGCCACTTTCTGTGTGACAAATGTATTTTTTGGACCCTTGGTCAAATAATCCTTGAGTGGTGACATTGGTCCTTTTGTTTTTGATGAGTAGTTGTTGGGCAGTGGGCAAAGTCACATAATTGCCAGACTTTGTTGATAGGACACTTCATTACTGTCGTACCTTTCAGTACTGTACGGTGGTAGAAATCTCTTCCTCCACCTTGGTTTTGGGTAATTTTGGTCTTATGTCTCCGCACAGTACTCTGTGATGTTGACTCTTATTGCACCTGTTGCAGGTGTGTAGTTGGATTGCACAGGTATTGGAGTCATGTGACTCCAATACCAGGCACCTGGTGCATTTATGCTACTCCATGAGTCGCTTCACATATGTATCATGATCAGGGTAATTTGGGCAGTAATATATTGAATGCTCTTCATGGTAGAACAAACACGCTCTCCATCCTACAGCACCTCTGGGAGTCATCGACTTGGATGACACAGTGACTGTAGGTTTGGAGGGATTCACTACATATGTGCCCACACTGCCTTGTTTCCACCTTTTAGTGGAGGTAGATGTTTTAGATTTTATAGGAGTACTGTGAGTACTCGGCGGTTTATTATGGGTGATTATTGAAGGTTTAGGTGTTGGTTTACCATCTGCATTCGCTCATTGTCTCTCTTCAATGAAGGGAAAACATTTAGTAATCTCCTGTACTTTCAGAGATGATTTGTTATGTAATGTACACAACTTTTTCCGTGTTTCACTGCATAACTTGCATCATACAATAACTTTAGTTAACAAATCTGCATTATTCAGATAAACTATAACGCTAAGTACTTTGCGTTATAAGACGTTATAAGCTCTAATCTAAATTCTTGGAATGAATCAGTGGATATATCCGTGGATGGTAAATCCAACAACTTGTGAACTAGGAGTGTAACAGCTCTGTCAGCATTATTATCCTTGTTCCTTACAAGGAGCATAATTATCGATCTCTTTATAAGGAGCTGGACTGCGAGATCATAGCTGTT
Organism: Procambarus clarkii; assembly: GCF_040958095.1. Lineage (NCBI taxonomy): Eukaryota > Metazoa > Arthropoda > Malacostraca > Decapoda > Cambaridae > Procambarus > Procambarus clarkii. The sequence continues at coordinate 35,299,268 of NC_091176.1, forward strand.
ATTATTTACGATTAAATTTGACACCATCTTTTCAGCTTCACCCCTAAGATGACGCTGTACGTTAATATGGTGGTTTTAAGGATTGAGGGTTTAGAATCTACAGCATAAAAAAAAATCAAGAAGTTATCCCAACTTTCATCCTCTGTTCCAGACATTGTGGGCAATCTGATTGAATGCAGTTAAATGTCTGGTTCTGTTTTTTTAGCGGAAGCAGTGGCTGTAGCCTTACACTGTGCGATTATTTTGATGAAAGGATTTATCCTGGTTTGAATTCAACCTCATACTTATCCAGGTCATCCATAGTATCATCTGTTTCATTTGAAGTACTGGCTCCCTGCTCTGGTGCAAGCATCCTGGAAAATTGATCCAACTAGCTTCAGTTTCATCCTCATACTTGGAGAGGTCAGACATGATTTGTTCCCTCTTGATAGTTTCAGTATTAGTAGCAAGGAGCTCATTTGTGCAAGAATCCATAATTCTTTTCCCTTGATCGAATTTGAAATCAGCCACCCATAGATCTATTTTCAGTTTGATGAAATCAACTCTTATGACAAATGATTAATGACAAATGACTCTTATGACAAATACTCAGTTTTATTGAGTAGTCTTATCAAGTTACCTTTAAGTGCTGCTAAATCACGTTCTGTTTTCTGTGAATTAGCCATAGTGGCCGCTTGGTATACTTTGTAGACCTTATAATATTGGCTCTAATGTAACTTGGATACTCGCTCATAAAATTTGAGCAGGTACTGATGGTAGTAGCCTTGAGATAAATTTTCAGTCACTAGGCTAAAATACTACCTCTTGAAGAGGCTGGTACATATAATATTAAATTGAATATACATACAAGAGATTTGGGTGGTAATCAGTGTCATTATATAAATACCAAAGGTATTTATTGTAATCACCAGCGGAAGGATTACTGACACTTCTTTACACTCAAAGTTTTTTTATTACTATTATTTTCTACCACAGACGTAGCCACACAGTTACTATGCTAACCAGCATATATACATTTTCTTCTGTCCTCCATGGACAGGGTTAGAGCTATGTTAATCATATAGTTAAAGGGTTTATTGAACAATCAACCACAGAAGGTGATTCAGTGCTTTTAAAATGCTAAGCTAACCAACATATGTAAATACATAGTGTGACGGTTATCTCTTTCAAGAGAGATTTGGCCTGCTCTTTCCTACATCATGTTACTTCAGTACGTCCATAACATCAAAATACTACATTCAAGAGTAGTATATATATATATATATGTATATATATATATATATATATATATATATATATATATATATATATATATATATATATATATATATATATATATATATATATATATATATATATATATATATATATATATATATATATATATAGTAGAATACGTTTCTACAGGGGGGATACGTACCCTACACTCGCTCTCCAAACTCCCCTCGCTGTCGGTGCACAACCCTCGTCGATCACCAAACTACCACTTCCAGCCAGCACGCTTCCCATTGGTGAATCAGCGACTCCACTCGACTTCAGGGGCCATACGACACGAAAAAAATTGGGAAAAATCGTAATATTGTGAAATATTTATGAAAATACTACGTAGTTCTGGCAACACTCTGGTGCAATCAGAATTTTTTTACGATATAAATTGACGTATTTATGGTACATTTCCATGCGTAATTGGTCAGAATCCGGTGCCCCGCAGCTGTGGCGCGCCAAAGGTATTGCGTTGTACGATCTGAAAGTCAAATTTTTTGTAATAACGTCGTAAATCTCTCTGTATGCATAAGGAGTAAATATACACTCATTGGCAACCTTCTCATCCGTGGTAGGGCCATAGGGAGGTCCCAGCCCTCAGTCACCTTGTGTGTCCGATTGAGTGTGGACTGTTTTGATGCGCGCTCCATTATCGTTCCTGGAATAGCGCATTGTTGCGTCTTCTGCACAAACTCTTACAAAGAGATAGTGCCAGAAGATAAGAGCAGCAAATCTGGCACTCGGTCGCCATCTTTATCAGTAAAAGCAAGCCGCTTTAGCGCGAAGAAGAGTAATATCCAGTGAGAGATGGTGGCGCACCGACACCTCCTCAACCTTTCTCACACACCTCCTCAACCTTCCTCACACACCTCCTCAACCTTCCTTACACACCTTCCTCAACCCTCCTCACACACCTTCCTAGACCTCCCTCCCTCCAACAAGCCGAGACAGGCTCCTGAGGAAGGTGATCCAGCAATCATGCAGGTGCCTACTAGTGCCCAATGCAGTGCCACCTTGAGGACCCACAATTGGGACCAATTTCAATAGGTTAGTATGTTTTAGTGTTATAATTTGATATTTGGTAATAATTGTAATATGTATGTGCAGGATATATATATATATATATATATATATTTATATTTATATTTATATATATATATATATATATATATATATTATATATATAATAATTTTTTTTTCAATTTTTTTTTGTCGTTTGTTATCAGGGGATTTGCATGGAACTTGCACACCTTGCTCAACGGATGCCTATCTGCAAGGGTGCCAATTATGAACGAAATCGATAGACGTCAAGCTCGACTACAGGTGGCCAAACTTTGATCTTATTTTACTCAGGTAAGTAATTTACAGCTTCATTGTGTGTCACAGCTTTCATTTTTTAATCAATTTACATGCAAATTACATCTTATATGTAGAGTTTGTGCTTCTATAAAACGGATATGAGATTTTAGTCCAAAGTCCATTTATTGATTTTATAAATATTTATATCCATCATATATTGCATATTTTTGGAAGGGTAACTTTGAATAATTATATTATTGCACTAAACACTTTTTTGATAAAACTGCTAACATCAATCCTTTATTAAATGCTAATTTTAATATCTGAGTGTTATAGAAATGATTTTAGTTGACACATGTGTTCCCTGACATTTTTTCAAAATGTCAGGGAAGTGAAAATTCGTTGCATAATACGTTGTGTATTTTTTTCTCCTTCTCTGTTTAGGGTGTGATGCTGAAACTTGGACCAGTTGCAGCCCTTTCTATAACCATTTCATAAATAAATTTATAAACAAATTAAACAACTTTTACTTTACCCATAATATGCCACCTTCAGCGCCATCTGCATAACCTATGACTAAGCGTGCACGAGCAGTTGAATTTGAAATATTCTGTGCTCTCAAGCCTGATACTTCTATCTAGCATACGCTCTGTGAATTAGTGGAGGTTTTCAGCCAGCCAATATTCTCAGCACCTTTAACTCATTTTTTGTCTTGTTCATTGTAGAGTAATGTAACCATTATTTTATTTTATATTGTTTTTTTTGTCTTTGTATTTTTGTTTAATTCGCACTGTACATAACCAAGGGATTATCTTTGTTTATATTTGCTTAAAGTCAATTAAAGTTTCATTGTTTATACGATTTGTTTTGTGTGTTTTTCCCTTTTTACTTGACCACGGGAGGCAACAGCCAAGCAGTCAACATTTTTTCTCTTGTTTTTACTAATGTGATTGGCATTTACACCAGCCATTGGGAGGACTGACGTACACCTACATTTTCCCATCACATTAGATACGCAGATTTATGTTTGCCCTACATAAAGTGTTTGATGTGTCTTTTACATAGTCTCATTAATGTGCATTTACAGAGGTGAAATGTAATTCTAATCAGCTTCCATATATACTTTATACACATACATATACATACACACACACATGCATTCACATACATTTGTCTCTTTACTCTGACAGGGTGAGATAGCTGATAGTGAAACTAGTGTGCAATTAAGCACTTAATCACTGAAGGTGATTAAATTAAGGTGATTTTACAAGCTCAGGTTATATAGTTACATCACATACATACATTGTATAACTGATACATTACATGGTTAATCTTGGGTACAAGTCCAATATATCATCAAGTGTTCCAGTACTCATATAGTAATTACAGAGTTCAGCATACCTTAGCCCAGGAGGGCGAAAGTCAGTCAATATGGGACATTCTACAAAATAATGTTCTAGGTATAGTTAAAAAATAGATGGATATAATATATATGGTAATATAATACAAGTAAATTAAGTTTATATGTACAACATAACTTGTGTTGTTATTGATCACACCCTACCTAGGATCTGCACAGTGTTTAAAGGATTGCTAGGTTGTTCAATTTTTAGTTAAACACTAAACAAGTTTAGTATCCTACTCAAAAACGGGTTGGCAACGTTAATTATTATAATTTTGTGTTGGAAAAAGAATGATGCAATATTTTATTTTGTTTTTATTGTATGTGAATTATTTTTCTCAACTTAAGATAAATATATATACACTTATGGTTACTAGCTTCTCATCAACCTCTTGTGTTATTTAATACTGTTATATGTTAAGTGATGAGACTAATCTAGAGCTGCTGTTAATATTGTGTTAGCAGCAGTAGTTTCAATCACTGTTATTTAATTTAACACTTAAAGTGCACATAGCGTACATATACATCATGAGTAACATGTCCCACGGTGCGCATGGCGTACATATACGTTATAGGGTGCCAGGCACGATTCAAATGGCCAGCGGCTTTACGAGGTTCACATCAGCTTCCTAAGGGCTTCTGTAAACAGACGCTATGAAAAAAAATTGTGGGCAATATTCTCAAGTGTGAGAGCCACAGTACTGTGGGAGCAACTAAGGCTGGCGCACGCAGCATAAGCTAACAGCATTGCTGTTCAGCTTGTGACCACAGCATCGCCGAAAAATGTCAAAATAAATATGTAACTGCTATTATTTAGTGATGACAATATTACAGATGACCCCTGACTGTGATAAAAATGAAACAGGATTGTGATAATAGCAGGATTGTTGTGATAATTAGCGCTGTGTGGGAGTAGTAATGCTGTGAGAGGGAGGGAGATAACGTCGTTTACTAACTGTGGGGCCACCTGTTATTGTCTGCATTCACCATTCCAGCTCAGTGGTTTTCTATGGTGAACACAAATGTAGATATTTATATATAATGTGTGTATCAGTGTAATAACAGCAAATGGATTATGTTGGGAGGAGCCATTTGGGTGACAGAGGTGGCATAGTCTGCAGGACTTCTCTACCTAGGAAGAAGGTGGCCACTATGCACTCTACAAGCTTAGGTGTACAGTTACGGTGCATACAACATGTAGATACTTATATATAATGTGTGTATATAGTGTAATAACACTACAAACAGATTAGTTGGTTGAGAAATTTAGTGCACCTGACCTTGAACGAGTGAGGGAGGCAGCCGTCAACTGACTGTGGATGTAGCGACATCTCTTAGTGCCTGAACTAACTATAACAGCTGTTGTACAGTTGTATGTACAGTTGTACAGTTGTGGTGAACAAAACAAGTAGATACTTATATATTATGTGTGTATATAGTGTAATAACTGCAAAACTATTTGTTTATTGTTTTATGACCGTAATAATTGAAACGCTAATATGAACACTATACTTCTCAGTATAACAATGATTCACACATTTTATTATATTATTCTATTACACTATTGAATAATATTACTTGAAAAAACTAAGAAAAATCAATCAGAAACTTTGAAATAATTAGGTAATAATATCTTTGTGGCAATACCCACCTGTCAGCTCGGGTGACAATGACCGCTTCTCAAGACCACTCTGTCAATGCTCACATTTTGCCAGACATCCCCCGTCTATTGTGCCCAAAATATGTTCCCTACGATTTTTTTTATTTGTCCCGTGCTCAGGGAACACAAATTAACACTTTTAGAAGATTTTTGTTTTAGAATTTCTTTTTCTTGCGCACAAGGGTTTACATCTCCTCAGGACCCCTTAGCAGCTCAAGGGTTAATGTTATTGTTTTGTTTAGTGGCTATTCACGAAAATAAAATATCACACATCTAGTGGTAAAATTTTGTGATATCGATCTGCGAATATAACTGTCCACTTATATGGTCAAAGATTTTTGGAAGGCACTGAATTTGAGTGTTTTTTCACTCACTGGTTTTTATTTGCTTGCATGTATTTCTGCTCCTTGGTTAATGATCTTGGAACAATAATGGTGCTTTAATTGTTGGCAATAACTTTTGTATACACTGCAAACTGAGGTTTACTGAGTTTCTAGGCTGCAAGTGTTTTATAGCAGTTTACTTTAACTGTTATATGTTTTATAATTTATTTATTACATTGATTCATTTATGGATTATGAAGATCCCGGTTTGAAGAACCAAAAGAATATGGGAAAAATCTCCCAGCAGGAATTTATTTATTTATTTATTTATTTATTTATTTAATCATTTATTTAATTATTACTTTATTAATTTGTTTTAATTTTTTCTTAAGAATTTAAAATCTAATTTTGTTATAGTTATTCATAGTTATCCTGCTTGGAGCCTCCCTTCACAACCTGGGTGGGTTATTTAATAATATAGTCAACCTAATCGAAAATAATTGATTAGTAGAAATTTAGTACTATATTTGAAATTTGTTAATCTATAATGGTTAGTTTAAAAACAAAGCACAGCATAGTTGTTATGTAGAATGTAGTTTGTTTAATCAGCAACGCTCATGTCCTGATCATACAAGTTGCGTCGCCTCGTGGTCGAGCATGCTAGCATTAGAACGTGTTCCATGCAGTTCCAAGTAATTCTGCATTACTATCACTATTCTGCATTTATCAGTGCAATCTTCTTCCCCTCAGTTTCACCTCTGAATTGGTCACATAGTAATGATCACAACAAATATATGAAGCATATAACAAGAGAAAGGAGGTAATAATTAAATGATTCGGCTGACCCATTTCGGGTAGCTTTGGTCCAAGTCCTAACCACTAGACTTACTTATAAAATATGGCCATAAAATGGAACTACTTAACTGTCTAACGGATACAGAACTCTTCCATATATCTAGCTAAGTTTGTGATGATAATAGGTGAATCTGGCATCCCACAACACTAAGGTTCGCAGGAAATATTCCTTTAGCTCGTGTAGTATGCTCACTGGGCTCAGCTTTCTGTTGTCAATATGCCATCTCTCCTTCTCCTCTAACCCAGGGATTCGTCCTCTGGCACGGTTCTAAATCTGTCTTTATCATCATTGGGGAGGAGACTTTGTTTTTATTTATTACTAGCTGTATCCAGCAAAAGCAACCTCTCCCAGTCCTCCCCACCAATCCCCATCTCCCCTGTCCCCTCGTCCTCCCAACCATTGCTCACTCCTCCGTCCCCTTGTCCTCCCAACCTTTCCCCACTACCCCGTCCCATCACAGCCCATCCTCCAAATAGACAGTACGTTTTAATACTAAATGTAATAAGTACAAACTGGACTATTGTCATAGTACAAAAATACACTTAATAGCCAACATTGCACCAAAATATTGTGAATATTAACTTTTTTAAAGTTTACCTGAAAAGCTGCATAGAAAACCACTACCTAACTTAGGCGGGAGTGTAGGAGGACAAGCATATAAATAGCATTTATTGATTCTTAATTACAATTACTATTTAACCTATAGCTATATTGATATTACAATTTAATAAAACTAATAAAACAAAACTAAAGTCATTCAATAAATTATAAATTAACTCAAGATATTTTAAAATTTTGTATAAAATCTCTATTATTTAATAAAACTGAAAAATAATTTTTTTATATTTAAAACTTGTGTATATGAAACTAAACATGAAACTTCAACCTAATATTTTTAAATTATATTAACAGAAAATGAGGAGAATATATGGGGAGTTAAATGCAACAGCACAATTAAGTGTATTTATGTACTATGCAGACTGTCAGGAATGAAATAATTACATTTAGTATTAAAGTGTAATGTCTATTTGGAGGAAGGGTGGCCCCTTGTCCTCCCCACCGTTACCCCCTCCCCTGTCCACTTGTCAAATGCATTCCCAAATGATCTGATGTTCCCATCAGAAAATTGGGAACATCAAATGATCTGATGTTTCCATCACTGAAATAAAAGAAAAATAGTTAAAAACCGAAATTAAAAAAACAAACTATACTCTCAAAATAAAAGGTATGGTAAACAACACAGCTCAATTCCAATGCAATGTCACACAAAATATTTTAAATCAAAACTAAAATAAATTGAAATCTATGAAAATTCAATTTATCAATGAAATCGAAAACATTGAAATGAAATCGTGTTATATATAGTATAGTGTGTGTTCCTCTTACACGCAACAACACTGTTTTTTTTTAAATATGTTTTTACCTGTCACAGGTTTGGCATCTATACTTATACTCACAAAATAAACGGTTTTGTAAACAACACAGCTCAATTCCAATGCAATTTCACACAAAATATTTATATAAAATGAAAATAAATCGAAATCTATGAAAATTAAATTTATGAGTGCAATTGGAAACATTGAAATGTAATTGTAGCATATTTAGTGTAGCATGTGTTGCTCCTATGGGCAACAGATAGTGCTGTTCCTTAAAAAAAGAATATTTCTACCTGTCACAGGTGTAGCATCTATACTTATACTTACGAAATGAACAGTATGGTAAACAGCATCTATATAGTAGGTATATAAAAACATGAGCGTATTCGAATGGAACATTGTTTCAAAATTTCAAAGCAATTGGTGAACTTTCGGAGATTAGCAATTTTGAACAAACGAACATTTACATTTTTATTTATATAAATTTAATTATATCCAGTCATGGGTAACCCTTTTTATTTAATTTGATCCCCAGAATGGCAGTTTAAAGGTTATTTAATGTGTGTATTATGAATAAATAGAATTTCAGGGGACATGGCAATAGTCCCATTTTCTACAAGGAGCCATGAAATCCAAATTTCCTTTATATGATTCCCTAAATTATTTAGGGCTAGTTAGTATTAATATTTGCCTTACATGACAGCTTTTGGTTGGTATGAGAGTAGTTAGTATCGAGTGTTGGAATTTCTGACATGCTGGAACATCTGCAAATTGGACACTCTCTCCTCCCCAACACTCACAGAGCTAGAATTATTCAAAGTAGTATTAGCTGTGTCCCCAGAACAATTATCCCCTTCCTCACTAGAAAAAGAAGTACTGGTTAGAGCAACTGGATGGGATCCTGGAACGTCTTCAGACGGTTCAAGTACACTAGCATAACCTGGTTCCATTTGTCCTTGTGCCTGACTTTGTACACGAGGTCCCCAACCTTTTCTATCACTATACAGGAGCCTTCGTACTTGCTTCTACAAACAAAACATAAGGCAAGTTCATACGAAGCCCTGTTAGAACTTTCACAGGACATCTAAAGCATCTGCTTCAAAGTCTGATGGAATCGTTCAATTACCCCTTGGCGTTGGGATTGATATGGACAAGAAACCTTGTGAGTTATTCATTTTTCTTTACCAAAATGTTCTAAAGTATCAGACTTAAAGTTACTGCCATTGTCAGTTTGCACACCCTGGGGTAATCCATTTAAGCAATTACAGTTTTTGCTCTAATATTCATCAAAGCCAATGCCTCTTGGAAAGGAGTTGTGATACACATCACAGTTATCAGGTAAATATTAACAGCTGTAGTATTAAGCAATAGACCAACAAAATCCATCACCACATGAGAAAAGTCTCCTCTGGTACTCCAATACGCCTAAGAGGACATTTTCCTCTGTGACGGATGGCTCCAGGGAAATCTTAGAGACAGGTAGCATAATCGGCAATCTAGAACCCCTTACCCCTGTCCCTTGCTAAAACATTCCCACTCTTCCCTTCCACCCGAGTGCTTGTGGATCATATGTAAAAACATGGACTGACTTCAGTAGAAGCCTCCAGACTTCCTGTGTTTTCAGTAGGAATCTGGTTTTATGACTTCACAAGTTAACGGTGGTCTAGTGGCATAGTATGCGACTCACAATGTCGGGGTTATACGTTCTCACCCACCTATAGTCCCAGTGGATCTTCTAGTTGCTATATATATCACAATAATGTGATTTCTGTGTGATTATTATTATTATTATTATTATTAACTTTTTGTAGGTGCGGGTTGAGAAGGTAGAGCATGTAGTGTTGGGATGAGTGTGTGTGTATGCCTAGGTCTACTGTGTTATGAGGAAGGTAGCATGGTGTTCAAGGTGTATTGGAACTGTGTATTTGTTTGCCTTCTCAAAATTTCCAGTAAGTATTGAGTGGCTGTATATTTCCTGTTTGGTGAAAGTTTTCCTTGATGATGTAGTCCAAACATCGTGTTCTTAAACCCATGCCACGGTATAGACTAATATATACTTGATCACAGCCGCAGTCCGGAACAATGCTGCTTTCTGATTGGCTGCCAGCTGATAAAGAAGCAGTTTGATATGAGTTTTGGTGAGGAATAGACACCTGTTGTTGTTGATGCTATCGTGCACCCTCTTCGTCATGTCTAGATATAAATGGTATGCCAGTGAATCACACCTACAGTCTGTTTTGTACATCCCTGTACCACCCCATACACCTTGGTAAGATTAATATTGCCATACAGTTGTAAATCATGTAATATAGACTCACAATTATTAAAAAAAAGTCTAGTTAAAGAAATAAACACAACTCTCTAAGGGACAATATCATTTTAATCTATGATAGGTAACACAAGACACACAACACAGATAACATAGTAATCATCCAGAAATATTCTTATAACACCATGGGCGAAATAACACCTCTTAACACTGATCACTGACTACACTGTACAATATGTACGTCATATAATATGATTAATAGTCTAGCCAGACTCCATATCAACTCAAATGAACATAAAAATGAAAATGACCCAGACATATCTAAGACATAGGTCCGACCAACTCAATACACCCAACGCTATTGGCTTCTTCTCACGCCTTGACACGTGACATTCACACAGTTACCAATATACATCAGATACGAATTCTTTCAGACACTCTGACCTACTGAGAATAATCACTCTAAACACGAGTAAAAACATTATTATGTACACTTTACATAATACATACAATAATTCCGTTATATGACTACAATACAAAGAAATAATTACAGAGTATGTCAATGATGCAAAGTTGGTTGCAACACGTGAACCACTGCTGGCGATAAAACTTTCTTTAATGGTCGAGTCCTCGAAGAGACACCAACCTTACTCATCTCAACCATGATAAACCCACATGATGTATAAGAGAATACTATCATTACTGACACATGTCAGCATGATACAAATACATAACAAAATATTCAAATATTTTGTAAATATATTAGTATATACATTTCATCCTACAATAAACTGAAGGGTGAAAATGTGTAATTATTGGATATACGTTTCATAGTAAGAATCAGGTAATTAACCTTATTCGTAACATCCCTCCCCTCCTGAAGAAAAATGTAATATAAAAATAATTGCATTTTTACTAAACATATGTACAGTATTAAGTTCTCAACCACTCAGGATGAATACATAGAATAATAAACATAAAAGTAAACATGCACAATAAACATAGAAGTAAACATATCAAAATATATTACAGAACATTCCATATTGTTACTTCAACTGGGAATCCCCTGGATAAAGCATCTGTAATAGCATCCTGCCTACCAGGAATATGTTTAATTAGTAAATTAAATTCATGTAGTATTAAAGACAATCTTAGGGTTCTCTGGTTCTTACACTTCATTGAATTTATGAAAATTAATGGGTTATGATCTGTAAATACATCTACTCTGTTACCTGACTGGTATGTTTAAATTTTGTTATAAGCCAATATCAGACAAAGGGTGTCTGATATTGGTATCTCTACAAAATACTGATATCTCTACAAGATAATAATCTTGAGCTTTATCAAACTTGTGTGAGAAATAATACACAAGTAAGTAAGTATCAAAAGAAGGCACCAAACCGGGAAGGCTATGTAGCACCATCAAATGCGCAAAATAATCAGAGGGCGCTAAATATCACCAAGGATGCCAATACGAGAACAAAAACGCATAAGGCGAATGATATCAAAAGTATCCGAGTCACCAAGAATTCTATTGAGGGACAGGTGACCGCGAGGGGCGGTCGGAAAGCAAGACACACGCTCGTCCTGGAAGTCAGGACATTCAAGAAGGACATGCACGACCGTAAGAGGGACAATGCAACTAGGACAATAAGGAGCAGGGCGGCGCTCCATCAAGTGACCATGGGTTAAGCGAGTATGGCCAATACGTATTCTCGCCAGAGCTGTTTCCCACCGCCAGTTACGGTGGAAGGAGGACGGCCACGAGGAAACACAACATTTAAGAGTACGTAGCTTGTTACCAGTAATAGACAACCAAGAAGCCTGCCAACGGGTAAGGACTGAGGAATGGATAACCGGGTAAAAGTCGGAATACGGAACGCCTTTACGAGAGATGGGACAAGAGCGGACAGCTTCCTTGGCGGCAACATCCGCACGCTCATTTAAAGACACACCAATATGGCTGGGAACCCAACAAAACTCAATCGACTTAAATTTACTGTGAACAAGAAACAGCCAATGCTGGATCTCGACAACTACTGGATGAACCGGATTAAAGGACCCTAGAGCCATGAGGGCACTACGAGAGTCAACAACAACTATAAAGGAGGACTGACAATGAGAAAGCAGGAGACGAAAGAGCATAGAGAATAGCATAAAGTTCCGCTGTAAAGATGCTAGTCTCCGGAGGTAAGCGACACATATAAGTGCGATCAGGAAAAACAACAGAGTAGCCAACACCGTCCACCGACTTAGACCCATCGGTGAAGACAGAAACGGAGCGGGAGTGAGAAGAAAAGTGCTCAAGGAAAAGGCGTTTTAGAACCGTAGGAGGAGTAAAAGCTTTAGTGATACGGGTCAAGGAAGTACAAAACCGCGGAAGAGGGACTCTCCACGGGGGCAAAGAAGGAACAACACGAGGAGAAACATTAGAAATACGAACGGAAAGAGAATCCTGGAGGCGAGATAACCGGACAGAAAGAGGGAGCTGGTGAAGAGGAACAGGAACCGCAGGAGGGGTAAAAGTTAAAGAACGACAGAGGCGAGAGGAAGGATGTTGTAAGGACCGCGCAAGATAGCGAAGACAGTAGCGATCACGGCGGTCCTGGAGAGACAGGAAGCCAGTGTCAACATACAAGCTAAGGACGGGAGTCGAACGAAAGGCACCAGAACTGAGGCGCAACCCAGTATGGTGCAAAGCATCAAGACGGCGAAGAGTAGAAGGAGAAGCAGACGAGTAAGCAGGGCAACCATAATCGAGCTTAGACAGGACAAGAGAGGAATGTAAAGCACAGAGAGTGCGCCTATCTGCTCCCCAAGAAGTATGGGACAAGACCCGAAAGAGGGTAAGGGCCTTAGAGCACTCAACACGAAGGTAAGAGATATGGGGAGACCAAGACAAACGAGTGTCAAGGAATAACCCCAAAAGCTTTGCGGAATCTTTGTATTCAAGGGGATGACCATAAAGTGACAAAGAGGGACGAAGAACAACCCGTTTCCGCGTAAAAGTCATGGCACAAGTCTTAGAAGTAGAGAACTTGAAGCCAAGATCGGTGGCCCAAGACGACACGGCATCAATTGCAAGTTGAAGCCGGCGCTGAAGGAGAGGCGAATCATCACCCTGACAGCAAAGGGTAAGATCATCGACATAGAGAGCAGAGAAGACACCAGAAGGAAGAGAGGAAAGAAGACCATTGAGGGCAACCAGAAAAAGAGCAGTGCTCAGAACACTACCCTGGGGCACACCTTCGTATTGCCGAAAAGAGGCAGAGAAAGCGGTACCAAGGCGCACCCGAAAGGAACGACGAGAGAGGAAGCTGCGGAGAAAGAGAGGGAGATGACCACGAAGGCCAAAAGAATGAAGTTGAGATAGAATATGATATCGCCAAGTGGTGTCGTAAGCCTTTTCCAGGTCAAAAAGGACGGCAACAACGGAGGTCTTCGCAGCAAAAGCAGTACGAATATAGACCTCCAAGTTCACCAGGACATCTGTCGTGCTGCGGCACTTGCGGAAACCAAATTGAGAATGGGAGAGGAGGTGATGGTGTTCCAGGAACCACATCAGACGAACATTAACCATACGTTCAAAGAGTGTGCAGACACAACTTGTGAGAGCAATAGGGCGAAAGTCCTTAGGGGAAGTACCCAGAGACCCCGGTTTACGAACAGGGAGGACAACGGCATCGAGCCAGTCCTCAGGGACTGACGACGACTCCCAGATCCGATTATACAGACTCAGTAAATACTGAGACGTGCACGGAGGGAGATGGCGAAGCATCTCATAATGAATACCATCGGAGCCCGCCGCCGTAGAACCGCAGAGGGCCAGGGCAGAACGAAGTTCAGAGAGAGAGAAGGGATCATTATAGGGAAGCTGAAGATGAGTGCAGAAATCTAAAGGACGAGACTCAAGGACAGGTTTACGAAGAAGGAAAGATTGGGGAAGATGAAGACCAGAGCTAACAGAAGAAAAGTGGGAACCCAGTTCGGAAGCGACCTGCAACGGGTCCGCCACAAGAGTATCATGGAGGTGAAGGACCGGTGAAACATCGGGAACGAACTTACCCGCTATCTTGCGGATACGCTTCCAGATCTGGGCCAGAGGGGTTTCGGACGTAATTGATGAGACATAAGATGCCCAACATCCACGTTAAGCCGTACGGATGGCCCTACGGGCCGCCGCACTCGCTTTCCGAAAGAAAAGAAAAGAATCGGTCGTCTGCCTACGGCGGTGCCTCTTCCAGGCTGCACGCTTACAGCGGACAGCCCGAGCACAGTCCACATTCCACAAGGGAACGCACTTCCGTGGACCCCGAGAGGAAGAGCGAGGAATAGAGCGGAGGGCAGCGTTGAAGACAGTGTCATGAAAAAGGAGGAGAGCACGAGAGAGAGAGGCAGATGGGAGAGGTCAGAGAGAGCAGCACTGAGGGTAAATAGGGTCCAGTCTGCCTTAGCAAACTGCCACCTAGGGAAAGAGAGGGAAGGGCGAAAAGAGAAAAAGGAAACAAGGATGGGTAAATGATCACTTCCATGGAGGTCATCAAGAACCTGCCACGTGAAATCTAAGTAAAGAGAAGAAGAGCAGAGAGAAAGATCAAGACAAGAAAGGGTGCGAGTCCGAGAGTTCAAATGAGTGGGCTCACCAGAATTCAGAAGAGACAGGGAAGAAGAGAGGAGAAACGGCTCAAGGAGGCGACCCCGGGTATTCGTCAGAACGTCACCCCAAAGCGAATGACGACAATTGAAGTCACCCAGCAGGAGCACAGGCTCCGGCAAGGAGTCTAGGAGGTGTTTCAAATTAGGAAGAGAAAGCGGGACACTCGGGGGGAGATAAATGGAACAAACTGTGTACCATTTCCCCACAAAGATACGAGCAGCAGAACAATGGAGAGGCGAAGGAAAAAGTAAAGGAACAAAGGGAACATCAGCACGAATCAAGAGAGCAGAAGAATTAGAAGCCCCAGCAACGGCTGGGGGGGGAGGGGGGGAGAGAAAGGAATAGCCACGAAAACGACCAGGAAGAGCACCAAGCATCGGCTCCTGGAGACGAAATCAGAAGTTGGAGTTCGAGGAAATTGGCGTAATAACCTCGAACGTTCCATTGAAGAATGGACAACGACGAGAAGAGAAAGGACAAAAACAGAGAACAAGGAAGAATCAAAGGAGAAAGAGCAACATAGCACATTAAAGAATATCAGGGTTAGCAAAGTCAGGGTTAGGGGGCATGGGAAACTGAGCAAAGACGGAGGGAAGGAAACGGGAGAACAGATCATTTCCGGAGGAGGAGGAGGAGGAGCAGGAGGAGGAAGAGGAGGAGACAACGGAGAGGAGCAGCCAAGGACAGCAGCAGGAAGAGGGGGAGTAGAAAGAGGGGAGCGCACCCCAGCAAGAGCAGTAACCGAAAGGGAAGCAGGGGCCAAAGAAACCTCCATAGCAGGAACAGGGGGCGCAATCACTGAAACGGGAGGGAAAGGAGCAACAGAGCCAGAAGTAGGGGCTGAGGAAGAAAGCGAAGCCTTCTTACCAGCCAGGGAGGAGGAAGGAGAGGAGCCAGGTTTATGCTTCTGACTTAAAGAGACAGGTGTCCCAGCAACTATGTACCGGGCAACGGATTCTAGTGTCTCAACAGGAGAAGCTGAACGAGAGCACACACGACGGCCGTTAGGAGAGTGATGGACATGCGCCTGCACCGACAGGCGGCGAGAAGAGCCGATAGATGGAGGAAGAGGATGGGAAGGAGGATCGGAGGGGGGACGAGGAAGAAGACACAGGAGACATGACAAACCGGGTAGAAAGAAGGGGAACCCCAGACAGAGAACCAGGAGGGGGACCCCTCGGGACAGAACACAAAGGGACAAAGGAGGGGGCAGTGGGCGTATCAGGGTCCAAGGCCCGGAAACGGTTGTGAGTCTGAGGAAGGGGGGAAGGACGAGGAGAGGAAGAGCGCAACACGCGAGCATAAGAGATGTTAGTATAAGGCGGGAGCCGGCGAACCTGGCGCCTCGCCTCAGGAAAAGATAAACGCTCCCGGTGCTTCAGGTTGAGGACGGCTGCCTCAAGCTTGTAATGGACACAGACACGGGAGAAGGTAGGATGGGCCTCACCGCAGTTGAGGCAGCGAGCTTGGGGAGAAGTGCACTCCGACTTAGAGTGACCTTCACCCCCACACAAAGGACAGAGAGAGACAGTCCCAGAGCAGCGAAGGGCACCATGCCCAAACCTCCAGCACATGTTACAAAGTCGAGGAGAAGGAATATACTCCTGGACAGAGCACTTAGCACCAGCAAGAATGACCGAGGATGGAAGGGTCCTGCCATCAAAGGTGATTTTCACAACGCGAAGGGGTTGACGGCGACGACCACGAGGGGGACGAGTAAACGAATCAACCTGGAGGACAGAATGGCCTTGGGCATCAAGGATATGCCGAATATCATCGTGGCAATCCTGCAGATTCCGAACACCGGTTGCAACATGGGGTGGGAGGAGAATAGTGCCAACACTGGCATTCATCTGAACGTTCTTGGAGACTCGAACAGGGATCTCGCCAAGGCAAGATAAGGCAGCCAAGCGGGAAGCTGCATCCTGAGAAGGAGCAGCAACGACACGTGTACCGAGACGAGTGGGGTTGAAAGTAACAGACGCATCCACGGAATCTACAAGATGCCGATGGAGGGAGAAATCGTCCGGAGGCGCAGAATCAAGAGGGAGGAGATCAAAGTATTTGGCCCATGAAGCAGGACCAAACAAGGCCTGATACGCATCAAAACGGGAAGGAATCGAGCGAGTGCGGTTGGGGCGCGAACGGCGTTGAGAACCCCTAGAGAGAGAGGGGTCAAAAGGCGCAGTAGTCACAACGAGAGACTTAGCCGCACCAGGTGACGAAGTGGTCACCACCGGGGGCTAGAGGCTCAACCCAACCACAGAGGAGGGAGGGGAGCTGGGGGAAGAAGTCAGGACGGTCAAAGGAGGAGCAAGGTCGGGGCCCAACGCAGCAGGAGCTACAGAGCCTGGTCTTCCAATACAGGCCGACTCGGGGGCTTGGTCGCCCACCCCACGAGCCCGAAAGGGTACAACGGAAACATTCAATGACATAGAAACGAAGAGAAAAATTCATCCACGAATGTGCCCCCATACCCACCATGGAGCCACAATTAGAGGCAGGACACCCAACAGGAAGCTATCGCCGATCATGCCGGGGCCCCCTAGGGGTGCGTCGTGAGTATACGCCCCACAAACGCCACCTTAAGAACCGTCAGTCCGTCGAGGTCGGGTTCAGCGACGAAAGGGGGATTGACAATAAAAGGTTCCCCTCGCTCGAGACGTTGGGTACTACAGTTCTACGGGTGCAAGAGTATGCCTCCTCAAGCACCCGGGCGTCAAAATAGAAGAAGTCCAAAGAAATAATCCAAAACAAGCAAAAGGTCGGCAGGAAACGACAAGCAGATAGGAGAAGAAGGGGGAGAAAAACGAAACATAAGGAAAAGGAAAAGCGATCCGGCACATTTAGAAAAGACAGCAGCAGGAGTGCAAGGCCAGAAAAGGACAGAGGACTGCCCCACGGAGCATCACACTCCGGCAGCCGTCCACCAAGCCCCCTCACAACGCCAACAAGCCGGATGGGGAGGGGGAAATAATACACAAGATGCTCTACATTATCTGCTTCTACTTGAAAAAGAACAGCACTATATCCTAGACCAGAATTGTTTATATTCACAATGAAAGTCTTGTCATATTGTGGACTAGCTAACACAGGTGAAGTTGAAAGAATTCCTTTCAATACTTGAAAAGTATTCTGACACTCTTGCGTCCACTTGAACTTTACACTTTTTCTTAAAAGAATAGTTAAAGGTGCAGCCACTATGGAAAAGTTCTTACAATAACGTCTGTAATAAGCACACATCCCAATGAATCTCTGCATTGTTTTTTACTAGTTAATACTGGGTAATCTACGAATGCTTGGATTTTGTCTTGGGTACTGAGGGTACCATCTTGCCTTGCCCAACCTCATGAACCATGTAAATTATCGTTCCCTTAGCCCAGCTACATTTACTCACATTGACTGTTAAATTCACGCGTTGAAATACTGCAAACAATTTCTTCGAACTAGAAATATGAAATTCCAACTTACCATGAACACCCAAATCACGGAACTATTTACTCTACCCACCATGAGAATAAGGACAAGACCAGAACATAACGATGCCAACACAGAAGACAATGTCCAACACAACAGGCCAATTACACTGGATTAATCTGTGTTTAGATAGGAGCTGCCTCGTATGGGCCACTAAGCCTTCTGCAGTTACCTCTATGTTTCACCTCACATTTATCCCTTATGTATCTCCCCATGTTTTCACCTTTATTGTATTATCACCTGACCCAGTGCGGTTCTAAAATCAACCAGCATTGTAAGATCTGTTCACTTGAGAATGAACCATGGAGGTTCGAAACGTTGTGCAAATTGTATAAATAAGTGTAATACACTTTATAGTAAATCACTTGTTTTCTTCACCTTAAAAGTACGAAACTGAGTTTTGGAGAACTCCTATTTCAACTAAGCCCTGATGCTAAGAAAATAGTTAGAGGGATAGAAGCCCTAAACCAGAAAATAATAAATACAGAATATGCAGTCATATTCAATGAAACATGTTTGAAAGAAAACCTGCTGCCAGTATACACCAATATATAAATATATATATATATATATATATATATATATATATATATATATATATATATATATATATATATATATATATATATATATATATATATATATATATATATATATATATATATATATATTATTTATGATCGATGTTCCCTTCGGGAATCTTAATTTTAAGAAGAATAGGAAAACCATGGATATACTGAACATCTTGTATCAGAATCTTTACTTTAAAAAACATTACGTTTCGAATACTTTTCGTATTCATCATCAGATCTAAAAGAAAAAACAGAAATCACAATCAAATAGCTGGTAAACAAAGAACTCATACTGAATATAATTGCCTATCAAAGAAAGGAAAATGCTTAAAAAACAAAAGCGCAAAAAAAAACAAAAACTTAAAAAACTTAAGCGCACTTAAAGTGATCAATACAAATAAAACTTATTAACTGTCACATATATTAAAACTAATTTAAAATCCATTAATAAATATCCATTAAACTATGACATCATAAGAAGGAAAGTGAAAAGCCATGCAACCTCTGAAGAGACAACTAACACAACACCTATACCCCCTATTAGACTATTTTACAGGAACTTCTTTTCCACAGCCCATAAAACGGAGGAAAGGGTCCTGAAAGATATTGTCAGTAGAAACGTTATCCCTACTGATAAAAATCAGAAGATACAACTGACGATTTACTTTAAAACCAGAAAAACGGCCAGCCTACTCATGAGAAACTCTCCAGACACAAAGCAGAACGCTTTAAAAGAGACCAACGTCGTCTATGCCTTCAAATGCCCTCTTGGGGACTGTAAGCCTCAAAAAAAACAGTATATAGGCAAGACAACAACATCTCTTTCCAGGCGTTTAACGATGCATAAGCAACAGGGCTCCATTAAGGAACATATAATCTTTTTCCACAATCAAACCATCACCAGAGAAATCTTAGCAAACAACACAGAAATCATCGATAGATACAGCGATAGCAGGCGGCTTGACGTCTGCGAGGCACTACACATCAAGAAGTCAACACCAGCAATCAACAGCCAATTAATGCACAACTATATTCTACCCACTTCAAGACTCCGCTAAAATATAGAAGCATCAAGAAATATGGACCAATAGGCTTTCTACAATCACTTCCATTTCAATACCCATTGTTTCGTGTTCTGTCTTGTGTTGATGAAATTAATACCCTATTAAATACCACCTCACCCCACCCACCTCACTCAAATGTAGATATAAACAAATCGGAGATATGTAAGTTCTATTCAGTTGTGTATGTGTAAAGTCTTTGAAAATGTAATAAGTTTTACGAAACGCGCTCAAGTGTGGCGTCAGACTAGAAATATAAATGAATTTTGGAGAATTGATTTTTGAATTACCTCCAACAGTGAAAAGAAATATACGAAACATTGAGAAAATTCGTGTTAGAATTATTAATCTTACTTTTTCGGTCATATTTAATAATATATGTCTACAGGAAAGACTGCTACCAAAATATACTAATATATATATATATATATATATATATATATATATATATATATATATATATATATATATATATATATATATATATATATATATATATATATATATATATATATATATATATATATATATTTTGGTAGCAGTCTTTCCTGTAGACATATTTTATTAAATATGACCGAAAAAGTAAGATTAATAATTCTAACACGAATTTTCTCAATCTTTCGTACATTATGCTTCACTGTTGGAGGTAAATCAAAAATCACTTCTCCAAAATTCATTTTTATTTCTAGTCTGACGCGACACGGGCGCGTTTCGTAAAACTTATTACATTTTCAAAGACTTCACAAATACACAACTGATTAGAACTTGCGTTTCCCTGATTTTATATCTACATTTGAGTGAGGTGGGAAGGGTGATGTGGCATTACATTTGAGTAAGGTGGGAAGGATGATGTGGCATTAGAGGATATTAATAGGGTATTAAAAGTATCAACACAAGACAGAACACGAAACAATGGATATTGAATAGAAGTGTTTGTAGAAAGCCTATTGGTCCATATTTCTTGATGCTTCTATATTGGAGCGGAGTCTTGAGGTGGGTAATCGGAGGTGGGAAGCGGAGTCTTGAGGTGGGTAATAAAACCCACCTCAAGACTCCGCTCCAATATAGAAGCATCAAGAAATATGGACCAATAGGCTTTCTACAAACACTTCTATTCAATATCCATTGTTTCGTGTTCTGTCTTGTGTTGATACTTTTAATACCCTATTAATATCCTCTAATGCCACATCATCCTTCCCACCTTACTCAAATGTAATGCCACATCACCCTTCCCACCTCACTCAAATGTAGATATAAAATCAGGGAAACGCAAGTTCTAATCAGTTGTGTATTTGTGAAGTCTTTGAAAATGTAATAAGTTTTACGAAACGCGCCCGTGTCGCGTCAGACTAGAAATAAAAATGAATTTTGGAGAAGTGATTTTTGATTTACCTCCAACAGTGAAGCATAATGTACGAAAGATTGAGAAAATTCGTGTTAGAATTATTAATCTTACTTTTTCGGTCATATTTAATAAAATATATATATATATATATATATATATATATATATGTACATATATATATATATATATATATATATATATATATATATATATATATATATATATATATTTATATATATATATATATATATATATATATTTATATATATATATATTATTAAATATGACCGAAAAAGTAAGATTAATAATTCTAACACGAATTTTCTCGATCTTTCTTACGTTTCTTTGCACTATTGATGGTAATTAAAAAATCAATTCTCCAAAATTAATTTTTATTTCTAGTCTGACGCGACACTTGAGCGCGTTTCGTAAAACTTATTACATTTTCAAAGACTTTAGTTTACACACACACGCACAACTTTAACTGAATAGAGCTTAAACATCTTCGAGTTTTTATACCTACATTTGGGTGAGGTGACATGTTACAATAGTTTTGGATGAGGTGAAAATAAACTTTTAACACAAGACAGGACATGAAACAATGGGTATTAAAGGTAGGTAACTGCAGAAGGCCTATTTTTATTGGCCCATATTTCTTGATGCTTCTATATTGGAGCGGAGTCTTGAAGTGGGTAGAATATAGTTGTGCATTAATTGGCTGTTGGTTGCTGGTGTTGACTTTTTGATGTGTAGTGCCTCGCAGACGTCAAGCCGCCGGCTATCGCAGTATCTATCGATGATTTCTGTGTTGTTTGCTAAAATTTCTCTGGTGATGGTTTGGCTGTGGGAGTACAGGCCGGATCACGATACACTCTGTCCACTATCAACGTACCTGTGGATGAAACAATCGGGATGATAGCGGACAGAGTGTATCGTGATCCGGCCTGTACTCCTCTTGACATACCAGAAAACATTCTAAGGAAACTACTCCAAGCTTGTACTAAAGAGGCACCCATCTTGAGCCCGGATGGGCACATGTATAAGCAAGTAGATGGGGTCGCCATGGATTCTCCCCTAGGTGTTCTGTTTGCGAACTTCTACATGGGTACCATCGAACAAAAGGTCTTAGTCGACATGAACATAAAACCGGCCATATACTACAGGTATGTTGACGAAATTTGTACACAGGTACCTGATGTCAGACATCTGCAGGAGCTGAAGGAGGCATTTGAGCGGAATTCTGTGTTGCGTTTAACTTACGAGATGGAGAAGGATGGGAAGCTGCCCTCTCTAGATGTAACAGTCATGGAAAGGAGCGGAGGTTTCAACACTGCAGTCTACACTAAGGAAACAAATAAAGGAATGTGCCTCAATGCCAACAGTGACTTCCCAGACAGGTACAAGAGGAGTGTCATTATTGCTTATGTCGACCGTGCTCTCAGCCACAGCTCAGGATGGAAGCAAGTCGATGAAGAACTCTGTAGGATAAGGCAGGTCCTAGTCAACAACGACTTCTCCAATGGTTTCGTTGAAGACATCATAAGGAAGGTGAAACGCCAAGCAACCTCTGAAGAGACAACTAACACAACACCTGTACCCCCTATTAGACTATTTTACAGGAACTTCTTTTCCACAGCTCATAAAACGGAGGAAAGGGTCCTGAAAGATATTGTTAATAGAAACGTTATCCCTACAGACAAAAATCAGAAGATACAATTGACGATTTACTATAAAACCAAGAAAACGGCCAACCTGCTCATGAGAAACTCTCCAGACACAAAGCAGAAAGCTTTAAAAGAGACCAATGTCGCCTATGCCTTCAAATACTCACTTGGGGACTGTAATCCTCAAAGAATTCAGTATATAGGCAAGACAACCACATCTCTTTCCAGGCAATTAACGATGCATAAGCAACAGGGCTCCATTATGGAACATATAATCTCTTCCCACAACCAGACCATCACCAGAGAAGTCTTAACAAAAAACACGGACATGATCGATAGATACAGTGATAGCAGGCGGCTTGATATCTGCGAGGCACTACACATTAAGAAGTCGACACCAGCAATCAACAGCCAATTAATGCACAACTATATTCTACCCACGTCAAGACTCCACACCAATATAGAAGCATCAAGAAATATGGGCCAATAGGCCCTTTGCAGTTACTTCCATTCTTCCCTTTAACTTACAAAATATTATACCCATTGTTTTGTGTACTGTCTTGAGTTGAACGTTTGTTTTTACCTCATCCAAACCTGCTGTAACATATCACCTCACCCAAATGCAAGTATAAAATCAAAGCTGTTTGAACTCTGTTTAGTGTTTTAAGTTATAGTTGTGTATGTGTAAACTAAAGTCTTTGAAAATGTAATAAGTTATTACAAAACGCGTTCAAGTGTCGCGTCAGACGAGAAATAAAAACAAATTTTGGAGAATTGATTTTTCAATTACCATCAACAGTGAAAAGAAACATAAGAAAGATCGAGAAAATTCGTGTTAGAAATATTAATCTGACTATTTCGGTCATATTTAATAATATATACATAAAGATATATATATATATATATATATATATATATATATATATATATATATATATATATATATATATATATATATATATATATATATATATATATATATATATATATATATATATATATATATATATATATATATATATATATATATATATATATATATATATATAGCCGAAAAAGTTAGGTTAGGTTAGGTTAGGTAGTCGAAAAATAATTAATTCATGAAAACGTGGCTTATTAGGCAAATCGGGCATTGCATATTAGGCTGAGAAGTGCGTTCTGGCTACTAGGTACGACATATATATATATATATATATATATATATATATATATATATATATATATATATATATATATATATATATATATATATATATATATATACATAAATAAAAATAAAAAATTTCACCCAACGTTCCATTCGCATGCGGCCAGGTTTTTATATACATACTATGTAGATGTCACTTCTGTGTCGGATAAAAAACATGCTTTTTCTGAAAAACTGTGTTTTTCAGGTGTTTTTCCATGTGAAGGAAATTTTTGAAACCTCTTTACCGATTGTTTTGAAATTTTGACACAACGTTGCATTCGAATAGACACGTCTTTTCATATACCTACTATATCGATGCCACCCCTGTGACAGATAAAAACATGCGTTTTTGAAAAACAGCGCCGTCTGTAGCACATAATAGCAACATGCACGGTATACTAAATATGTCACGAATTCCATTTCAATGTTTCCGATTGAATTGATATATTTTATTTTCATAGATTTCGACATATTTTATTTTTTTAATGGATTACTAGCTGTACCCGCCACGCGTTGCTGTGGCTCAGTCTGGTTAAATGGAAAAGAAAGAAAAGAGAAAATGCTCGTTTCTAACATGTTTAATTTCACAATGCTTGTGGGTATACAGTATTTTTTCTTGTTCCACTGTCTGTGAAGATGTAGAGATTGTCTGATTGCCTACACTAGAACACGTAACATATAATTGTCCATGTGAGAAGCAATCTGTGTCTAGATCTAAACCGCACAATTCTAAAGATAGGCCCTGAGCTTTGTTGATGGTGAATGCAAACGCCAATCGAATTGAGAATTACAATCTCTTAAATTGAAATGGCAAATTCGATGGAATTACAGGAATGTGAGGAATGAGGACATCTTCACCTTTGAAAGGTCCTGTCAAGATTGTTGCTTCTACGACGTTGCTGAATATTTTTTTACTGCAAGCCACGTGCCATTGCTAAGCTTTGGCTGGTTGATATTTCGTAACATGATAATTGGCACGCAGATCTTTAATTGCAACTCATGCGGTGGTGGTATCCCTCGCAGATCAAGTGAATTAAAAAATTCTGTTGGATAATTAACCGCTTCATCTGCTTATATATATATATATATATATATATATATATATATATATATATATATATATATATATATATATATATATATATATATATATATATATGTATATATATATATATATATATATATATATTTAATATAAAGATATATATATATATATATATATATATATATATATATATATATATATATATATATATATATATATATATATATATATATATATATATATATATATATATATATATATATATATATATATATATATATATATATATATATATATATATATATATATATATATATATATATATATATATATATATATATATATATATATATATATATATATATATATATATATATATATATATATATATAATTAAATATGACTGAAAAAGTAAGATTAATAATTCTAACACGAATTTTCTCAATCTTTCGTACATTTCTTTTCACTGTTGGAGGTAAATCAAAAATCAATTCTCCAAAATTCATTTTTATTTCTAGTCTGACGCGACACGAGCGCGTTTCGTAAAACTTATTACATTTTCAATGACTTTAGTTTACAAATACACAACTGAATAGAACTTACGCATCTCCGATTTTATATCTACATTTGAGAGAGGTGGATGGGGTGAGGTGGCATTAATAGGGTATTAATTTCATCAACACAAGACAGAACAAGAGGTGGCATTAATAGGGTATTAATTTCATCAACACAAGACAGAACACGAAACAATGGGTATTGAATAGAAGTGATTGTAGAAAGCCTATTGGTCCATATTTCTTTATGCTTCTATATTGGAGCGGAGTCTTGAGGTGGGTAGAATATAGTTGTGCATTAATTGGCTGTTGATTGCTGGTGTTGACTTCTTGATGTGTAGTGCCTCGCAAACGTCAAGCCGCCTGCTATCGCTGTATCTATCGATATTTTCTGTGTTGTTTACTAGGATTTCTCTGGCGATGGTTTGGTTGTGGGAAGAGATTATATGTTCCTTAATGGAGCCCTGTTGCTTATGCATCGTTAAACGCCTAGAAAGAGATGTTGTTGTCTTGCCTATATACTGCGTTTTTTGGAGCTTACAGTCCCCAAGAGGGCATTTGAAGGCATAGACGACGTTAGTCTCTTTTAAAGCGTTCTGTTTTGTGTCTGGAGAGTTTCTCATGAGTAGGCTGGCCGTTTTTCTGGTTTTATAGTAAATCGTCAGTTGTATCCTCTGATTTTTGTCTGTAGGGATAACGTTTCTATTAACAATATCTTTCAGATATTGTTAATAGATATTGAAAGATATTGTTAATAGAAACGTTATCCCTACAGACAAAAATCAGAGGATACAACTGACGATTTACTATAAAACCAGAAAAACGGCCAGCCTACTCATGAGAAACT
Organism: Procambarus clarkii; assembly: GCF_040958095.1. Classification (NCBI taxonomy): domain Eukaryota; kingdom Metazoa; phylum Arthropoda; class Malacostraca; order Decapoda; family Cambaridae; genus Procambarus; species Procambarus clarkii. The sequence goes on from NC_091176.1 coordinate 35,326,127, forward strand.
CTCCAGACACAAAACAGAACGCTTTAAAAGAGACTAACGTCGTCTATGCCTTCAAATGCCCTCTTGGGGACTGTAAGCTCCAAAAAACCCAGTATATAGGCAAGACAACAACATCTCTTTCTAGGCGTTTAACGATGCATAAGCAACAGGGCTCCATTAAGGAACATATAAGCTCTTCCCACAACCAAACCATCGCCAGAGAAATCCTAGTAAAGAACACAGAAATCATCGACAGATACAGCGATAGCAGGCGGCTTGACGTTTGCGAGGCACTACACATCAAGAAGTCAACACCAGCAATCAACAGCCAATTAATGCACAACTATATTCTATCCACCTCAAGACTCCGCTCCAATATAGAAGCATCAAGAAATATGGACCAATAGGCTTTCTACAATCACTTCTATTCAATACCCATTGTTTTGTGTTCTGTCTTGTGTTGATGAAATTAATACCCTATTAATGCCACCTCTTGTTCTGTCTTGTGTTGATGAAATTAATACCCTATTAATGCCACCTCACCCCATCCACCTCTCTCAAATGTAGATATAAAATCGGAGATGCGTAAGTTCTATTCAGTTGTGTATTTGTAAACTAAAGTCTTTGAAAAT